>NC_057413.1:44908549-45208549 GCF_019320065.1 Cervus canadensis
CACTGAAATTGTCTACACATGTATCAGATGCTTTTTAGTGAGCACAAAATTGCTGATATACAAATGCAGAATTGTGAGCTAATTGAATTTAGTAGATTAACCTTTTATGATAGAACTGAGAGTTCTTAGAATGAAAAGATTGTTCAACATTAGAAATTAAAATACATAGTCCATTTCATAAAATTATTCTTTTAAAAATAGAATAATTAGTGAAGTCTTCATTCCATATTCCATATATGTGCTGTGCTTAGTCACTCAGTCTCATCTGACTCTGTGATCCGCCAGGCTCCTCTGTCCATGGGGATTCTGCAGGCAAGAATACTGGAGTGGGTTGCCATGCCCTCCTCCAGGGGATCTTCCAAACCACAGATCAAGCTCAAGTCCCCCACACTGTGGGCAGAGTCTTTACTGTCTGAGTCACCAGTGAAGTGCATTCCATGTATAGTGCGTCATTAATAGGCTCTTTAGGAGTAACTTGTTTCTAAACACAGGGAGCAAATGGATCATTATGATATGACAAAAGCTGTAGCTTCTTAGTGTAAAAAAAACCTAGGAAAAAACATATTGAGAATGATTCAGGCAATTGCTCGTTCTGTATCCAAGAACACTAGACCCTGCTAGAAACATACATCTTGCTTCAAGCTTTAGGTTGAGGATGAAACACATTGAATTACAGCAGAAAAGAAGAATGGAATCTACTGAAATTCCTTAGTCTCAGCTTCACACCTAAGTTTTTTCATAGATTTTTACTGAGTTTACGAAACTAAAATTTTAAAATCATCGTATTGGTTATCTATTGTTGAATAACACATTTATTCAAAACATAGAGGTTTTAAAAAGCACATTTATTATCTTCCAGTTTCTAGGAGTCAGGAATCCAAATGTGACTTAGCTGCGTGATTTGTATCAGGGTCCATTCCAAAGCTACAGTTAAAATGTTGGTTGATCTATAATCTCATCAGAAGGCACAACAGTCTTATTTTGTGGTTGTTGTACCTTGGAGGTTGTTGTACTGAAGGATCCAGTTCCTCACTGACTGGTGGCCAGAGGCCACGCTCAGCTCCTTGCTCTATGTGTCTCAGCACAGACACCTCACAGCATTAACACCGGCTTCATCAGAGAAAGCATACAAGAAAAGGCAGAAGAGGGTGTGAGCAAGACAGAAGTAGCAATGTTTTATAGCTGTCTCTCAGAAGTGACATATTTGCATTTCTCTTTTTTTAAAACTGGATCACTAAGTATGGCCCACACACCAAGGAGAGAGGATCACACAAGTGCATTAATATCAAGAAGGAAGAATCATCTGAAGCTATTGCCACAGGCATCCATGATAATTATTAATAAAATCTGTAGGATAAAATGAACAAATCAGCTGTTAAGCAAAAATCTATAGAAATGATACAGCCTATACATAAATCAAGTGAAGAATATTCTGGCATAATTTGTAGAATCAATTTTCATATTGATTAGAATATTTAGTTTCATCTCATGCATATAGAGATCCAATTAGTATTTTAAAAATTTATCATTGATTTTCTTGAAATATTTCAAAAATCATGTTTCCATCATGACTTTTCCCAAATTATTTTCTTCTATTTGACTTTATCTAAAAGACTTGTACTATGGTTTCTTGAGATCTATAACTTTTTTCAATGCCCTATTAACCCATCTTATGTTATAGCACTTGTGTTTACAAATGAGCATGCTTGATCAGAAAAGTTATACTTCAGTAGTCACTCTTTTTTTCTTTATACTTCTAAAATATAATTTAGGATTTCAAAATTCAAATGAGAAAAAAATGTTAAATTAGTATAGAGTGATTTGTTACTTTAAGCTTATTTAGGTTTCAGGAAATTAGCACTTTAAGTGAAAAATTTAAAGACTAAGTATATAAATGTAAACTTTATTTCTTAAACAACAACAGCAATAAACAAATAGTCAACACATTATCTCCTAAAGGCATAATATGACTGTGTTATTCCCACAGCACCAATCCAAAAAGAAATACTTGGTTTCCTATCACATCCACGGGGTATTATGATTTTCATTTTTCACACTCTAGGAAAAAGTTATTGTAAAATCTTATTAAACATTTGTAGAAATATTATGTTTGTAGATGAATGATTTTGCCAAGTAATCTTGGAAACAAACCTTTAAGGAAAATCCCAAAAGAAACACTTGTGTTTTATTCTTCAGTGAAAAAAATGGGAAAAATTGTATCTTATTAGTAAAAGTAGATTAGGAATATTAATTTAACTCTTGACAAACCAGTGAACATAAAAAATGGTTTTTAATTTACTTAAAAAGTCCTTACTGACCTTCCAAGTAAAAAGCACTTACCTAGGCAACAGGTATATACAGTGATAATAAAGACATCTCCCTGTAGTCCTGTGGAAAATATAATAGATCAGTAGAAAATTATTTTTTAAAAGCATGCCTATATATGTGCTTCCTTACATATATAAAATATGAAAAGATTCACATAGCATATTAGAATAATGGCTTCAAGATTTTGCTAAGCACCCTTGAATTTATATTTATCAATGTTACACACTTGTTAAAAGGTTTAAAACTAAGTTTTATACATTTAAAAATATATTTTGAAATCAGAAAAAATTTAACTCTAGTAGTTCATTTTAGGGAGGGAATAAGGTTTTAAAATTGTTATCCTTTATTTATACTGAGATCTTAGTAGTGTTTACATTTAGATTTAATAAAATTATCTTACAAAAAATTTTAAATCTTTTTCATACATTTTTAACAATCATTTAAAATGAATTTTATTAGCCATCTGTATGTCTTCTTTGGAGAAATGTCTGTTTAGTTCTTTGGCCCATTTTTTGATTGGGTCATTTATTTTTCTGGAATTGAGCTGCAGGAGTTGCTTGTATATTTTTGAGATTAATCCTTTGTCCGTTTCTTCATTTGCTATTATTTTCTCCCAATCTGAGGCTGTCTTTTCACCTTACTTATAGTTTCCTTTGTAGTGCAAAAGCTTTTAAGTTTCATTAGGTCCCATTTGTTTAGTTTTGCTTTTATTTCCAATATTCTGGGAGGTGGGTCATAGAGGATCTTGCTGTGATTTATGTCGGAGAGTGTTTTGCCTATGTTCTCCTCTAGGAGTTTTATAGTTTCTGGTCTTATATTTAGATCTTTAATCCATTTTGAGTTTATTTTTGTGTATGGTGTTAGAAAGTGTTCTAGTTTCATTCTTTTACAAGTGGTTGACCAAAGAAGACATACAGATGGCTAACAAACACATGAAAAGATGCTCAACATCACTCATTATCAGACAAATGCAAATCAAAACCACAATGAGGTACCATTACACGCCAGTCAGGATGGCTGCTATCCAAAAGTCTACAAGCAATAAATGCTGGAGAGGGTGTGGAGAAAAGGGAACCCTCTCACACTGTTGGTGGGAATGCAAACTAGATCAGCCACTATGGAGAACAGTGTGGAGATCCCTTAAAAAACTGGAAATAGAACTGCCATATGACCCAGCAATCCCACTTCTGGGCATACACACCGAGGAAACCAGATCTGAAAGAGACACGTGTACCCCAATGTTCATCGCAGCACTGTTTATAATAGCCAGGACATGGAAGCAACCTAGATGCCCATCAGCAGATGATTGGATAAGGAAGCTGTGGTACATATACACCATGGAATATTACTCAGCCATTAAAAAGAATTCATTTGAATCAGTTCTAATGAGATGGATGAAACTGAAGCCCATTATACAGAGTGAAGTAAGCCAGAAAGATAAAGACCAATACAGTATACTAACACATATATATGAAATTTAGAAAGATGGTAACGATAACCCTATATGCAAAACCAGAAAAAGAGACACAGATGTACAGAACAGACTTTTGGACTCTGTGGAGGAGGCGACGCGGTGGGATGTTTTCAAGAGAAACAGCATCGAAACATGTTATTATCTAGGGTGAAACAGATCACCAGCCCAGGTTGGATGCATGAGAACAAGTAGTGCTCTGCACTGGGAAGACCCAGAGGGATTGGGTAGAGAGGGAGGTGGGAGGGGGGATCAGGATGGGGAATACATGTAACTCCATGGCTGATTCATGTCAATGTATGACAAAAACCACTATAATATTGTAAAGTAAGTAGCCTCCAACTAATAAAAATAAATGAAAAAAAAATAAAAAAAAATAAAATACTTGTCAGATCATTCTAAGATCTGTGTTATCTATGTTTTAGCATCTGTTAATAGTTTCTCCTTATGGAAGTGGGTGACTTCCTAGTTCTTGATATTTCTCATTTAAAGCATACTTTTCATTGTATCCTGGACAGTTTAGGCATGAGTTATAGATTCTAGATCATACTTAAAACTTCTGTTTTGGCAGGTCTCTCCTGACACCATGCTACTGGTGTCACCTCACTGTCGCCAGGGAGGGAAAGGGGCCTGGTTCCCCACTCTGCCTCTGACACCTGTTGTGGGGTGGGCCTCATCCCTATGGGCGGAGGTGAGACTTCAGGCTCCCTTCGTGGCCTCAACTGACATCTCCCTGGAGAGGAGAGGGCGGAGCCCCTTGTGACTCCACAGTAGGGTGGGGAGGCCGTGTTACTGCTGATGGTGGCGAATGCCAGGATCCCCCTAAGACTTCCACTGACAACTTGGCTGAGGGGAGAGGGGAAGCTGTTGCCTCTGAGAGGGGAGGAAAGTCCTTCCACTCCTTCTCAGATACCACCCTGGCAGCAGCAGAATGGGGTGCCTTGTTATAGCCAGGCTTTGTTGTCTGGGTGAGGGTGGGGGTCATGGGTTTTTCCATGGTATCTGGATGGAGTAAGGCAACCAGTATCTAAAAGTTTCTGTCTCACTGGGTTGCGCCCTGGCCTGGTGCCTTGGTTATAGAGAGCAGAATTTGGGGGGACACTTTTGTCTAAGTCTACTGCTGTTTCTTGGTTGTCACTTTTTCTAGCATCCAGTCTGGAATAACAAGGCAACAACAACAGAAGAAAGCACACTGGGAACTCATTTCTGGGTCATTCCTTTAGGTCTTGAGGTCCTCTGACCAGTCTACCCTTCTATCTCTACCTTTTATGTTCTTTTAAATACAACGCCCAGAGTTTTTAGCAGTACTTAGTAAGAGGATTGCAGGAGATGCAGGTTTGATCCCTGGGTCAGGAAGCTCCCCTGGAGAAGGAAATGGCAACCCACTGCAGTATTCTTACCTGGGGAATCCCAGGGACAGAGGAGCCTGGCGGGCTACAGTCCATGGGGTCCCAAAAGAGTCGGACACAACTTAGCAACAAAAACAGCAAGGAAGAGGCTAATAGAGAAGCACATCGACTTCACCTTCGTCTGGAGACAGAAGTGAGTGGGCAGAGTTTTAAAGTGCCAAAAATAATAAAGATTTCTAACTTTTCAACCCTTAGATTGAATAGGGCACTGACGTTCACAAAGTCCATTGACAGGCATTGCTTCCTTGCATCCTCAGAACCTGGTAAACTTGGTATTCTTAGCATCAGCCATATGGGAGAACCGGTTCAGAAGGGACAGGCCTGACCCAGAGTCACACAGTGAGTTATTACAGGGCTGAGGCCAGAACGCGATTATTCTACTTGTTGCAAAATTTTTTTGAGCCAGATGAAGTAGAAGCATGGAGGTGAATAGCTGGCCAATGACATTTGTTTTATTTTATTTATTTATTTTCAATTATTTTTATTAGTTGGAGGCTAGTTACTTCGCAACATTGCAGTGGGTTTTGTCATACATTGACATGAATCAGCCATGGAGTTACATGTATTCCCCATCCCGATCCCCCCTCCCACCTCCCCCCCCCCCGCCCCCACCCTATTCCCCTGGGTCCTCCCAGTGCACCTGGCCCGAGCACCTGTCTCATGCATCCCACCTGGGCCGGTGGTCTGTTTCACCATAGATAATATACATGCTGTTCTCTCGAAACATCCCACCCTTGCCTTCTCCCACAGAGTCCAAAAGTCTGTTCTGTACATCTGTGATCCAGCAATACCACTCTTGGGCATACACACTGAGGAAACCAGATCTGAAAGAAACATGTGCACCCCAATGTTCATCACAGCACTATTTATAATAGCCAGGACATGGAAGCAACCTAGATGCCCATCAGCAGACGAATGGATAAGGAAGCTGTGGTACATATACACCATGGAATATTACTCAGCCATTAAAAAGAATTCATTTGAACCAGTTCTAATGAGATGGATGAAACTGGAGCCCATTATACAGAGTGAAGTAAGCCAGAAAGATAAAGATCATTACAGCATACTAACACATATATATGGAATTTAGAAAGATGGTAATGATAACCCTATATGCAAAACAGGAAAAGAGACATTTATTTTAAATACACTTCTGAGGCCCTCTTTGTCTCCTGCTCTGGTTCTCTTGTCTTGAAGATGCATGATCTATATTCACTGCTTGTGCTGCAGGACTGGGCAAGCGATGTGACCCACAGCATCACCAGCCAGGCCTGTGTCCTAGGGCACAGATGTGAGCCCTGATGGGCTTGGCCCTGGCCCCACAGGCCGGTGGGACTACCTGCTCTGGGAGGAAAGCCCTCTCCCAAGCCCTGGCCTCCCACACAGTCAGGGCGCAGGTGGACAGACATTCTCCCTGAGGTCGTGGCTCTGGGAGCTTTCTTTTCCCCTCATGCTCTTCTTCTCATAAATTGACAGGCTGCCCTTGATATTATTCACCATTCGTGAAGTCAAAGGTTAAAAAGCAGTGGTTCACAGTAGATTTTCAAAACCAGCCTGGCTGCCTTGTTGCAATGCAGAGGCTTTACCCATCCTGTGGGGCCCGCTGTGGGGACCTACATCTTTGCCACAACCCGTCCTCCTGGCAATGTGCACCCTATTCATTTTAGTCCAACCATTTCTTCTCTAACACTAAATCTCCAAATTTTTCCTAAAGCACTCACTGTACCTAAAACAAATTTCCTACATCTGAAGCTTTTAAGTATAACATAAGATTGGCTGGAACACTGGGATTCTGCAGATTTACGAGTGCATGTGATAAAACCTCCAAAAAGTCTAGACTTCAAAGTTTTCTGAGTCAATCTTTAAGTAAAACTCACACTCCACAATGATGTGCCGTGTTCAGTCTGTGGCTTCAAGTATCCCCTCGTAGAGCACCACATACTCCCAAGATCTACACACTCCAGTCTAAGAAGCATAACCCCAGGTAACTTATCAAATAAAGCTACAAACTCTTTTCTATGGTTCAATAGCACACACTAAACACATTTGTGGACTTCCTAAATTTTATCTTTTCAAAAAGTTATTCCCAAACCTGTGAGCAAAATTAATATGACAGAAGGTAGTTTTTATCTGTTATGAAACAACAAAGTGTGAGAATTGGACTGTGAAGAAAGCTGAGCGCCGAAAAATTGATGCTCTTGAACTGTGGTGTTGGAGAAGACTCTTGAGAGTCCCTTGGACGGCAAGGAGATCCAACCAGTCCCTCCTGAAGGAGATCAGTCCTGGGTGTTCATTGGAAGGACTGATGCTGAAGCTGAAACTCCAGTACTTTGGCCACCTCATGCGAAGAGCTGACTCATTGGAAAAGACCCTGATGCTGGGAGGGACTGGGGGCAGGAGGAGAAGGGGACGACAGAGGATGAGATGGCTGGATGGCATCACCGACTCGATGGGCATGAGTTTGAGTCAACTCTGGGAGTTTGTGATGGACAGGGAGGCCTGGTGTGCTGCAATTCATGGGGTCCCAAAGAGTCGGACACGACTGAGCGACTGAACTGAACTGACTGAAACAACAAAGGATATATTTCAGAAAAATCAAAGTTTAGAAGAGGCGGAATGTGCTTCCTAGTAGAGACTGCTGAGCAGCAAATAACCACAAAGATACAAGTTTAAGGCTTTATGAATTCTCACCACCAGTCCCGCAATTCTGTAGTCATGAGTCATATTACTGATTTGAATTAAGTAGGAAAAGGCATGTCTAAAAATAGTAAGATTCTTGAATTACAGAATTTTGGAAAGAAATGTGATTAATTTTATTTAGCTCCAATTGCACACAGTAACCAGAATTAAGCTACAGTGGGTTAGCCCAATAGAGCAGCTTTAAAGCGATGGTGGAGATGAATTGGATTTATGCTAGGAATTTGTTCCTGGAGACTAATCTTCACCAGGAGCAGCCATTTCCGTTTAACATCTAAAGTGGCACAGATTCCATTCACCAGGACTGCCAAGTTAAACAATTCTTTAAATTTTTTTTCAATTTATGGGGGTAATTATTATTTCAAATATTGTGTATAAATGAGATTTTATTGTTACCTTGTATTTTACCATTTCAGAGTCACACAATTCAAGTTTTCAAAAAGTGTGAACACACTGCATATGACATATTTAAAGGCAATGAAAATAGTGATTCTCCTAGGTTCTTAGTCCAGTGTTAATTTGCTTAATGACCCCCTCCTCTGCAGATGAATCAGAGAGAGGTGTGAGTTTGCCTCCATCTGTTCATCCAACATTGAAGAACACTTTCCAGCAGAGGAAGAGCCTGGATTACTGACAGTGCCCAGAGTCCCTGGTGGTAAGCAACAACCAGGAGAAAAAAGCGTTCTCACAGCCAGCAGACCAGCTCAGGGACACCCTGCCCACAGCCCACACACCATTCCTTCACCATAGACATGAGGGGAGCCACAGTGAACAGAAACCACATTCCCAAACAGATGACGGCCCTGGCAACTGACAGAGGTAAGCCCACTGCTGAGAATCACCAAACGTCTGGGAAAATTCTATAGCGGAAAAGCAAGGCACCAACTCTACAGCAGAAGAACATTCACATAGAGAAACCACATATAGAAAGAAAAGCCAGTGTTTCCAAAACGAGATGCTAATTTTCTTCGGAAGGAGAAAGAAGGATATCACACTGATAAACAAGAATACACATTTTTTTTTCCATTTCCTACAAATGAAAAAATAAAATTGTAAAAGTTAAGAATTTAAAAGTGAGATGATAGAGAATACAAAAAAAGAAAAAAGAAAAAATATCCAAAAACATCTAGGACAAAAGTGTAATTCCTAAGAAGAAATAAGGTCCAGACAGACCCTGGTGTCTCTTCAGCAACACTGCATACAAGGCGACAATGAAGCAATGTCTTCACAGTGATGAGAGAAATGATTTTTTAACCTAGAATTCTATACCTGGCCAAATGGTCATTTAACTGTGAAGGAGAATGAAAGCTTCAGAAAGCTCCTCAGTCTTGAGTTCTCTCTAAAAAATTGTTAATGATGATTACCAGCAAAACTAAAAGAGAACCCAAGAAACAGACATAAGTATAAGAAACAGTGATGAGCCAAGAAACAAATACAAGTTATAGATAAGCTTAAGTAAATGCTGATCATGAAAATAATTAACAACCCAGAGTGGAATTATGGGTAGATCTCAACAATTTAAGTGCTAGGAGAGTAGGAAAGGCAAAGTAAAAGTGTGCTAAGGGCCCTGCCTGAGCAGAAGAGGGCCAGACAAGCAAGAGGGAAGAAGATTAGATGTTGAGAAAAAGCACAGATGAGCTTAAATATCTGAATTAAATCACAGAGAAGTGTTTATACCTTGAGAGAGAAAATAAAGCAGCAAAAACAACAACAAAGAGGACAAACAAACAAACAGCAAGAAAGGAAAAAAAAATAGAAAGTATGATAAATGGAAAAAAAATAGAGAAGAACAATTGCTCCAAACACTATTACAGTAACTATAATAAATATAAATAGGTTAAAGTAATTAATTAAATATCAGGGACTCTGAGTTTGGCTACAAAGGCAAAAGCCAGCTATATTTTATTCACCAGACCTATATTTAAAAACAAAATGACACAGGGCAGCTGAGGGAAGAGATTGAGAAACAGAAACTAGATAAAGGCCAACGGGGTGGGGGGGAAACAAACAGCAAAAACAGTTTCAGGAAAGTTGGGATGCAAGAAGAAAAGTATTAAAAAGGACAGTGAGGAATGTTTCCTATTGATAAATGATATAATTCACTTGAGCAACCTCGATAACGACTTGAGCATCCTGGATAACAAAGCTCTTGCCTGTTATGTTTGAGATCTTGTCATCATCAAGTCGGGTATCTCTGTCAGGTCAGTGAACAAAACAAATAAATCCCCAGCCTTCATGGAGCTTTTGTTCTGGTAGAAGGCTGACAAGCAAAAAAAAAAAAAAAAAAAAAAAAAACTAGTAAGGAAACTATATAGGGTTTCAGATGCTAAAACAAATATATAGGGAAGGGCGACAGAGAACACAGTTTCAAGTCGGGTTCTAAGAACAGATGGCCTGGCTGAGAAGGGGATACGTGAGCAAAGGCCTTAAAAGAGCTCAGAAAGCAAGCAGGCAGATTTCTGAAGAAAGAGAATTCCAGGCAGAGGGCACAGCAGGAGCTGGAGTGGGAAGTGGGCTCGAGATGGGAGAGGCAGTCAGTAACGGGGGGAATAAATAGACATCCATAAAGCACAAACTGATGTACCCTCCCCACATGACTTTAGGACATCACAAAATAAAACACACGAGATGAGCTACCTGAAAAATGACACAACCTGAAACATTACTAAAAAGAACAGAATTTTAGAAATGTGTGACACCCAGTCAAGGAGACCTGAATTTAGTCTAGAGAGATGCTACTAGATTGTGACTACAACTAAAATAGCTTAGACCTATTCAATTATATCTTACCAACTGTGATGGAAGACAGTATAAAAAGAGTTCAGGGATCTAATGGGTGGCATGGTGATTGTAGCTAATAATACTTTTATATGTACCAAATAGTTAAATGTACCAAATACTTAAATGTTGCTAAGAGAGCAAATCTGAAATGTTCTTAGCACAAAAAAGAAATGGGAACTATGTGATGAGATGGACGTGGTAGCTGGTACTATGGTGATAATCATTTTGGTGACATCATTTATAAATGTGTCAAAGCAACACATATACCTTAAACTTACACAATGTCATATGTCAATTATATATCAATAAAGCTGGGGAAAAAAAAAGAGAGAGAGAGAGAGAAGGGCATCGTTTGAGTAGTATTCATGAAACAGGCACTTAGGAGACAATATGTGTTGATATATTTCCGGCAAGGTTGTGGTTGAGAAGGCACTGATCAGTAGACTTGAAAAATGAGTTTGTTCAGCAGATGTATTTTTCATTCTAGTCATAAAGATAGAAGTACCTGGGGATACTTAGATCACTAAAATCACCCAATGATTTCAGGAGCAGAAAGCCACCTTATTAGTAGTAGTTTCCCATATAGACTCCCTATAGGAGAGGGTGCTCATCTAAGGACTTGAGCATCCAGTACCAAGGAGACTTCACCAACATAGATTAATAAAATGGCACTCGGATTTATTCACGATTATTTATTCTCAGGTGAGTTTGGTTTTAATAGTCAGCAGCCCAGAACTACCTGGATATGCAGAAACAAAAGGGACCTAAGTGAAGAGCCAAGTTTTGAAATAGAGTTATTACCCTGAGGGTAGAGTTGGGTCAATCAGACTTAGGCCTCCCGGGTGTCACAGTCCTTCATCCGTCCAACCACAGGCGTGAAATACTGTACTGAGCAAACAGCACTGGACTTCACAGTTAGACAACCATCTGGGACTCTGCCACCACTAGCTACCAACCCTGAGCAGTGCTACTTGGTCTCTTCAATCCTCAGAGATTTACATATCTTTCAAAATGGGAGTAGTAATATGTATTCTGTCTGTCTCACCGGTTTGTTTTGAGGCTCTAAATTTTGAGTATCTAAATCTAAAACAAACAAGCTGTAAGAAGAGAAAGTATTAGTGCTACCATCATCACATGCCCTGCAGCCTGAGTATATAATTGATAGACTGGAGCGCATTACCACAATTATCTGAGAATTGAAGGCAAGATGAAAAACCACTAACCCACTGAACAAAATATAGGAAATCCTACCTCTCAGCAACTGGTTTGGCAATGTTTTCAAAAATGGTCTCTTGCTTTGCATCCTGATCAAAAATCCTTTGAAATCTGCAAATGTGAAAACAGTAATTATTTAAAAGCTGAGCCTTCAAACACTATTGGATTAATCCATTTTTTTCCTCCTAAAAGCTCTGTAAATTACCCCATATTTACATCATTAGGCTTACCTAACCTAACACAATGTTTGCCCTGTAGCCCCAAATACACTGAGCTCTTGTACCCCTGTATACAAATGATGGGTAAACAGTATTGCTTTGACAAGATCTGCACAATAAATCCCTCTGAAAAACTGCAGCAGCTTTGAACCAAATAATAAACTGTGTGTTTTTTAGCTCTCAAGAGGGACAGTGTCTGCAATTGGCATCAAATTCAGATCGAGATTAAGTGCATGAAATGAAAACCCAAGAACAGGACGTAAACAGCCAAAGAACTTCTGATGTCTGACCTGTAAGAAAAAGATGCAGCTGTGAAATACATGATTATTGAACTCAGTTTTAATGTTTGAATTGAAGTTTATCTTCCATTAATTACTGCATCCTAGGATCAGCTACTTAATTCTCAGGATAGTTTGTTTCATTTTGTTGCTCAAAGTCAAAAGTCAAACAGTACATTAAAATAGAGCTGTATTGTAAAGGAAATCTTGATCTGACTGGCACAGCGAGGGGACTGGGGAGACAGGATGGTGGCCACAGCACCCTTATTGCAGTGGCATCTGACTTAGCTCAGGACAGGATCACAAGCACCGCCAGACACCTGAGGAGATGCACTGTGCTGTGCTTAGTCACTCAGTCGTGTCTGACTCTCTGTGACCCCATGGACTGTGCCAGGCTCTTCTGCCCATGGGGATTCTCCAGGCAAGAATACTGGAGTGAGTTGCCATGCCTTCTTCCAGGGGATCTTCCCAGCCCAGGGACTGAACCCAGGTCTCCCGCATGGCAGGTGGATTCTTTACCGTCTGAGCCACTAGGGAAGCCCCGAGAAGATGCACAACCCACCCTCATACAGTCTGTTTACTCACTACCAGCAAGTATGGCCCCCATTTCAAACATCACGAAGACAGAGGCAGCAAGACCAATGGGGGAAAAAAGGTGAGAAGCGGGGAAAAGACAAGGAGAAGGCGGAGAGACAGAGAGAGAGAAAATATAAGTGTACAGGACAAAACGTTAATAATTGGTGACTCTCCCACAAAGGGTAGAGGAGATTTGCTTGCCATTATTCCTCCATTTCTTCTGCATATTTAAAAGTTTTCGAAATAAAAATTGAGAGGGGGAGGATTTTAGAGCAAAGCCTTTGAAACATACATATCCAAAGCAGCTTTCAAAGTGGTGTGTGTGTCTGCCCACACAAGTGAATTGGGCACGAGTTCAATTAAAGTAGAGATGACATGAAATGTAGGTTTGTTTTCACTACTAAGGAGTTCAGAAGGATGTCTGGAGCTGGATTGGAAATATAAAATGGAATGAATTTCACTGTCTTTCAACAACATTCATTTCAAAAGATTCCTATAGCATAACAACCACCCTCTTGAAGAAGCAAATAATGAAACTGTATATAAAGAGAGATTGTAAGGCACTCTGGGTACTCATTTAGCAGACAGGATTATAATTTAGCAATATTTACTGAGTGTGCCCAGAACACTCCTCAAAACCCCAAAGGTGTTTGAGGGCTTCAGGTATGAATATTGAGATAACGCGGCTGCTCAACTGCTCTTTGGAGGACTGCCCACTGTGATGTCTAAACAGGGACCCAGTGGTGCTTTTCGGTGATGACGATGCTTCTGAGGTTGTTTTGATTCTTTTACCAAGTTGGTGATGACTGAGTAAATGAATTAGTCATTCCCAACCCCACTTCCTTACACTTCCCTGGTGGCTCAGATGGTAAGCAATCTACCTGCAATGCAGGGGAGCTGGGCTTGATCCCTGGGTTGGGAAGATCCCCCTAGAGAAGGGAATGGCTACCCACTCCAGTATTCTTGCCTGGAGAATCCCATGGACAGAGGAGCCTGGTGGGCTACAGTCCATGGAGTCACAAAGAGTCAGACACGACCGAGGGACTAACATACATACACAACCCCACTTCCTTAAGGGGAATGACATCTACCACCATGTAAACCAAAGAGATGGGAGGAGGTTCAATAAAGCATACATTGTGCATTAAACATCAAATATCATCACTCTCAAACACCTTATTTTATATAACAGAGCTATACAATAATCTGGAAATTCATTATGATCAGCTGTCTTCTGAAAGCCACTAAAAAGCAAAATAAAATCATACAGTTTAAGAGGTTTAATCTAATCCTTTCCAGAGGAAGAAACGGAGGCCTGGAGAGATAAAGCAATCTACTCTTGGTCCTGGAGCTAATCTACAGTGTGCCTTGAGACATAACTTAAGTTTCCTGATTCCAAGCAGGTCCTTTCATTTATTAGGAGGTCACGTTATTGCTGTTGTTCAGTCGTTCAGTCTGTTCGACTCTTTGCGACCCTATAGACTGCAGCATGCCAGGCTTCCCTATCCTTCACTATCTCCCAGAGCTTGCTCAAACTAGTGTCCGTTGAGTAGGTGACGCTATTCACCATTTCATCCTCTGTTGTCCCCTTTTCCAGCCTTCAATCTTTCCTAACATCAGGGTCTTTTCCACTGAGCCTGCTCTTTGTAACAGGTGGCCAAAGTTTTGGAGCTTCAGCTTCAGCATCAGTCCTTCCAATGAATATTCAGGGTTGATTTCCCTTAGGAGTAACTGGTTTGATCTCCTTGCTGTCCAAGGGACTCTCAAGAGTTTTCTCCAACACCACAGTTTGAAAGCATCGATTCTTCAGTGCTCAGCCTTTTTTATTGCCCAGCTCTCACATTCATACATGACTACTGGAAAAACCATAGCTTTGACTATATGGACCTTTGTAGGCAAAGTAATGTCTCTGTTTTTTAATACACTGTCTGTGTTTGTCATAGCTTTTCTTCCAAGGAGTAAGTGTCTTTTGATTTCATGGCTGCAGTCACCATCTGCAGTGATTATGGAGCACAAGAAAATAAAGCCTGTCACTGTTTCCACTGTTTACCCATCTATTTGCCATGAAGTGATAGGACCTGATGCCATGATCTTTGTTTTTTGAATGTTGAGTTTTAAGCCAGCTTTTTCACTCTCCTCTTTCACCTTCCTTCATCAAGAGGCTCTTTAGTTCCTCTTCACTTTCTGCCATAAGAGTGGTGTCATGTGCATATCTGAGGTTATTGATATTTCTCCCCACAATCTTAATTCCAGCTTATGCTTCATCCAGCCCAGAATTTTACATGATGTACTCTGCAGGTAGCAACAGTTAGAACTGGACATGGAACAACAGACTGGTTCCAAATAGGAAAAGGAGTACGTCAAGGCTGTATGTTGTCACCCTGTTTATTTAACTTATATGCAGAGTACATCATGAGAAACGCTGGGCTGGAAGAAGCACAAGCTGGAATCAAGATTGCTGGGAGAAATATCAATAACCTCAGATATGCAGATGACACCACCCTTATGGCAGAAAGTGAAGAGGAACTAAAAAGCCTCTTGATGGAAGTGAAAGAGAAGAGTGAAAAAGTTGGCTTAAAGCTCAACATTCGGAAAACCAAGATGATGGCATCTGGTTCCATCACTTCATGGGAAATAGATGGGGAGACAGTGGAAACAATGTCAGACTTTATTTTGGGGGGCTCCAAAATCACTGCAGATGGTGACTGCAGCCATGAAATTGAAAGACACTTACTCCTTGGAAGGAAAGTTATGACCAACCTAGATAGCATATTAAAAAGCAGAGACATTACTTTGCCAACAAAGGTCCGTCTGGTCAAGGCTATGGTTTTTCCAGTGGTCATGTATGGATGTGAGAGTTGGACTGTGAAGAAAGCTGAGCGCCGAAAAATTGATGCTCTTGAACTGTGGTGTTGGAGAAGACTCTTGAGAGTCATTTGGACTGCAAGGAGATCCAACCAGTCCATCCTAAAGCAGATCAGTTCTGGGTGTTCACTGGAAGGACCGATGCTGAAGCTGAAACTCCAGTACTTTGGCCACCTCATGCGAAGAGTTGACTCATTGGAAAAGACCCTGATGCTGGAAGGGATTGGGGGCAGGAGGAGAAGGGGATGACAGAGGATGAGATGGCTGGATGGCATCACCGACTCAATGGACACGAGTTTGAGTAAACTCCGGGAGTTGGTGATGGACAGGGAGGCCTGGCGTGCTACAATTCATGGGGTCACAAAGAGTCGGACATGACTGAGCGACTGTACTGAACTCTGCATATAAGGTAAATAAGCAGGATGACAAATAGCCTTGACATACTCCTTTCCCAACTTTGAACCAGTCCATTGTCCATGTCCGGTTCTAACTGTTGCTTCTTGACCTACATACAGGTTTCTCAGGAGGCAGGTAAAGTGGTCTGGTATTCCTTTCTCTTTAAGAATTTTCCAGTTTGCTGTGATCTACACAGTCAAAGGCTTTAGCATAGTCAATGAAGCAGAAGTAGATGTTTTTCTGGAATTCTCTAGCTTTTTCTATGGTCCAACAGACATTGGCAGTTTGATCTCTGGTTCCTCTGCCTTTTCTAAATCCAGCTTGTACATCTGGAAGTTCTTGGTTCACATACTGTTGAAGACTGGCTTGAAGGATTTTGAGCATTACTTTGCTAGCATGTGAAATGAGTGCAATTGCATGGTAGTTTGAAGATTCTTTGGCATTGCCCTTCTTTGAGATTGGAAGATTGTGTAGGTTTTTCCTACACTCCATTTCAAATGTGGTATATGCTGATTACTTCTCATGCCAAACCAGCTTCTTCTGGTCTTCTCCATCCTGGTAAGTGCCAACTCTATCTTTTGCAAAGTTCAGTCCAAAATCTTAGAATATATGCTTGACTCCTCTCTTTCCATTATACTCTATCCAACCCATCAGCAAACTCTGCTCGCCTGACCTTCAAAACACACGCAGCAGAACCCAATTACTTCTCAACATTTCCACTCACTACTACTCTGGCCCAAGCAACCATAATTTCTTGCCTGGTGTCCCTTGGCCCTCTTTTAGTCCATTATCTACACGTTGGCAAGAATGATCCTGCTAAAACATAAGTGAAATTAGTCCAGTCTTCTGTTCACAACCCTCCATTACCTTCCCTGAGCACCTCGGGAAAAGCTCCAAAGTAGCTGACCACTCTGCTGCCCCTTAGCCTTCGTCTCCCTCCAGCCCTCTTGCTCACTCTCCTCTAGCCACACACATTCCTTGTGCTTCTTCAAGCAAGCCAGGCACTCTCTCATCCCAGGAACTTCATTTTTGCTCTATCCTGATATTGGAATTCCCATTCCTCACACAGCAGAGTGTCTGGTTTCCTTACCTCCTTCAAGTTTCTGTTAAAATGTTCACCTTCCCCGAAGCCCCTGTGAAAAACTGCAGCCATGCCTCCAGTTTGCTGCCCCTCATCCCGGCAATCCTTATTCCCCTTCCCTTAACGTATTTTCCTCCATGGTACTCAAGCTTTCTGACACACACACACTGCCCATTTATCTTCTCCCACTAAAATGCAAGCACCTGAGAGCAGAAATTTGGTGCATCCTTGCTGTATTCCCACCATGAAAGCAGCACGTAGTGGATGGGTAATACAGATTCACTGACTGCATGAATTTTCTTGGGTGAAAACAGCCTTTAAAATGCTTAAATATTTTATCTCTGAACATACATGATTTCCTAATTTCTTTATTTAAAATACTAAAGCCAATATTTTTTTGTTTCTATCATCCTATAGGTGACACAAATTGAAAGCTATTCCCTATTCTCTGACTTGTGAGGATAACATAATGGAAATTGGAAAGCTCAATGGATGTTGGGAAGCTCATGAAGAAAAAAAAAATCCTTTAATTTTAGTTTTCCAAATTTAATCTTATTTCATGTATATGGATCATACTATACACTCTCTATTTGTAACTGAATTTAATTCATTCAGCAATGTAATCAGATATCTTCCTATGAAAATAAATCTTACTTTATTACATCAAATAAAATAAAGATTTTTAATTCAGATGTTTAGGAAGAATGATCAAGAGATTTAAAAATAAGCAAACAGCACTTTTTCAATAAGCGTATGTGAAAATACACTGTTTATATCTGCATAACATACAGAATACTTTGGAAATGGCCAAAAGATAGGGACATGGCCAATTGTTTCTTAGCAATCAAACAGAATCAAGCTGAATACAATGTTTTAGGAAATTGTGGCTTTGTGGAGACAGGCCTAGCCCAGCTGTCATTAAGTCATCGCTAGTAAGGTATGTTGCATGCTTATACCAACGGGAGAATGCCCCCTTCAGAAAAGTAAGTCGTGTATTATGAGGCTACTCCTTAAAGGACAGAATATAAGGCAATGAGGAGCCACAAAGACAAGGTTAGACCTACCTCACCATGCAACCATGGGCTAGTCATTCTGCTGTCCTTACTGTAAAAGGTGACACAAGACACAGATGTGGAGGTGGCGGGAGAGATAACCATGATAGACATAAGGGGGAGTTGTGAAGACCAAAGAGAATCTTTATCAGACAAAGTCATCATCATCATCATCATCATGAGGAGGGAGGAGAAACAAGAAGTAGAGAGAGAGAAACACAAAAAAGTATCTGAGGTGGTTCTATCCATGGGCAAGGGCAGGAACGGTCTCAAATTAAGGCCCATGCAGAACAGCCTAGAGAGGAACACAAGAGGGCAATTAGGACACCTTCAGCAGGACCATACATAGTCACTCAGTCGTGTCCAACTGTTTGTGATGCTATGGAGTGTAGCCCGCCAGGCTCCTCTGTCCAAGGAATTTTCCAGGCAAGAATACTGGAGTGGGTAGCTATTCCCTTCTCATTTGGCCCAGAGATTAAATATGGGTTTAACTTGGGCTCAAACTTCTCCAGAAATTAAAAGTGGGGATATTAAAAGAAATTATGCCATCTGAAACTGGAGAATAAAGACAGTATGGAATGGCTGTAATCTCCAAATTTAAGGCCTGCCTACCAGGAGAGTTATTTGGACCAAAGGCACTGATGAAAATCCGGGAGTGGCTGAATGTTGCTTTTCCTCTGAATCTTGCAGTTCAACACTGTGACAGAGAATAAAATGCAACCCATAAGTATGAGTATATATGTAATTTAAAATTTTTACTAGCCACATTTTTTTAACTGAAATGAAACAGGTGAAATTAAATTTAATAATATATTTTAGCACAATATATTCAACATTTTATCACTTTACTGTGTAATTAATATGAAAAGAATTATTGAGCTATTTTATATTCTTTTTTCAGAGTACTCTTTCAAAAACCCTTGATATATCTCATACTCACAGCACATCTCAATTCAGACTAGCTCCATTTCAAGTGCTTAGGAGCTACACGTGGCTAGTGGCTGGTACCATAGACAGTACAGGCACAGAGTGTACATATGCACATGTGAGGTCACTATACCTTTTATGTTATTAAGAAAGCTCACCTATTCAGCATACAGATTGTTCCTTAAGTTGTCATCTTTAATAAATTTTAGTCACGCATTAAATGTCCTAAAAGTGGGCCAAAAAGGAAAAGATAACACTTGATAAACAGATGTAATTTTTTTTTAAAAAAAGGGTAGGATCTTAGGATAGCCTGTTGGATACAGAAATATACCCCCTTTATAATGCTTGGCACAGTAGTGAAAAGACAACTTGAATTCTATTTACTAGATAAGATAGAGAACTGTACTACATTCTCCCCAAGAAATGATACCAATGATTTCACAGTGGATATTAAAGCAGTACAAGAGTCACTTCAATAGTAAAACAGAACTGAAGATGAAAAAAGGAAAGCTTACTTAAATCTGTAGCTTTCTCGCTTATTATTCACAAATCCATCTGCCAAATCACGAGGTAATATGATTTCCAAGCTAGGTGTTAATTTTTCATCTTCATCTATGGAATAAATCTGCAAATATGAAGACAATAAATGAATATAAAATGATAAAATTACAACTTGAACAATAACCATGTTATTATGACATGTTTTGTAATAGTATTTTAACAACTGTACTTTTCAGATAAAAAGTCATAACATAACACAACTTGGATAATTTTCCTGTTTAAACTCTGAGCACACTCAAACAAATATATGGAACTGAACAAAAAATAAAACCTAAATCAATGCCTGATCAAAGCTCAGATCCTCTTTGAATGATCTAATACTCAAATTTGAGTCTTTGAGTGTCTGTCTCCATTGTTGAGAAAGTAATAGCCCTGACAACAACATATTCTCTAAGTATTGCTTTGGAATTATGTGCCAGAAATTAACATTTTACTACAACCAATAAGCATTTCTCAGCATTTACAAAATGCTAGACACAGAGATGAAAGGCCTGGGTCTGAGCCTTCTCAGAGAGCTCACAAGAATGCCCTAATTCAAGTTATGTTCAAAGAAGTCCGAGTTTCCATGAGACATATTTAAGCATTTGATAAAAGACATGTGGTTTCAAAAGACACATGTAATTCACGTCTTTGATGTCATTTTCTAGGTTCTCCTCCCAGTTCAGCCACTAATTAGAAAATGACCTGAGAGAAATCACTTAACCTCTTTAAGCAGATAGGGAAATGAAGGGTCTTAACCAACCCCCTTTACAACTGTAATATTCTGATTCTCTTCTTGGTTATCTACCCCTTTACTTATTGTCCAGGAAAAGCAAGAGTCCAGCCTATAAACAGATCATAGGGAATAAACAGAAGTCTACAATTTGATGTCCAAAGACCTGCGTCTAACACTGATCTCAATTTACCAGCTGTGTGACCAGTCACCACTTTTAGCATCTCAGTACATACATAAGATGAAGAAAACAGAATCGCCTCCATTACAAGATTGCTGTGGGGATCAAATGATGTCATGGAAATGGAAGCATTTTGTAATGCACCATAAAAAATGTTAGTCATTAGGTTTAGAGGTTTTTAAAAAAGACTTCTTGTCTTTCACCAAGAAATAAAATTCTTTCTAACAAGCAATACTTCCTGTTTAAGACCCATTTAGATGCTTGATTATGGGGGGAAAGTCATATTCTGAAATAAGTAAAAAGCCTACCTAAATCTCCAGAAAGTCTGAATAATTTTCCTAAGCAGATTTTTATTGAGCTCTCTCATTTAAAATGTGAGGAATTCATGTAAGAAAAGTCATGCTGTAAAATAAAATTATTCATAGAAAGTTATGGCATCAGGTCCAAGGCTTTCTGGTTAGATTTTCTCAAGAGACATTTAAAAATTATATTCTATAGGGCACTACATTGTTTTCTTAAAAAGGTTAACGGTTAGACAGGTGAGTGAAAGGGTAAGACAAAAAAGCATACAGGAGTGAGGGATGCCATACATTTTTTAAAAACCTGTAACAGTACTCAGAAGACAAAAAGGGCCAATAACTATTAACAGAGTAGGAACAGTGACTTTCCACTCCTCTCATTAAGCCATTCTTTGAGGCATTAAGAAAAGTCCACAACAAGAAAACTTGTTTAGTCTAATAGACTGGCTTTCTACTGTTAGTCATAAAAATATTTGAGATGGAGCTGTTCTTTAATAGGAGACAATTAAACCAAATGCAAGGATGAATATGAAGATATTTCAAAATATACAAAGCACTATGCAAATGAAAAGCACTGCTACTGTTAAAATTATCACAGAGGGTCATCTTATGTATCTTTTAATATATTAATCTATAAATTATCATCATTTGATTTATAGGGTCTCAGGGAGTATGATTAATGAAGTAACAGAGCCACAAAATGAAGAAGAAAAAAAAAATACCTTTGAGTCACTCTTAGTTTAATGCTACAAGGGGTATATCTAATCAGTGAAACAACCACACAATCTTTGGTAGCAAAAGTACAGGGTGCTAACAGTGGGATTTCTAAGGAAGGGTAGGGATACACTAATTCAAAACTCGTTCATCTGTGTTCCGTGATTTTTCTGTACATGGCATAATGTTGCAACTCAGTAAGAATCTGGCATTATTAAAGCACAATATGATACCTAAAAATATTTCATGGAATAGCAAACAAGACATTCCACAGAATCTCACGGAAGAAATGCAAAAGAAGGCACATTTAAAAAATACAAAGACTGCACTTTAAGGAAAGAAGTTCAAGTCAAATCCAACGTTCTCTATCAACTCCCCCCCTCAGTCCCACCTCTATCCATCCTGTCACATGATCACATCCAAGCACCTGTTTCTGACTGCTGAGTCAATATAGGCAGGTTCAGTATTTTTAGCTAAGAATCTGGGGGTGGGTATGGGGGAAAATGTGGGTGTGGGGGTAATCTTTATATGTGATGTACTTTAAAAAAAAACCTTGTAAGAGAATGTAAGAGGAGAAAAAATGGGAAGATACTCAATGGTTGCTTTCCATAGTCTATATTCCTTAAATTTTTTAAATGCCACACTTAGAGTGTTTTCATGCATCTTTTCCTAACCGTATTCCACAAATGAAAAGACTGAAGATGAAAACAATGACAAGACACTATATTCTCCTTGTTTTAAATATATAAATTTACACGAGGCAAATCTTAAATTATGAGCTGCTATGATGTTACATGGACTTCCCTTGTGGCTCAGCTAGTAAAGAATCCGCCTGCAAGGAGGGAGACCTGGGTTCGATCCCTGGGTTGGGATGATCCCCTGGAGAAGGGAAAAGCCACCCATTCCAGTATTCTTTCCTGGAGAATTCCATGGACTCTATAGTCCATGGGGTCGCAAAGAGTCAGACACGACGGAGCGACTTTCACTTCACATGATGTTACATGGGCTTCCCAGGTGGCTCAGTAGTAAAGAATCCACCTGCCAATGCAGGAGACAGAGATACTGGTTTGATCCCTGGGTCAGGAAGATCCCCCGGAGAAGGAAATAGTGACACACTCCAGTATTTGTGTCTAGGCAATGCCATGGAGAGAAGAGCCTGGTGGGCTACAGTCCATGGGGTCGCAAAAGAGTCAGACACGACTTAATGACTAGACAACCGCAAATGTTGTTACATATATACATACACTCTTTGTAGATAATGGAGTAGAGATAAAATATTATTAAAAATATACCCATTCCAGAGACTCATGAATATGACTCAGATGGCCGTTGCCTATATCCTTATTTTCTGAGGCAGAAAGGTTTTGTCCCAAAAGCTTTGGAATAAAAAAATCCTTAATTAAAATCAGGGTTCTGCCACTCACCAGGTGGCTGGCTGAGCCAAATTATTTAACCTGTCTGAGACTCAGCTTCCTCATCTATAAAATGAGGAAAACATCAGCCTTGCAGGGTTTTCATGAGACTCAGGGATAATGCAGACAAAGGATCTAAGGGGTAAGAATGAATACGCTCCCTCCCAGGGAAAGAAAACAATGTTTTGAAACATCTGAGGAGCATTCAAAGTATTTCTGCTCAGAGTAGGATCACGCCTTAGCTTCCTTTGTACACTTCTGAGCTTAGCATCCTTGAGGAAACGCCAAGTAAATGCTCAGTTAATGTTTTCAAAATAAAAGGTATGTACATTCTTTGTGTAAGTTGCATACATACCTGTTTACATCTGCAACGAGTGTATGTCAACGTTTATGTTCAGAATGACAATATAGTCAAAAAACCCTAAGGGCCCACTGCGTGAGAACCACCGTGTAGGCTCTGCGTGTCTCTATCTGTATCTATCATCCGTAACATCTTAGACGTGTGTAGACACTATCTCTGGCTTGCACGTTTTGCCCGAGGGTGAAACAGAAGTTTGAAAGCACCTGGGTGGGCAGAGCTGCGTGACTGTTTTCGAGAAAAGTGCAATAACGGCGCACAGCTGAGGCTAGCCTATGATCACGCATACACGCAGATGTACATGTGCGTGCACGGGTCTGCAGCTGCGTGAACACGTGTTCCCGGAGTACACAGGTGGTTCCGTGCAGGTTAATCGGGGCCCGCAGGTCTGTGTCGGATGGAAACGGGCTGAGTGCCTGTCTGTCCGCGCCCCCTGACAGCAAAGTGTTGGCGTCTGTGGGCTGCTCCACTGCTAGAACCGAGTGTGCTGGACGCCTGGCCGCATCCCGCGCCGGGCGCCGAAGCCCTCACCCGGGCCGGGGACCCTCGCGTGCCGCCCCTCCCCCGGCCTGAGAGGCCCCGCCGCGCCGGCGCCCGTGCTGCTCCGACCCGTACCCCTTGCTGCTGCTTCCGGACAGTGGGCTTCACCCTGGCGAAAATTTGGATCGTCTGCTTCACCATCTCCTTCTCGGCTCTTGCACTGACCCTTGACCTCTCTCAGGCACTGGCTCCCGAAACTTCTGACTCCTTCTGCCTCAGGCAAGCCGTAGCCTTGGCAACAGTAACTAGGGACACTACCCATGGAGCACCGCGCCAACCAGGACCGCCTCCTCTCCCCAATTGGTTGCTGACGGGGAAGGCCCGGAGGGAAGGATTAGGACGGGGGCGGGGCCGGGGGCGGGGCCGGGCGCGGGGCCGAGGGCTGGGCGGGGCCACGCGGAGAGAGAGCTGCGCGTGCGCGTGGTCACGTCTGGCACCTGGCTTAGAGCCAAAGCTAAACTGGAGAGTGGTTAATGGGGTGACAACCGTTATGCCTTGCCCGTTCTCTAATCCATTCTTTCTCTCTGCCAACACCTCTTTTTAGCACTGAAGTTCTGTTTTTTATTATCAATTTATTGAAAAGATGGCACTTGATTTGTGACAGCAATGTACTGCCTGGGGATTCTGAGCTAAGCAAAAACTTCCTGTGTCCACTTGGAGATTAGAGTCTGATGATGGAGACAGAATTTTAATGGGAAATCACAAGTTAAGACGGGGTAAAGCCGAGTCCTGTGGAAGGGCACCTTATCTAGTTCTATTTTGGAAGAGGCCAAAACTGGAGGAAGGGGGACTATTTCCCACGCAATAATCCTGTCATGAAAGGATGGGCTCTGGTGTGCACTGTTGGTGGGAATGTGAGTTGGTACAGTCACTATGGAAAACAGTGTACATGGGCCTTAAAAAATTAAAAATAGAACTACCATGTGATTCAGCAATTCCACTCCTGGGTATATATACAAAAGAATTGAAATCAGAGAGATAGTTGCACTCCCAAATGCACCAGAAATATTAACCAAGATATGGAACCAACCTAAATGCCCACTAATGGATGAATGGAAAAAGAAAATGTGATATATATATATGAATATTATTGTATATATTATGTTTTATATCTATAATGGGGGTGTATATGTATATATGAATA
The DNA here is from genome assembly GCF_019320065.1 of Cervus canadensis. Lineage (NCBI taxonomy): Eukaryota > Metazoa > Chordata > Mammalia > Artiodactyla > Cervidae > Cervus > Cervus canadensis. Next base: position 44,933,765 of record NC_057413.1, read on the forward strand.
TTATTCTGCCAAAAATATAAGGACATCCTGCCATTTTAACAACATGGATGGAACTGGAGGGTATTATGCTTGGTGAAATATGTTGGAAAAGACAAATACTGTATGGTCTCACTTACATGTGGAATCTAGAAAAGTTGAACTCATAGAAACGGAGAGTAGAATGGTGGTTTCCAGAGGCCAGGAAGTGGGGGAAATAGGGAAATACTGGCCAAAGGGTAAAAAGCTCCAGTTATAAGTTCTGGGGACTTAGTACAGCATGGAAACTTTGGCTATATAGTTGCTAAGAGAGTAAATCTTAAATGTTCTTACCAGGAAAAAAAGGAATTATGTGAGGTGATAGAGTTGCTGAGTGGCTTTATTGTGATAATCATTTCACAATATATGCATGATCAATTTATCACATCATATACTTTAAGCTTATATGTCAATTGTATCTCAGTAAATCTGGAAAAGAAGTAAATAAGAAAATAATAAAAAGAAAAGATGGAGTCTTCAAAAGATACTGTTAACCCATGAAAAGTTGTTCCACATGTATCCACCAAGGTGATACATGTTAAAAAACCACAATAAGATATTTCTACATGGTTTTCAGAATGGCTAAAATTAAAAATAGCCACAAAACAAGATGCTGACAAAGATATAGAGAAACTGAATCACTTGGGAGTGTATTACTGGTAGGAATGTAAAGTGTAAAACATATTGTGGATAATTGTACAACCACTCTAGAAAACCATTGAGTAGTTTCGTACAAAACTAAAGATGTAGCTATTATAAAATTCAGTATTAATCCCAGAGAAATGAACACATGTTCACACAAAAATCTATACATGAGCATATGTATGGCTAAGTCCCTTTGCTGTCCAAATGAAACTATTACAGTATTGTTAATTGGCTATACTCCAATATAAAATTAAATGTTAAAAAAATGCAGGAGACCCAGGTTGGATTATTGGGTGGGGAAGATCCCCTGGAGAAGGGAATGCAATCCACTCCAGTATTCTTGCCTGGAGAATCCCATGGATAGAGAAGCCTGGCAGGCTACAGTCCATGAGATCTCAAAGAGTCAGACACGAATGAATGACTGACACTTTCACTTTCTTTCATTAAAAAAAACAAAAACAAACAGAAAGTGTTCATAGCAGCTTGAACATGAGTCTTCATAGCACCTTCATTCATAGTAGCTCCAAGTTGGATGGAACCCCTATGTCCTTCAACTACTGAATGGCCAGACAAACTGTGGAATACTAGTCAGTGATTAAAATGAAGAAATTACTGACACATATAACTACGTGGATGAATTTCCAGGGAATTATGCTGAGGGAAAGGAATCAGACTCAGAAGTCAAATACTGTATGATTCCATTTATATAACATTCTTGAAATGACAAAATTATAGAGATGGAGATCAGATTAGTGGTTGCCAGGGGTCAGAGAGGCAGAGTAGGGGGAGGTGGCTGTGGCTATAAAAGGATCTTTGTGATGGATTGTTCTTTATCCTGACTGTGGTGGTCACAGAAATCTACATATGTGATAGCACCACACAGGAGGAGACACACACACACATGCTACATATAAACAGCTGAAAGTTTAGTAACATTGGATGAGATGGAGGGATTTTATCAACATTCATTCCTCAGTTATAATATTGTACTATAGTTATGCAAGGTGTTGCCAGTGGGAGAAACTGGGGGAAGAGGATGCCAGATCTTTCTGCATTATTTCTTACAATTGCATGTGAATCTACAATTATCTCAAAATAAAAAGGTTTAAAAAGAAACTCTTAGAGAATGAAAAGGCAAACCACAAACTGGGAGAACAGTCTTGCAAAACACATACCTAATAAAGGCCTTGCATCCAGAATACTTTGAAATTCTTCAAACCTAATAACAAATAGGAAAACAAACTACCCCATTTATTTTTATAAAGAAGGGTGTCAAAGATTTAAACAGACACTTTCCACTATAAGGGTGGCAGATACATGAAAAGATATTCAACATAATTATAATGAAATAAAAATTAAAAACACAATCATTATACACCATTACACAACCTTTTAGAATGACTAAAAAGAAAATAAGTTGGCACTAACAAGAACTGGCATGGATGCAGAGCAGTTGGAACTTTCAAACATAGCAGGAGAGGATGCAAGATGGACCAGTCACTTTGCAAAACAGCTTTTGAGTTTCTTAAATATAACATTATATATATACTTACCATGTAACCCAGCAATCCTACAACTCAGCATTTACCTAAGTGAATTGAAAACTGATGTTCACACAGAAAGGTAAACAGGAATGATTATCATGGTTTTATTCACAATTGCCAAAAGGTGGAAACAAGGCAAATGTTCTTCAGCTGCTGAATGGATAAACAAACTGGTACGTCCACACAATAAAAAGGAATGGACTGCTGATGACTGTAACAACATAGTTGAACCTCAAATTTATAATGCTGAGTGAAAGATGCCAGACTCAAAGTTACACACTTTAAAATTCCATTTTTATGACACTCTGGAAAAAGCAAGACTATAGGGATAGAATCACTGACCAAGTTAGTGGTTGCCAAGGGCTTGGGGGTAGGGAAAGAGATTGACTACAGATGAGCATGGCGGTTTTTGGAGGGTGATGGAATCGTTTCACATCTTGATTTTAGTTTTGATTACATGTACAGTAACATCTTAAGTCGTCATAATCGGATGTGTGAGTTGGACCATAAAGAAGGCTGAGCACCAAAGAATTGATGCTTTTGAATTGTGGTGCTGGAGAAGACTCTTAAGAGTCCCTTGGACTGCAAGGAGATCAAACCAATCAATCCTAAAGGAAATCAACGCTGAATATTCACTGGCAGGGCTGATGTTGAAGCTGAATCTCCAATGCTTTGGCTACCTGATGTAAAGAACCAACTCACTGGAAAAAACCCTAATGTTGGGAAAGATTGAAGGCAAAAGGAGAAGGAGGGGGAGGCTGAAGATGAGATGGTTAAATAGTATCACTGACTCAGTGGGCATGAATTTGAGCAAACTCTGGGAGATAGTGAAGGAGAGGGAAGCCTGGTGTGCTGAAGTCTGTGGTGTCACAAGGGGTCAGACATAACTTAGTGACTGAACAACATTACTGTGTACATTTGTCAAAAGTCATAAAACTATATACTTAAAAGGGTAAATTATACTGTATGTAAACTAGTATAAAAAAATTAAAAAAATGAAAAATAGAGAATGGGGAATGAACAGGTGGGGCAGTAGCAAGGCTGGAGAACAGGAGAGAACCAACTATGAAACGATTTTAAGAGTTTTTTTCACCTGGTGCTAAGTGGAAAGGAAGAAATGACTCAAGATTGGGCTGTTACATTGTTTTTATATGTTGGTTCTTGTGAATCATGCTGCTGGGTACATGTGGATGCAGATGTCTCTTCAAGATACTGGTCTCATTTCCTTCAGGTTTATTCCCAGAAGTGGAACAACCTTTGTCCACCCAGAAATAAATGGTCAAAGGTGTTGTGGCATGTGTATATACAATGGAGTATTATTCAGCCATAAAAAGATAGAAGTCATGATTTGTAATAACATAGATGAAGGTAAGTGAAATAAGCCACACAGAGGACAAACACTGTATAGTATCATTTATATATGGATTTTTTTTTAAGTCAAACTTATAGAAACACAGAGTAGAATGGTGGTTACCCAGGACTGGGATGGGGTGGGGGATGGGGAGATGCTGGTGAAAGTTTCAGTTATAAGATAAGTAAGTTCTGAGGACCTGATGGTACAGCATGGTGACTGTAGCTAATAATACTCTATTGCATACTTGGAATTTTTCTAAGAGGATAGATCTTAAGTGATCTCACCGCAAAAAAATTTAAAAGTAGCTATGTGAAGTGATGAATGTGTTAACTTGATTGTGGTAAATATTCCACGATGTATACCAATATTAAATCATCACATTGTGCACTTTAAATATATACAATTTTATTTTTTGATTATACTGTAATAAAGCTTGGGGGGGGTTGGAAAGATTGGGCAGTTGGACAGGTAACTCACCTGGACAGGTAACATAGATTAGAGCAGGAAAGAGGAGCATAACGAGTCAAGGACATGCTTAATTTCAAGTACCTGTGGGACCTCCGTCCGTAACTGGATAAATTTTAGGAGGAAGCTGTGGCTGAAAATACGGACTGGGGAGTCCTCCCAGGGTTGTTTTTTTTTTTCCCCAGAAAGTGATCGAGTTATTCACAAGGAAGAAGGCTGCAAACATTACAGTTATGGTTGGTGGTGTAAGCGAGACTGCACAGCAGACTGGAGGAGCAGCTGAAGTGATGCTCTGAGGCAGAAAGGCAGATGCTGTCACATGTAAACCAGGAGGAGAGTGGAAGTGTCCAATGGTGTTGGATACTAAAGAGGATGCCCTGAAAAATGTCCTTGCAGTTTAGCAATTAGAAGGTCACTGGTAACCTCGACAGCAGCTTCAATAGAGTGATGGGGTCAGAAGTCAGATTACAGGAGGCTGGGAAGTAAAGGGGAGGCTAGGAAGTGGAGGCTGCTGAGAGGCTACCTTTCCAGAAACCGGCAAAGGGTTGCAAAGAAGCAAAACACAGGGTGAAAGCTGGAGGAACATGGTAGGAAGGAAGGGTCTTTTGTTTGTATATGAGGGGGTGAAACCAATACAGAAGGAGAGGTTGAAGGTATAGGACAGAGAGAAGATAATATGTATTTGCCCCAGGTGAATAATGGGCATTATACCAAGATGGTGTGATGCAAGAGGCCAGGAAACCAAAAGCATTCAAAAAAGCTCATTTTAAGTGTTGAATCATGGAATTTAGGTTGGTTAGAGAGGTAAGAGACCTTTGACATGGAGGAATGTTGTGAGTTTCAGAGAGATCCCTATGGGTGCCGCATACAGAAAATGGGCACGTCTTGTCTTGAGCACCCAGCCACATGATCAAATGCATTGATGGGGAGGAAGTATATGTTCAGGTCCTGCTTCTCTCATACCTAAGGGTGTGACACAGGGTGGATTACTTATGTTATTAAGTTTCATTTACCTCATCCAATACATGAGGATGGATTGGATAATAAATAGCTATGTCACTGAGTTGGAAAGATCACATGTGGCCATGAATGTAAAATTGTTATTCTAGGGTGCATGCTCAATACCCGAAAGATTCTGACTTCTGAATTCTTTTTTTTTTTTTAGTTTTTATTTATACATTTATTTTTGGCTGTGCTGTGTCTTTGTTGCTTTGTGCAAATGTTCTCTAGTTGCGGCAATCATAACTCTCTAGTTACGGTGCCCAGGCTTCTCATTGTGGTGGCTTCCCTTGTTGTGGAGCATGAGCTCTAGATGCCTGGGCTTCAGTCGTTGTGGTGTGTGGGCTTAGCTGCCCTGAGGCATGTGGGATCTTCCTGGACCAGGGATCGAACCCACGTCCCCTTGCATTGTCAGGCAGATTCTTAAACAATGGACCACCATTAAGTTCCTGGTCTGTATTCTTTTGATTGTAAACATCTCCTCAAGAGTTGAAACTTCAACATATATATGTATAGGAGATACACCAGGGATTACAAACTTGCATCTGCTGGGCCCAGACTGATAGAGTAAGCATGTCAGACAGATAGATATATGACAATAGACTGCAGTCATGTGATCTGGAGACTAAGTGCCCACAACTAAAAACATTCACATTTAAAATGGTTAAAGCACAAGGCTTCCTAAATAAAGCACAACTATAAGTCCCCAGCTTGCAACCTCTGGTTTCTTTTCCTGGTATAATCGTCATCGGTAACTGGCAGGCCCAGAACCTCTGACAGGTTTACTTAAATCTCAAACAGATGGTTCTAATGAGTATTAAATTGGAGATTAAATCCCCAAGTTACAATGTCTTTCCCGCAAGTAGAATGATACTTGGTATTATTATTTGCACCTTATCCACTTGCTTAAATGTGGGAATTAAGATCCCTTCAAATTGTTCAAAAGATTCTTGAGTTCTGCAGTTGTCAAAATAACATATAATTGCATAGGCAAATTAGCCAAGGTTTAGAAGCCTCAAATCTGAAAGAAATTAAGGCTGTGCCTGAAATGAATTAGTCTGTAAGCAAGTTAGTTGGGTTTTGTGTGTTTGATTGTATGCTTTTTAAGAAAAATTGTAACTGTGACCTAGTACTAATTTTCAACCAGCTCTTTAGCTGTTGATACTGCAACTATAAAATGCATTAATCTTCTTTGTAGGTCTGAAGAGGGACTGGTTAAAATTTTAGGGTTGGTAATTTTGATATTATTGAATACATACATAAAATTACCTAGCTGAAATAAACTTCCCCTTCTGTTTTATTCAGTGACTTTGGGGGATTTATGATGGTTTGTTCAAAAATCTTTCACTGACATAGCAGTCCTCTTTTGTGTCAGATGAGCAAGCATGTTCAGACAGAGGTGGTAGGGTCCCCGCAAATGGGACAGAAAGTATTTGACTGAGATCTTCTCCCATTAACTCACTCCAAGGGGCAAGACAAGGAACCAGAATTTTGCTGCTTACTAGTTGTTGTTGTTTAGTTGTAAGTTGTGATTGACTCTCTGCAACACTAAGGACTGTAGCCTGCCAGGCTCCTCTGTCCATGAGGTTTCCCAGGCAAGAGTAATGAAATGGGTTGCTTATTGGTAAATAGCATTATTAATAGAATAAAAAGTCAGCCAATGTAAACTCTCTCTCTACTCTCTTGAAAGCTGCTGTTATCCATAATAAGAACTTAAGAATGTGTTTGAAGATGATGGAGAGGATATTGGGCATGATTCCTTCATGACTCCTGAGTGTCCCTCACTGAGGATTCCATGGAAAGGAATTGAAAGCTGAAGAAGAAAGCATATTTTTGGTAGTGGATGCTTTTCTTCCTTAGAAATCCCTTTTTCAGTTGAGCTCTTGTTCATCAGTCTTACGAATGGTCAGTATGGTCATTATCAGAGAGATCCGCTTATACCTGGGAGAATAAAAAAGCTGTTTATTCACTTGTTTCTGAATCAAGTGGAGAATACATAGAACATTTTCTGGTACTCATTAAGTGCAGAATAATAACAACATGCCATTAAATTGCAGAGTAAGTGTACCACAAAATCTGTAATATATAATTTCAGCAAGGAATTTTCTTTTGAGAATATGTTCAGCTAATTTAAAGCATAACTTCATTAACATAACCGTGTCTGCATACAGAGCAGAATGGAACTCATAAACTTTACCAGCACTTGGGTTTATAAGATCGCAGTGGGAATCACCAGGATTGGTAAACTTGCAAGGCTTCCCTTTCCCTATCAGACAGTGGATGCAGATTTGCAACGTTATACTGGGACCTCTCTCGGGTTCATCTCCCTCTGGCTCAGAGGCAGAGGCCCCTTTCCTCTTGCTTTGTCTGATCCTCTTCCTGCAGCTCTCCTGGGGCTCTCCCTGAGCAGCAACATCAAAGTCACTTATGGCTGGAAGCTGGTGGCCAGCCATATGGAATTACAGCCCAGGCTCTCGCAGGATTACAGAGTGTAGCATATGAAGCAAATGACAGTACCATGGCCCAGAGGCAAGGCTGGTGGAGCCTCCAGTTTTGAATGGAAAATATGACTGCTTGTGTATTTATATACAGGCTCCTCATAAACAACCTGAATGTTTCACCAGCGTCCCAATGAAGCAAGGGATGGGCTGAGTTAAAAATAGCTCCAGAATGCCTCTCTTCTAAGTAAATTACCCACCCTGTCCTATCTCCTCCGGGTGTTTACTGTAATATGTTTCCCTGCATATTTCAGAATTCAGGAAATGCTTACCAACACATAGCATAACTTTTAAGAAAAGAAAATGGCTCTCATAGCAGAGTTTCTTCATCGAGTGCTTTATTTATTTATTTGACTGCGTTGGGTCTTAGTTGCAGGACATGAGATCTCTCATTGCAGCACACAGACGCTCTAGTTGTGGAGCAAGGGTTCAGTATTTGTGATGTGCTGGCTTAGTTGCCCCAGGGCATGTTGGAGCTTAGTTCCCCAACCAGGAATCGAACCCACGTATCCTGCATTGCAAGGAGGATTCTTAACCACTGAACCCCCAGGGAAGTCCCTCATGTGTTATTATTGCCACTAAGTCCAACAATCCAACTTACCCATCCTGGATCTAGCTGTTTAGACATTGCATGTACCCGAATATCTACTTCCTCATCTCCTATTTGTTTCTCAACCCCTGCAGCATGGCTTTCATCCCCCAACACGCCACAGAACCTGTTTAAGCTTTGCAGTTCCAGAGTGATACCTTTTTGTGTGTACATCCTGGAAGTACAACGTGGTAGACCAGTTGTCCAGGTTTGACCTCAGAGCTGCTCCCTGCTGCTTTCTACCTCTGAGATAGCCAGTTTCCAAGTCTCAGTGATCCTGCCTCCTAAACCACTTTTGTCTCCTTCTGGTCAACTCCATGTGTGCTTAATGTGACTATCCATTCTTTGTGACAGTGAGCAGAGGTCTCCTAGCTGCTCTTCTTGCCTATAATCTTGTTCCCCCTTTATTTCATAGTCTACACCTGCTACTGGATTATCTTTATGAGGTGCAAATCAGTTCATGTCACTCCTTGTTTGAAAGCCACCAATCCTTCTCTGTTATGAATAAAACCGAGTCCAAAGAGCCTTCTTAACCTGATCCCAAACTGTCTTTACATCAACTTCGCATCCCTTATCATGTTCCGCACCCCTCCTCCCCTGTCCTACTCCTATCACGGATTTTCTGCAGTTCCCAAGCCTGCTATGATTTTGCATGCCTCTGCGCCCTTGTCTGTGTCATCCCTACTGTTTCCACAATGCTCCTTGAGAATATTCAACCCACCTTTCAAAGACCCAGCTCAAATGCCACCTGCTCTATAAAGGCCATCACCCTCATCTCCCTTCGGCAAAGTTAGTGACCTTTTTCTGAGCAGCTACGTCTTATGTGTCCCTTTGTAATAGCATTTATTGTCCTGTCAATATTGCCTGTACAAATCTATCCTCCATTCATGCCAGGGATTATTTAAAACTTCAACTGTTTCCTGCTTCTGCCTCTGTATTCCCAGTGACTAATAAGGTTTTACACACATACCAGAGGTTTCTACATGCCTCATGAATGAATGAGCGCATGCATAACTCATTGCAAGGAATCAATAAAATAAAACCCCTACAATTGAAATTTTTTATCTGAGGTTCATATTTCCAAGGCAAAAATCCTCCTCCTTCTCCTCTCTCAGCCCGGGGAACAAAGGTAGCCTGCAGACTGGGTAGAGACTGAACAGGAGGAAGAGAAGCAAATACAGCATCACCGTTTCCATTTCTGAACCCTCTTTCTTCAGGCACAAAAAGATGGTTACCAATTTCCCAGGGCGATAAAAAGAGTGCTTTTACTTCGGTGTCATTGGAAGAGAACAGAAACAGAGCGATAAGTCATAGAAGCAAAGGAGCCCCATTGTTAAGTCAGTGAGTTTCATCCAGGATGTCTGGGAAGCATTTAATGAATCTTGGAATAAACTTGTTTTTCATTTTAAAAAGAATGCGCTATTTACAAATGACCAATTAAATGTTTATTCACCTTCTTTTGTTTCACTTTGAAAAGGGTTTGTTTGACAGTTTGACAAAGGCAGTCTCTGGCAGTTCAGTAAAGGGCTCTCCCAGGAGCTTTAGTCCCCAGAAAAAAAGGAATGTTTCCTAAAGTACACAGCCTCTTGCCGCTTTCTCCTGCCTCTTTTCCCAGCCCTTGCTCAGTATTCAGGCCCAGGTGAAACCTCACTTTCTCTGAGCAACCTCTCCTTGTTACTGAATCCAAGCTCACTCTGCTCTTCGCGTGACTGGCCGATGGCTGGGAGATGAGGTGTTGAGGCGAGGAATAGCGACTCCTTGCAGAAAGCCAGATATCCAAAAAGATGGCGGGCTTGAGCCATCTTATCAGGGTCAGGATGCCATTTTCTCTTACAGAACCAAGAAGGGGAGGAGGTGAGTAAGTGAAGTAAAAACGCCATTAGTCTTGCCAACTATCTCCTGGCTTGGCCAACATCAAGAGGGGATGTGTTAATTTCTTCTTTTCTGTAGCCATTCGCAGGTGGGCAGGGTCAGAATGTCTCTCTGTGAACCGAACAAAGGCACCTTAGTTTAACATTCAAGCAGAGGGGCAAGGTTCCAAGATACAGGCCATTATGTACACTTTTAGCTACAGACAGCATCCTTTTAGTGATTATAATAACAAAAGCAACAAAAAGCAAAGGTTGAAGTAAAAGGAACGGATCCAAGATGGAGTCGAGCATGGCTCTTCCCTGTTACACACGGATCCTCTCAGACTCCATACCGCACTCCAGCTCTGCGAGCCCTTAGCTCCCCAAACACCCTATTGCACCCTTACTCCACACTATCATTATTGCTTATAACACTACGTACTCACTGTGGTTGAGACTCGACTATTTTTTTTGTGGGCATCAGTAGTCCGTTCTCTTGATTTTGCTGAGTATTGTCTGTGAGTTAGATGTGCTGCAATGTGTTTATTGCATTCCTATCATCCAGGGTCCTATCATCCAGGGTAGGACATAAGTCTTCATTTCTCAAAATTAATGCCTAGTGGTGCGATTGTTGGGTCATGTGGTTAGCATATGATTACATTTATAATAACCCCTAAACACTGTTTTCCAAAGTGACTCTACCATTTTGTCCTCTAAGTGGCAATATTTAAGAATTCTTTTTTCTATCCTCATCAACACTTGGTATTCACATTCTTAAAACACTTTCTAGACATTTAATAAGTACTGGTATCTCACATGGTTATAATGTTCATTCTCCTAGTGGTAAATGACAGTGAGCCTCTCTTTATGGACTTAAATATTTGTCATCTACATATCTTTGCTAAAGTAAAAACCTTTGGGCCACTTTCTAATTGAGTTACTTGCATTTTGCTGACTCTCTATTTATCGCAGCGCTTCCCCGGTGGCTCAGTGATGATGAATCCCCTGCAGTGCAGGAGGTGCAGGTGACATGGGTTCAGTCCTTGGGTGGGGAAGACTCCCTGGAGGAGGGCAAGGCAACCCATTCCAGTATTGTCCCCTGGAGAATCCCCACGGACAGAGGAGCCTGGCGAGTTAAAGGCCATAGTGTTGCAAAGAGTCAGACACAACTGAAGTGACTTAAGACACACATACAAACACATACATATCATATATACGTGTGTTTATATATGATCTATGAATATTTTCTCCCAAGTCTGTAGTTTATCTTTTCATTCTCTGAACAGCGTCTTTCATAAAGTAAAAGTTTTAAAACTGCTAATGAAATCTAATTTATCATTTTTTTATAATATTACTTTGATGTCATATCTAAGAACTCTGTCTAATTCACAGTCATAAAGATTTCCCTCCTCTTTTTTCCCAAAAGTTTTATAATTTGACATCAATTTCTATACTTAGACTTATGATACATTCTGATACATTTTAAATTAATTTTTACAAGATGTCTTTGGAGACATTTTACCTTTACCTTGGAATACTTTGCTTCCAGTTCAACCATTGCAAGATGGTTTATTTTTTATGTCATGGTTATCACTAGTGAGAATCTTTGAGGCTGGGTAAATTTGATTTGAAGAAAGGCTTAATTTTAACCAGAGAAGCTGTCAGCAATGAATATTAATAAAGAATAAAAAATGCAGATATTAAAATATCTAGTCCTTGCTTTGACAAGCATTGGTTGACAAAATCAACATACAGTATGTAAGTGTTTATTTGTATGTATGCATATGTTCATTTATTCACACATGCACACACATCTATAGACTCTTAAATATTTCTGAGTTTATTGCTTCTCGCTAGAGCTTTAAGCCACAATTTTACTTGTTCAGAAATTCCAGCTACCCTTTTCCCAGAGGCAGGAGATTTTGGTTAGTGGCTTTAGAGTTTGTCACAAATTGTCACATTCTTCAGTTAATAAAATGGACTTGACTTGGGTAAACCGAAGATGGATTTTCCATTACATCATTTAGAAATGGATAGGCCTTTCCATAAACACACTTAGACACTTTATCCCAACTTTTACTTTATTTCTATTTCATTTTCATGTTTTAATGGCCCTCTTGCAGGCATATCCCTTTTGGCATTGTTGGCAACGTCAAGAAGCTTGAGTGCATTTGCCTTACCCTGAATCCACCAGAATGGCAGAGGGGCTTCTTTGCCAAGCCCACTGAGCTTGAGGCCTGAGGCATCCCCATTACCACTTAGTACCATGAGACCTTCACATGGAGCTGGGAGCCTTCTAAATGTCTTGGATTTAGGACTAACGACTTTCTCTGTTGTCAATTCTTCAGTGTTTCTGGATTCACTCAATATAACACTGTCAGGCTTTAGTCTAAAATATATTCTGTGAATTAAATAAAAAAGCAGTTATCTAGGCCAGCCTTTACCAAAAAACACAGGATACTTACTATGAAAGATTGGATTATTTGTTTCAGGTCTTCACTCCCATGCAATAGTGTTGTACATCCACACCCTTTCTCTGCAGCCAGCACTGTACCCCCACAGGACAATGGGACGATGGGAAGAATTTGCTTTCCCCCAAACTCCACTTTGTTGGCAGTTGGCTTGGCCAGTGGAGGGCTGTGGAATCGACGTGAACATAGGCCTCGTGTCTGTTTGTATGTTGTAGCTTGCCCTCTCGCATCCCTGTGATCATGGGATGTAAGAAGAACATGGCCCTGCTATGGCTTCCCTCTCTTCAATGTGGGCCCGGAATGGAACACAGACAACTGACCCAAACCTGATCTGCAGCTTGGACCTAAACTAGCCAAACTGCAGCTTGAAGCAGAGCTACGCTAACCAGTCCACAGACCAGTGAGTAAGAAAAGTAAAATTCTTATTTGTTTATGCTTGTTGAGTTTTGTTACTTAGCATTATTCCAGCAATAGATGGCTAACACACTTATCTATCTCTCAGTCATGTTTCCACAGGCAGTGGAGTCCATATGAAACCCAGAACAAACTGTTATTTGCTAGGAGAAACAAGTGAATATCGTAGCCATGAATCAGATGAGTTACCATCTTCTCATGGATTTTTTTCCAGTTTACCCCAATCTTCAAGAATCCACTCTGAGCAGATTTTCTGAGCATCCTTTTAGTCAGATTAGTCTGTGTAGAATTACAGAATGTGAAGGCTGTCATTTCCTAGTGGTCCTCACAAGTGCTAGATCCCAACAACTGAAGCCTCTATCAAGTTGTTATGTTATGATTTATACATGGGCAATGGTACAGGTTCCAAGCTGTAGAAGCCAGATTTCTTGGCACTAAAAAGCACTATTAAAATTCAGTTTTTACCCAAGAATATTAACAAGCTCTGATCTCTAGCAGTTAAGGTCCATGGCAATGTTCAGCAAGTATCAGCATGAAATGACAGGCTGTCCTTTGTCTTCCTGAAATCCCCAAATCCCCAAATGAACACATTTTCTTACATTCCTTGCTCCATGAACATAGGTATATTTTGCAGTTAACATTAATGGGGTTGGCCAGACCTCAGGAGTCTATTTCCTTACACCTAGATTTTTAGCTAGATAATTTTAATTGGAATCTTTTATTACAGTGTGCTCTTTCAAAATCTAAGGATATAGCTGGATATTTTGTTTACCAAGCCCATCTCAGAATTAGATGCCATCATCTTCCTGGCAGAAAGTTCCTAGGCCACCTTGAGCTTCAGATTTGTATCTTTACAACATGATCAAAGAGTCTTCCTACTTTTAATGCATCACATGAGCCCTAAATATTTAAAAATAATCACCAAGTACATAAAAGTCATGCTTAACCTTATAAAACATGTGTTGGCTCTGTTCATTTTCTCAAAGTTCACCTCCCCTTCTGTGCTTTAACTTTTTCTACTTCTCATCCGGCCATTCCTTTCTTCCTTGAATCCAGTTGTTTTTCTTCTGACTAGCCAAACACAGGCAAATTGAGCAAGGCTTTGTCACAAGAGAGTTGTTTAGCCTGAGAGAGGAAACACTAAAGGGGGACATTATAGTCACCTTTTAAATTTCATTTATTTATTTTTGGCTGCATTGCATTGGCATACAGGATTAGTTCCTCAAGTAGGAATCAAACCCATGCCCCCTGCAATGGAAGCAAGAAATCCTAACCACAGGGAAGTTCCTATGGTCATCTTTTAACATGCGATGGTCTGTTATATAAAAAAGGGAATATGCTAGAGGGGAACAAAAAGAAAGAAAGAGGGAATAAGCTTGGCCTCTGTTGCTATGGAAAGGATGGAGCTAAACAAGTTAGAACAAGTCATAGAAAAGAGCTGTCAGGGAAACTCTCCTATAGAAAAGAAATTGGGCTCAATGTGAAGAAAGCTGAGCACCGAAAAACTGATGCTTTTAAACTGTGGTGTTGGAGAAGACTCTTGAGAGCCCCTTGGACTGCAAGGAGATCCAACCAGTCCATCCTAAAGGAGATCAGTCCTGGGTGTTCATTGGAAGGACTGATGCTGAAGCTGAAACTCCAATACTTTGGCCACCTCATGCAAAGAGTTGACTCATTGGAAAAGACCCTGATGCTGGGAGGGATTGGGGGCAGGAGGAGAAGGGGATGACAGAGGATGAGATGGCTGGATGGCATCACCGACTCAATGGACACGAGTTTGAGTAAACTCCGGGAGTTTGTGATGGACAGGGAGGCCTGGTGTGCTGCGATTCATGGGGTCGCAAAGAGTCGGACACGACTGAGCGACTGAACTGAACTGACTGAAAAAATTTTCAATCATAATGTTCAGTCATAGAATAAAAAGCAGTGAGTCATTGTCAGTGAGTGGATTCAAACTTTTGAGGCATAATAAACATGTAATTCCTACATCTCTGAGTAACTTCCAAATTTAAAATATTATGATTTGATCTATTTGATTCTCTATAGTCTATCTATTACGAGTGTGCAGTGCAGGATAACATCAACCATAGCAGTTGCATGATTCTGTGATTAAATGAAAAAGTCAAACAGAATTTGTAGTCTTGAGTCTAGTAGGTCCTTCTGAATACTCCTGACTTCTGTCGAATCCAAATTGAAATATCTTACATAGTGAGATAGAGAGCATCCTACTTTTTCATATTGTGCTGGTTAGATTTTTAATTATAACTACAGCTTGATCTCCACTGTTTAGAAGCATAAATATGCATATATCTTTATGACTGGGATTCATGTTAATTTACTACCTCCTGATGTCATCCTGAAAGGAGCTTGTTACTCTATTTTCTAGTTTATAACCACAATGACAATATTAAAAACAATATTAAAAAGCAGAGACATTACTTTGCCAACAAAGGTCCATCTAGTCAAGGCTATGGTTTTTCCAGTAGTCGTATATGGATGTGAGAGTTGGACTATAAAGAAAGCTGAGCATCGAAGAATTGATGCTTTTGAGCTGTGATGTTGAAGACTCTTGAGAGCCCCTTGGACTGCAAGGAGATCCAACCAGTCCATCCTAAAGGAGATCAGTCCTGGGTGTTCATTGGACGGACTGATGCTGAAGCTGAAACTCCAATACTTTGGCCACTTGATGCGAAGAGCTGACTCATTTGAAAAGACCCTGATGCTGGGAAAGATTGAGGGCAGGAGGAGAAAGGGATAACAGAGGATGAGATCGTTGGATGGCATCACCGACTCAATAGACATGAGTTTGAGTAAACTCTGGAGTTGGTGATGGTCAGGGAGGCCTGGCGTGCTGCAATCCATGGGGTTGCAAAGAGTTGGACACGACTGAGCGACTGAACTGAACTGAACCACAACAACTTTGGGGTTAACTTTCTTTTAGTCTGGCTATATTAACATACAAAGTGTACTAAGAGAAGCACTTTCTATGTTGACTTTTAAAATCATGAATACAATTCCAAGGAACAAAAATAGTATATAGTGAAAATTTTTCTTTTTAAACAAAATCTAAAGTCAGATTTAAAATCTATATTTAAGACTTAAAGACCATCTAAATGCTTTAGTATGAGATTTGGGATTATTTTCTTCTAACTACATGTACCTTTTAGAAAATCCTTTGCTGTGACTGATTAGTGGTGAACTAAGGGTTTGAAAGAAAATGCTATTCCTGAAGGACATTTTTCCTGGTGCAAAATTCTAACAGTTATCATTTATTTATTGCTTTCAGCACACCAAAGACTGGTTTCTGGCTTCCATCAATGTTGTTGAGAAGTCAGCTGTCAGTCTAATTACAGCTCATTTGAAGGCTTTCTTTTTTCTTTCTGGCTGATTTTACAATTTTGTTTTTGTCTTTGATTTTATAAAGGTGCTCTCTAATGCACCCAAGTGTGAATTTCCTTTATTCATCTAGTTTTTGACTGATTATGCTCTTTGACTTGGTGGTGTTCATCAGTTCTAGCAAATTCTCATCCATAATTCTTCAAATATTGCTCCTTTGTCTTTTACTTTTTCTTCGTGAATCCAATTAAGCATCTTAGAATTCTATTACATGCTCTATACCTTTTATCTTCACTTCTGCATTTTCTAAGGATTTGTTCATTTCTCCAGGATTCATTTTTAATATTATTTTTAAATGTATGAATTGCAACTCTATTTTTTACACTTAAAGGCTGACGAGAAACCTTTACTAACCCTACTAAGAAAATCTAACATGACAGCTCAATTGAAAAGTATGGTAAGCATATTTACTCATTAAATACTACTTTTCTAGAACACGTGAAACATCTAGCATGCATATTTAATCTCAGTACAATAGATTCAAAACCAAGTGTACATGTTTACATGCTTCAAGGCTAGATTACAAATTATCATAGTCATTGTCATCATCATCTTCACATTTTCTTTTCAATGCATTTGATGCTTTATTGGCAGTATTTTGTGATGACACCATGTTAGTGGTAATATTTTTGGACCCAATTAATGACCAATTAATTAGAACATTCTGAACTGCTGATGTTGCAGGAATTGATGCTTTTACAGCTGGGGATAATGAAGTGGGCATCTGTACTGTGAACCTTTGCCCTGTAAGGGACACTGAAGCCCCTACTTTAGTTGAAATGGACATGGCTTGTGGGGTTGGTGTGCTAAGTGTGGGAGTACTTGGTCTGCTAGTAACTGAACCAACACTTAACTGTGGAACTATCATTCTTCCTGCAGAAGTAGACGCCTTTTTTGGTAAAGACTTAGGTCTATAATTTGGAGCCGTCAAGCAATAAATATCAGGTGGCAATCTAGGACCTGAATATGGCTTGATCAATGGCAAAGGGGTTTGATTTCTTTGCCCTGCAATATCTAATAAAAATATCTCTTGGGGGAGGAGAGGTAAAAGACTGATCAGCAGGACACTGGATCACCAATAATGCATCATCTGCATCAACAGTAGCTTTCTTAGCAAGACTTGAATAAATTTTTGCATCATCTAGAATTGTGGTCACATATCGGAAAGCAGAATCCAACATCTGATTTATAACTCTTGGTTCATATTCTGGTATCCCCATACCCTTCAGGATTTGTGCCATCATCTGTGCATCTTTTTGGCATGCTGTTGGGAGAAGCCATCTTGCCAGACTCCTTGATATTTGGTGGTCAAACTTCTCGAGCTAAATCACACACATTAATGTATTTCAGTCCTGATCTTGATGCAAGTCCTTCACCTAATGTAGTTTTTCCAGCCCCTGGTGTACCAGTGAGCAGGATGTTTGGAAGCAACATGGTCCTTGCCCCACTGGCTATGGATGCCTTTGCACATGGACTCTACACCCAACTCATTTTTAATATTTTTTATCCATCTTCCAATTCTCCAAGTCTCTCTTTAGGTGGTATTAAACCTCCCTGCTGAGATCTTATTTTTATTATTATATTTTTCAACTCTGCAACTTTTTATTCAGTCTCTTTCAAAAAATTCCAGGTCACTTTTTTACAGTTTCCAGTTCCATGCTATAATTTTCAGATTGTCTTTTTAGCTTATTGAATATACTACACATAGTTTTTCTTGGTAGTCTGCCGCTAGTAATCTTAATATCTGCAGTCCTATAGCCTACTTTTTTTCACTTCACATTGTATTGTTCACATAATGTTACTCAGTTTCCTGTCTTATAATTGTGGTATCTGAATAATATTCTGTTGATCAAATGAATGGTAGTTTCCTCATTTATAAGACAGGAATAATCCTACCTCTTGGGGTAGCTGCCTGGCTCACAATAATTAATCTCACAGGGTATACTCTAAGTAATTACTTCTGTCCTTCTGTATCTTTGCAATGATTATGGCTTTAAAAATTATGTTTATGGGTAGATGGGATCTTAAAGAAAACATGCAGAAATGAAATAAGTTTATTGGGTATTTGGATTGTGTGTGTTAAAATTTTCCATTATTTACATTGAAATATGTTTATGTACTAAACATAAATCATAAAAGTAAAATGAAGTTCCTTAAAGGTAAAAAGGTAATATTTATATTTTAATGAGCACTTCCTGTGTACCAAGCCCTATTCTAAGCTCTTCACATGTATTAGCTCATTTGATCATCTCCCAGAAACCCTCTTTGAGAGGTATTATTATTAGTCCTACTTTACAGATGATAAAGTTGAGGCCCAAGAGGGTTAAATAACTTTCTATGGTCATACAATTAATAAAGGGCAAGGCCAGGATTCTAACACAAGCAGTCTGGCTCCAGAAATCAGTTTGTTAAATATGGTATATGAAAAAAAAAAAAAAAAAGGAGAGGAAACAGAAAAGAAAAAGCAAGAGTATCAAGTGTTCCTCCACCAGTATACCTCATTATCACATCTTCTTCCCCAGCTCCATTCTATACTAATCTTAGAGAACCAGGAAAAGATGTGAAGAGAAAAAAGAAAATGTTCCAGGTACTATGGATGTGTAACAAGTCATGCTTAGTAGCAGAAAGTAGCCATTTGTTTTACCCATGGATTTCATGAGTCAGAAATTCAGAAAGGGTAGAGTGAGCAAGGTTTGTCTCTGCCTCACAATGTCTAAAGCAGCTTTTTTTTTTTTTTTGAAGAAAAAAATCTTTATTTCAGATAAAGTTATTTCCATAATTAAGGTTAAAGTAAATGCACTTCCCTGAGTCCGTTATTTCAGGTGACTGAGTCCTCAGATGGAAGACTTGAAACTGGGGATAGAAATTAGGCCGTCATCTGAAGGCTCCTTCACTCACTTGTCTAGCTGTTGATGATGATCCCTGGCTGGGAGTCTCAGAGACTCTTTGTGAGGACCTCTCCAGAGGGACTTCCCTCAGAGACTAGATTGAGCTTCCTCATAGCCCAGGGTTGGCATCATCCAGAGTTAGCAATTTCAGAGAAAGAGAGAAACAGATGGAGAGAAGGAGAGGGTGGGAGAATGAGAATAAGGCTGAAACTTTTATAATCTATCTAGGAACTTACTTAGTATCTCTCCTATGTTTGTCAATGAAGGAGATGCAAAAGATGCAGGTTTGATCCCTGGGCTGGGAAGATGCCCTGGAGGAGGAAATGGCAACTCACTCAAGTATTCTTGCCTGGAAAAATTCCATGGACAGAGGAGCCTGGTGGGCTACAGTCCATGGGTTTGCAAAGAGCTGGACATGACTTAGCACACAGCATGATTTCCTACCATACTCTGTTGGTTGACGTAGTCGTGACCTCCCCAGTCTGACTCAGAAGAGGGACAGCCACATTGTAAGAAAACTATATGAGGTGGGATGTGAAAGTGAAAGTCGCTCAGTCGTGTCCAACTCTTTGGGACCCCATGGACTATACAGTCTGTGGAATTCTCCAGACCAGAGTACTGGAGTGGGTAGCCTATCCCTTCTCCAGGGGATCTTCCCAACCTAGGGATCGAACCCAGGTCCCCCACATTGTAGGTGGATTCTTTATCAGCTGAGCCACAAGGGAAGCCCAAGAATACTGGAGTGGGTAGCCTATCCCTTCTCCAGGGGATTTTCCCAGCCCAGGATTCAAACTGGGGTGTCCTGCATTGTAGGTAGATTCTTTACCAACTGAGCTATGAGGAAAGCCCACGAGGTGGGATACATATATGCCAATATATATGTGAGGTGGGATATATATTGGCAAATATATTGTGCCTGAGAAGGAATACACAAAAGTTCATTTCTGTGTTGTACTGAAGCCAACAGAAAGAAGAGTGGTGATTTAGGCAGTCTTTTTTAAGTTAAAAATAACAGCTAACAGCATCTTCACCCAGAGTAATGGTGAATGAACAGATATACTAATTTACATAAATGCAAATGACTTTAAAACTAGCAACCTTTATAAGTCTGCCCTGATTGATTTATAAACTACCTCTGATATTTTACAGAAGGACACATTCTGGAGGAAGAAAAAGTCTGATTTCACGTGTCATGACTGATCTTTATATCCGGGGCCCACACTGAGAGTACATTTGTGGGACAAGGCTTACCATTAAGCAGACAGATTAAATAGCTAGAGCTTATATGATGTGGCAGTTTGGTTCTTACGTGTAAATTATTACCCAAATAGACACTTCATAGGACAGAAAATGCATCTTTTGTGTCACTGATCAACAATGACAGCAAAAAATTAATTTTAAGAAAAATAAATATGATCTTTCAACAAACATGGTCAATGAGACCAGATTGAACATTCAATTTATGAGATGAAACTGATGCCTATAACAAACCAACAGATTCTGATACAACGTGCCCTCTTGAATATCAAAAAGCCTGAAATATCAAAGAATGTTCTGCATTCACTGGTTTTACCTAAAACTCTGGGTATAAGGTCAAAGGCAAAGTCAGAATGCTTAGAAGGAGCTGACTGTGCATTTCCACTGTATCATGGAAGGCATAACCACTTCTCAAGCATCCCTACTCCGGTATGCATCAGATGAGGTGGGCTGAATTTCAAACCCAAGAGGCTCAATAAAATCCTATTCAGGAACAAATCAATATGTATTAAAATTAAATCCAAATTCTCAGCCTGTGCAAAAACATTTGTAAGTTACTAGCAAGATTTTTCTTTTCCTTAAATTAAAAAAAAAAGTTTGCTTATTTATTTGTTTATCTGGGTCTTAATCATAGCATGTGGGATCTTTTTTAGTTGTGGCATGTGAACTGTTAGTTGCAGCATGAGGGGTCTAGTTCCCTGACCAGGGATCAAACCCAGACCTCCTGCAGTAAAAGCCCAGAGTCTTAGCCGCTGGACCACCAGGGAAGTCCTGCAAGATTTTTCTTAAAGAAAATGATCATAATTACAAAATTCAGAGGCATCAAAGCTAGACATGGACACAAAACACATTCCTATCCAAGGCAGATGGATACATGGATTGGACTAAATGTTTTATGGGAACTTCAGTAGATATACAGCCAAGATGGTTGGAGGGAGGACCAGAAAGAACTGGAACTTCTTTCCTGGACCATTTCTCATGCCTGCCCAAGCCCTCTGGATCATGTGAGCTCCTTCTCCTCATGTCAAGTTTTTTGACCCCTTCCATTGTAGTAGCAATACAACAAGAACAAAGACAGTTCTGAAGCAAGATGTAATGATTATAATAACTAGCTAAGAATCTCCTTGTGTGTACATTATTTATCCTCACCATTGGCAATTGACAAGTTATACGGAGATCACCTGCTTGTGTTTTTTTTTTTTTAAGTCACAAACATTTTCTTTTATGGTGGTGGGAGTCTGTTGAAGATTTGTAAGCAGTGAAGGAATACAGTTTGTGTAAATCAGAAATGAGTCCAAATTTCATGTAAAAAAAACTAGAGGAGACCATATAAAAATTTTCCTCTTAAACTAAGTGATTTTTAAATAATTAAAAAATATGCTCTTGAGCTGAAAAAACTTGGATGTTGGGAAAACTCATTTTGCATGCAGAAGGAAAAAGAAATGTCCCAAGAATGCTTATGTATTTTGCTCTCTTGTAGTGGTCCTCAGCTGCAGGACAGTTCTGAAAGTGTGTCTGTGGAGACACCCCCAGCTTAGTGGTGCATAGAGTCTGGAGGCTGCTGTGCTGTGGATACTGACAGGGGGCATCCGGCTTCCTCCTAGTCCAGGGGTCCCCAGCCCTGGGACATGAACTGGTACCTGTTAGGATCCAGGCTGCCCAGCAAGAGGTAAATGGCAGGTGAAATGAAACCATCAACCCCTCTCTCTGCCTCCCTGTCTAAAGGGAAATTGTCTTCCACAAAACAAGCCCCTGGTACCAAAAAGGTAGGGGACCCCTGCCCTAGGTCATCCTGGAGTTCTTGGTAACTCTCTACTGGAGGACAGAAGAAGCTTGCCATCCTTTGTGGAGCAAACTTGAAGAATGACATTATATTTCCAGCTCACTCATAGTTAACATGGATGGAACACATTTGGTGGGTCCCTTCCCTTGTCTGATGGTGGAACTGGTGGCCCACTCCAGTTCTCTCTCCCTTAGCCATATTGTGTCATTTGGAGCATCACTGCAGTTGTTGACACAGCAGTCTCCTTACCACACCACAGGGGGATGCCACTCCCTGCCCGTGATCGTCAGAATGTGTTGTCTCTCTGTGTTCCCACTCTTGACGCCTGCTACTTTTACTCCTCCTCAGTGGCTTTCAAAGGCCTCATTATCCATTTGCCAATCTCAGCCAATAATTTCCTTCCCTCTGGCCACAGAGTTTATAGAGCTGCCTTTCTCGCTCAAATCACTTGTCAGACCCACCTCCAGCTCCTGCATCTGTATTTCCATGTAGGGAGGTTGTTTACAAAAGGTCAAGAGACCTGTTTCATTTCTCCATTGTCTGGAGCACACCCATCGTTGCATGGAATTACACAACATATTCATGGCTTCTGAGAATAATGCTTACCGTGTCTCTCGGAAAATCAGGATAAAATTCAGTTCAAATAAAATGACCAATGTGAACTTAAAAAAGAAACCCACAAGAACTCACTTTTTGAAACAAAACAGAAGCCTTTTTGGCCTGAGCAATGTCCTCAAGTTTATTTCCAGTAAAGGATCATTACAGAGACAAATAACCCAACAGTTACTGTTACCGGATGCAAGATGGTGTGCCCAACGTACAGAGGGACCAAACAAAATGAAAGATTAGATTTTAGAGTAGAGAGAAGTTTATTTCAGGACATGCAAGTAGAAAGGATGACTTGTGACCCCTCAATCCCAAACTTCTTAAAGTGTTTCAACAAAGCATTTTTCATTGGCAAAAAATTCCAATTTTTATGGATAATTTTTAAAAATTTTTTAAATTTATGTTTAATTTTTTAAAAATTAATGTTTAATTGGAGGATAATTGCTTTACAATTTTGTGTTGGTTTCTGCTGTACAGCAACGTGAATCAGCCATAAGTATACATATATCCCCTCCATCTTGAGCCTCCCTCAAGAGCACGAAGCTGAGTTCCCTGTGTTTTATAGTAGCTGCAAAGCATTTTTAAAGGTAAGGTGAGGGAGGGGTGTGGTTAGTTGTTAAAGACTTCTCTGGTGGAAATCTTTTGTTCTTGCTGCCATCAGCTTCCAGTGTTCCTGTAAACCTCTAACAAGACCAATGTTATTCTCTTTTCAGCAACTTTTAATCTCTGTATGAATGGAAGAGTGTTACACTCTTAAAGAATGGACTATCCTATATATTTCAGACTATGGGCTACATTCTTTTTTTTAATATTAATTTTTATTTGTTTGGCTGTTCCAGGTGTTAGTTGCCACCATTCTCTGCCTACTCCAGAATCCATATACTGAAAAGGTACAGCATCTGTAGGACCAGACTGCAAACTTCTTGAAATCAGCTCCTCAAACTTAAATTCCCTTGCAATCTCAAGAATGCTTAACACATCATCATGTGTAGGGTAGGTCCTCAGATATTGTTCACTTGGCCATGGTTCAGCTTCCAGTTATGTGACGTAAGATAAATATTGGATAATACAGGCTGGGTTAAATTACCTCTACATAATAGCTCTGACATTTATAAGCGGAATTTCTAAGGTCTTGAGCTACTGAAAAAATATACAAAGTATAAGGCAATTCCTTCCTATCATCACACAAATAATGAAATACTCTCTAGGGAAGTTGACCTTCATTAGGTTGCTCACAATTAGTTGAAAATGTATTTCAACTGAGCTTGAACCCTCACTTGAATATTCTTCTTGGAGGATTTCAGCCACTGTTAGAGTTTCAGCTACCTCCTTAAAAGTGGATGATTTCTCAAACACTTTCCAACTCCTATCCCTTTCAGGATCTCTAGACTACTCATTACAACTCTTCATTGGAAATCTTCATCGGGTTTTCAAAAGCCAGCTTAAAATTAACATGTGCAAAGCTAAATTCTAAATCTGCTTTTCCTCCTATTTCAAATATTATTTTATAACATTATCCTCCCTGATGGACCCTAGCTAGACACCTAGGCATCATCCTTGACTTTTTCTTCAATCTTACCCTCTAGACATACAGTGAGTTGCCATAGCCCATCTTGTTTGCCTTCTTAGCTCATTTTATTTTTCACAGTTTTTTGAGATTTAATTTACATTTCATAAAATTCACTCACTTTAAATAGGTTCTTCAATGTGTCTCAATAAATGTATATAGTTGGGCAACTGTCATCACAATTCAGTTTTAAAACACTCCTGTTATACTGAAAAGTTCTCTGTACCTTTCTCTGTACTCCCACCCTGGCCTCAAACAACCGCCTGTTTCTACAGTTTTGCCTTTTCTAGAAATCCCGTATAAATGGGATTACATAATATGAAGTCTTTTGTATCTGGCTTATTTCACTTTCCATGATGTTTTTGAGATCCATTGATGTTGCATGTATCAATAGCGTGTTCCTTTTTTGTTGTTGTTCAGTCGCTCAATTATGTCCGACTCTCTGCAACCCCATGGACTGTAGCACACCAGGCTTCTCTGTCCTTCACAATCTGCGGAGTTTGCTCAAATTCATGTCCACTGAATCAATGATGGCATCCAACCATCTCATCCTCTGTCGATCCCTTCTCCTTCTGCCTTTAATCTTTCCCAGCATCAGGGCCTTTTCCAATGAGTCAGGTCTTCTCATCAGGTGGCCAAAGTATTGGGTTTCAGCAGTTCCTTTTATAGTTAACAGTGTTCCATTGTATGAGTATACCATAGTTTGCTTGTTTATGGACATTTGATTGCTTTTCCAGTTTTTGGCTATTGTGACTAATATTGCTAAGAACATGCTCATACAAGTCTTAGTGTGGACACAGGTTTTTGTTTCTCTTGGGTAGATATTTAGAACTGGAATTGCTGGTTTATATGGTTGAGTGTATGCTTAACTTTTTAAGAAACTGCTGTAGTTTTACAAACTGGATGCTCTAGTTTACATCCCACCATCATTGTATTTAGGTTCCAGTTTTTCTGTATTCTCATCAACACTTGGAATTATCCATCTTTTAATAGTTGATGTTTTGTTCAGTCACTGAGTCATGTCAAATTCTTTGTGACCCCATGAAGTCCACCAGGCTCCTCTGTCCATGGGATACTCCAGGCAAGAAGACTCGAGTGGATTTCCATTTCCTTCCAGATCAGGGATCAATCAAACCCATGTCTCCTGCATCGGCAGGTGGGTTCTTTACTGCTGAACCACCAGAGAAGCCGTCTTTTAATGGTAGCCATTCTAATAGGAGTAGCAGCACATTTCATCATCATTTATTTTATATTTTCCCAAGGACTAACGATGTTGAGCATCTTCTCATGAAATTTGCATCCATTTATCTTCTTTGGTAAGGTATCTAGTAATATCATTTGCTTTTCTTTATTGAGTTGTTTGTCTCTTTTTATAGAGTCATAGAAGTTCTTTGTATTTCCTGGATGTGAATCTTTTATTGGATATATGTTTTGCCAATATTTTCACAGAGTCTGTGCCTTGCCTTTTCATTTTCTTCATTGTGTCTTGAAGAGCCAACATTTAGCTTCCTAGCTTTTGAATGCAGCTCATGCCTCTCTTCCCATGGCTGCTTCTTTGCTCTCAGCTCTTTTCCATTCATGGCTGAATTTTTGTAGCAGCCTACTGACTAGTCTCTTTATCTCCCCATTGCATTTTCTAAAATGACCTTTGCTTTCAGGACTAAATTTAAGCTCTGTAGCCACACATATGTGACAACTACGGAGGGATACTCCTCACATCGCTTCCCAAACAGCCTGCTGCAAAGAGCATGGTGACTGTCAGCATCCAGCCACCAGGGCTGTGGGTCTGCCACAGCACTCACTGCAGGACCACTCTTGCTCCAAACTGCACAAGACCGTGACTGACCACAATGCAAGACTCTCCTAACAGGTGACCCTCGCTTTTAGGAGCTCCTAATCAGCTTTGCCAAGGCTTTCTCAGGATTTTGCTGCAGTCTCTGGAGCTTTTCCAACCCAATTTCTTCATTCCTCATTTTTTAAAAAAATTTTCTAAGTTTCATTGTGAATTGTTCCCTTTTTTTGAGTCTATATTGAATTTGTTGGATTTCCCAGGTGGTGCAGTGGTAAAGAATCCGCCTACCAATGCAGGAGATGCAAGAGATGGGGTTTCGATCCCTGGGTAGAGAAGATGCCCCTGGAGTAGGAAATGGCAGCCCACTTCAGTATTCTTGCCTGGAAAATTCCTTACACAGAGGAGCCTGGAGGGCTACAGTCCATGGGGTCACAGAGTTAGACGTGACTAACCACACACACACACTGAATTTGTTACCACATCCCTTCTGTTTTATGTTTACTTTTTTGGCCACGAGGCATGTGGGATCTTAATTCCCTGACCAGGGATTAACCTGTATCCCCTGCCTTGGAAGCTGAAGTATTAACCACTGGACTGCGAGGAAGTCCTCTTCCTTCCTTCTTTCCTTTCACAGGTGTCAAATGTACATCACAATCTGATGGCTCTTCTAGCCTTCTTCTATTTCCTCTCCCTTTATCCTTCTGGTGTTTTTCCCAATAAACCTCTCACACGTCTAGTCTTATCTTGGCATCTGCTTCTCAGAGAACCCACCTGCCACTATAGACAAGGCCATTCCTGATCCAGTCCCCTCTGTAATCTTGCTAACTCCTCAGTTGTCAGTGAACTTGTGACTTCTTCCAGTTCATGATGACTATATAAGGAACCAGGGCTTCTTCTGCCAGTTTGCTCTCTTTTGTTCAGACTTCTGAAGCAGCAGAAGAAAAATCCATCTGCAATAGTAGAAAGGCTATGATAATGTGCTGAGGAAGCCTTATATGAGTAATGTTAGGCAGGAAGTTAGCCATGAGCAGCAAGACATGGCCCCATTGACTGAATGTGAAATAGCCCCCTAATCTCAAGCTATTTGCCAACCCCTTCCCAAGCACATATCCCATCAGTACTCCAAAATGGTCAAGGGACTGGAAAAATCCCTCACCGGCCAACTTGAGGGACTTTCCCCACTCTGGCACATGTACAGACCTCATGCTATCATATCCTTAGATAACCTTTGGTGGCCATAGGGCTCATTAAGTGTTCATAAATAGCCTACGAATACATACATCTAATTATAACAGACTGAATTATTGGAAGGAAAGGTGCAGTAGAACCTCTTGTTATACAAACTGCAGCTGTCAATTAAGACTGTCAATCAACAGCCTCCTGGATTATGCAAAAGAACCTTACCTTAAAAACCCTACACCCCAGCTCTCCCCAAGGCCATTGGCTTCCTTGGCCTGGCCCACCTCTCTCTTGAGGTGTTCTCTCTGTTCTCTCTTTACCTTCAATAAACTCTCTTGCAACAGGTAAAACCTCAGATTCTTTTTTGTGTTCTTACCAAGAACTGAGGCCCACAGGAGAAGGGGTCTCCAGACTCTCTTCCATTAACAGTAAGAAGAGCAGGAACTCCAAAGAAAAGTCAACCCTTCTCAAGAATGTATACCCTCAACACCTTCTTTTGAGCTGTGAATGTTGGAGGAAGGAAAAAAAAAAAAAAAAAAACCCTTTTCCATTGGGAGTTATTCTCCTTGTACTCACAAATAAATTCACTCTTCCTTGCAAAACCCAATGCTTCTGACAGTGCTCAAATGTGCTGTTAGAGGGGTTTTGTCAGTAGTGAGAGACAGCAGGCAGGCATGCTGTGTTTATCATCGCAGGAATCTCATGGGGCTCTTAAAAATTTGCAGGGCTCTGGGTCCCAACCCAAAACTCCTAGACTAGGTTTTCCAGAGAAGGTAACTGGGAAGAGTATTTTGGACAAATGCCCCATTACAATGTTTGAAAAATACTGGTAGAGTGGTTAAGATTACAATTACTAAACCTAGCCTGATCAGTTTGATTCTCTGACTTTTGCTAGCTGTGTAATCTTGGACAAGCTCCTTTGTTTTCTCATCTGTGAGATGCTATAATGAATAGTACTTCCCGCATTGGTTTCTGTGAGCACACAAAAAGTTAATGGTTTTGGTATGTGTCGGACAGTGTCTGTTGTTTGTGGTTTAGTTGCTAAGTTGTGCCTCACTCTTTTTGTGACCCCGTGGACTGTAACCTGCCAGACTCCTCTGTCCATGGAATTTCCCAGGCAAGAATATTGGAGTTGGTTGTCATTTCCTTCTCCAGGGGGCGTCTTCCCAACCCAGGAATCGAACCCGAGTCACCTGCATTGCAGGCAGATTCTTTGCCATTGAGCCACCTGGGAAGCCCAGGACATTGTCTATCTTATAGTAAATTGCTTATTAAATTTTAACTCTGTTTATTGTTGCTATTGTTATCATCACTATCATCATTATAAGTCTTATTAGTGACAGATTGAATGCAACAAAATCATGAGCACCCGCCAGGTGTTCTACTAGGATCCAGTAGGGAGATAGTATGTTTTTGAAGGGTAGGATTAGAATACAGAAATGAGCCCGACCTACCACCTGCTCATAGCTATTTGAGTTTTTCCCTACTGGCCACGTTCTCCCATCTAATCTCCATCATCTAGGGCATTCATTAGTCAGCCCTCTGCCAGGATTAGGAGTGGGCTTGGTGGTTGGTGCAGAGACAAACTAATAGTCTTTGATCTAGATTTAGGAGAGGCTCTGAGAAAAGTCTCTTAGTCATCAGTTCAGAGTTCACATCCCAGGGAATCTTATTAGAGAAGTGAATGACCTTGAGCAAATTATTTAAGCTCTCTGAGCTTTTGTTTCCTTAATTTCAGAATGTTTTCTACCTCTCTGGGCTACTGTGAGGCTTAACTAGTGATATGATAGATGTAAACTCCCATGCTGGGGGCTGAGGAAATGGGAGTCCCATCTTGTTTCATTAGGACTGTTTTTAGTTCAATGAGATAACCTATCCACAGACCCTGGATGAGCCCAGCTATCTCCCTTGGAAGGGAGAATTTCAAGACCCAAAAGGCTCCCCAGACTGCCAGACTTATAACTCAAATAAGCCACCTTCACTGTGAATGTCTCAGCGGTGCGTGGGAATTGTCACTTCTCACATATATATTGTCTTGTCATTTACTCCTACAGTCCAGGAGTGGCCATTCCAGGGTCATTTAAAAACACTGAAAGAAATACATAGCTAAACAAATCCAATTCTTTCCCCAAACTTTGGCTTTGGTTTTATCAACATGGTTTTTAATTCTTGCCCCGTCTCAATGGTGACACATATGGCCTTTGTAAACATGTCTTCAAAGTGTCTTCAAAGTTTACAAAATGAACTTTGAAACAGGACAGTAAGTAATATCACCAAAGCAGCAGTCATTGAGAAAATGATCTCTTTAAATGGACTTTGATGTGTCCAAATTTCAGAGGAATATATATATATATATATATATATATATATAAACGTGTTGATATAAACTTTATTTTTTTTTTAAATTAGGACATTTCCTTAAAGCAGTTGCCAAAGTGGTGCCTAATTTGGAATTGTTCTTTCCACCCTGGTTTGCAAGGGATTTGCTAGGGGGTAAGAGTATGTAACAGAGACTGCAAATCAAAATTTGCTTTTTACAGATTTCCAAGCTTAAAGAAAAAGTCCCACAAAATGGATTGGAAAGTACTTGAAATCTCTCTGAAGTGAAGGGTAGGATTATGCAAAGATAGTAACAGGCAGTTCATAACCTTTTTGCTATTTTTCAAGTGTGATGGTGAACTCCTGCAAGCTAATAAAACATAGAAATAGAGACGTAACAAAAACTTTTTGGCGCTGAGAATGAAAACACTGGGATACTCTAAAAAATTTGCTAGATAAGCAACTCATGTTCAAAGGTGAAATAAATCACACACATTATATGACTGATTTATTTAAACATGAGTCTATACTTCAGGGAAAAAATGATTTCTGAGGAATAGAATGAAATTCTGGGTGCAGTTGCCAAGACATCCCTTGGAGAAGAATTGTATCTACTTAGATAAAGCTGGGATGGAGTCATGTGAGGTGGAATACCAACTCCCAGGAAGCTGAGCCACAGCCGATCCTTATGTCCTTTGTACAAAAAGGAGAGGTTATGCCTAGGGTGACAGGAGGAACCTCCTTTCCTTGACAAAAGACAAACAGTAAGTAGAATCCTACCAAAATGGTTTTAGAAAGGCCAATAGATGAGGGTTATAGTACCAGAGCTGGAGTGGCAGTAGGCAAACCCTCCTTTCCTGGCGTGACTTGGGAGACTGTTGAAGATGTTTATGACAGGGACTTTCCTGGTGGTCCAGTGGTTAAGAATCCTCCTGCCAATGCATGGGACACAAGTTTGATCCCTGGTCCCAGAAGATCCCACATGACACAAGGCAGCCAAGTCCATGTGCCACGACTGAGCCCACACACTCTACCATCCATGCTCTGCAACAAGAGAAGCCACTGAAAATGAGTAGCCCATGCACTACAGCTAGAGAGTAGCCCCCACTTTTGGCAACCAGAGAAAGCCCCCTCATAGCAGCAAAGACCCAGTATAACCAAAAATAAATAAAAAATATTCTTAAAAAAAAAAGATGTTTATGAGTCTTGCCCAAATTCAGAGATTTAAAGCACATCCCAGTGCAACCGGGCAGAGAGATATTTTCTAACCTTAGTCCTTGGTGTGAGTTTTATTCATTTATTCCTGCATAACAAATTATCTCAAAACTTGGGGCTTGAAATAACAAGCTATTATTTTTCATAATTAAGCACAAATTTGACCTGTTTTCTTCTCCAAGTGGTATCAGCTGGGGAACTTAGAAGCTTTCAGCTGGTAACTGGGCTGGGAGGTCCAGGAAGACTATGCTCACAGGTCTGCCAACTGGTACCCCATCAGGCTGCCTCTGCACATGGTTAGCTTGGGCTTCCTTACAGCATGGTGGTCTCCAGGTAGTCTGGCTGCTGACATGGCAGCTGGTTTTGCCAGGTCTTAGAAGTTACCACTTGCTGCTTTTGTAGCATTCTGTTGATCAAAGCAAGACATAAGGCCAGTCCAGATTGAAAGGGAAGAGACATGGACCCCTCATCTTGATGGTGTAGCATGCACCTTTGTTAATCTTAAAGGAGGAAGAGAACTGATGGCAGCCCTCTCTGGAGACTCTCTACCATAGTCTGAGAAGGTGGGGCTGGCAGATGATGGCTTTGGAGAAGAGCGTGAAATCAGGCTAAGCCAGAGAGAGCTGCATGGAGGCAAAGCTGATATGTGAATGGTTATTAAAGTTTAGGCAGTTGGGCACCAACCTTCAGGTAGGAGTTCAGACATAGTGCAACAGGAAGTTGATCCTAAGGAATCCTAGGGGCAAGGAGTAAAAGAATCTAGGAGTATTATGCCAACATGAATCAGGCTTCCCACAATTCCATGGATTTTTTTTAAAAAGTCAAACATCAGACATCCCTGGTGGTCCAACAGTTAGGAATCTGCCTGCCAATGCAGAGGACATGGGTTCAACCACTGGTCCAGGAAGATTCCACATGCCACAGGGCAACTGAGCCCGTGTCCCACAGCTATCAAACCTGTGCTCAGGAATCCCTGCCCTCCCACAACAGAAACCACTGCGATAAGAAGCCTGAGCATCACAACTAGATAGTATGCTTCACTTGCCTCAACTAGAGAATGTCGATATGCAGCAACAAAGATCTAACACTGTCAAAAATAAATAAATAAAAATTTTTAAAAAATACAATGGTATATATTGACATTATTGTTTTTTAAAAACAAAGTCAAATATCTGTACAAAAACAAGTTCCTTTTGCATCATCTTCGTGTTACTGATGTCTCTAAGCTTATGACTTTACATAAAGAGCGGGCAGATGAATGGCTCAGAAAAGATGGGGCCAGAAAAGCACAGTTAGTTGCCTACCCTTGTCCTGGCTGCATCTGACTTCCTCATTGCAGCTCTGGAGGCTTCACATGAAATAGCCAGTGTTCTTATTGAGGAGAAGGCGGTGCTCTCCTAGGGAGTGCTTGTAGATGTGGTCATCCTAAAGACCTTTGCAGGTGGGAGTGCTCCTGGTGTTGAGTGGATAAGAGCCAGAGAGGCTAAGTATTCAAACACCCTGCACACTTGCAGGGAATTATTGCAGCCCAGATGCCACTGGCACCCTGACTGAGAAACACAAGGTAGACAATTGGGGTGATATTGAGTATGTGGGTGGAAATATGGCATTTGGAAGATGCAGGGGCTGCAAGATTCCGTAATAGGCTGCTGTCTTCTAGCAAGTCCAGTAAGTCACTGCTGAACTGTAGGAAGCATGGTGCCTGTAGGAAATACACTCTCTAGATCATGTAGCCCCAAAAAGGCCACCTTTGAAAGCATGCATTTCCTCACTTATCTCAACGATTCTGAAATGATAGCTGGAGAATCAAAAAATGTTATAATATTTTTATAGAAATAAAGTTGTACCATAACCTTGTGAAAAGAAGGATTGGCTTATCTCCATCTGTGGAAATTACTGCATCCTATTTTTGTTGTTCTTATTCAGAATAAAACATGTTCATTTTTGCTGTGAAGAGATGTTTCTGCTAACATGTATAGAATCCTCTTTATTCTCTCCCAATCAAACTGATTTTCTCCTACCTGCCAAACCACCAGGTTTACACGGTCAAGTCCAGTCTCTGACGGCAGGGGAACCTGACACGTAGAACCTTAAATGGGGTCTAACGTGTTGCTTTTCCTCCAGAATAAACGTCACCGTGTGTGGCAGAAACATACTCTGCAGCCTTTCTCTTGCAGTGATACATGTAAGAAGTGAGCTTGAATTTGGGAGTCCTGATCAGTCTGGCCATGAAATTGCTCCTCCTAATGTCAACCTTGTTCTTCTAGTCCTCCTTTGTTTCTTTTTATGCTTTTACTCTTTTGTGTAGCTGTGACTAATGCAGAGATTTTCTTGGAGGGAAGAAAGCATTCCATGTGAAGCTTAGTACTGTCCATTCCAAGCTCTGGAAATGACCTAGGTGTTTGCCGCTGTGTGGTCAGCAGATGGCTATGTCTCACCCACTCCTAAGCTCAGAAATCTTCCAATTTTAAAAGCTTTTTAACGACCTCTATTTTGTCAATGGATAATACAAATTGGCACAAACAAGCAGTGATTTAATTGGGTACATTGACATCTGCTTTCACGGGCGTGTACTTTTGAAAATTGTGCACAAGTATTTTGGTTGAGTCTACACTGACCATGAAGAAAGTCATTGAGTGGGGGCAAGCTGTAACAAATGTAGTATAGATTTCATTATCCATACAGTGAATTACCTGTGGCAAATTTGAAATCCTCACGTTATTTCTTCTTCTACCTAGCACTTATCTGGACTCCTTCCCTCTGTGGTTGGTTGATGTGTGCTCTGGGAATGCAAAATCATTTTAGTGAATTCCCTTTGATGACTTGGAAGCATCTGAGACCACGCAGAGCCCCAGGGTCATGGTTATGAACAACAATTATTGTACTGGAGACTTACAGATGTGCTGGTTACTAGAGGGTTGTGGTTAATAGAATGTTAAACAACAAAGAGTTTATTGTAGAACTAAGGAGGAAAAAAGCTCCCCAACAGCAAAATACATAATCTCAGAAAGTCAGGGGATCTGGAAGAAAACACACAAAGTTAAGTTTTCCCTTTATAAAAAATTGTTCCCCCAAATTAAATGGTCTGAGTTTTGGAAACTTACCCTGTGGGAAATACGTTGCTTCAAAGGAGAAAGAGATTAAATGGAGATGCAGCAAGCAGTGTCTCCCACATGTAGACTCTCTTCCACAATGTGGTCAGGCATTTGGTGAAATCTGATTAAGTCCAGTCACTAGGGAACTGTTCAGTGGCTTTTTAGTTCGTGGCACTGAGTCTGGCCCCATGCACCAACTCATGTCCTCCTACTGCACATGGAACATCAGACCTGATATTCCCATGGCAAATTGAAATGCAATTCAGGAACTACCATGATCCTTTACACTGAATGCATTAACGTGGCACTGCCTTTTAATACCATCACCTTAGCCTTGGCCTATAGTAACCAGACACATAAATTGGGCCTTGCTAAGAAGTTCACTCCAGTATTCTTGCCTGGAGAATCCCATGGACAGAGGAGCCTGGAGAGGTACAGTCCATAGGGTCACAAAGGCTCTGACACAGCTGAAGTGACTTAGCAAACACACACACCCACAAGAAATTTACCAGCGCTTCCTTGATGGTCCAGTGGTTAAGAATCCTCCTGCCAGAGCAGGGGACATGGGTTCAATCCCTGTTCCAGAAAGAACCCACATGCCACGAAGCAACTAAACCCATTTACCTCAACTACTGAGCCCATGGGCCTAGAACCTGTGCTCTGCAACAAGAGAAGCCACCGCAATCAGAAGCCCATGCATCACAACTAGAGTGTAACCCCTGCTCGCCACAGCTAGAGAAAACCTGCTCGCAGCAACGAAGACCCAGCACAACCTAAACAAATAAATTAAAAATTTTAAAAATGTTAGAATGGCAAAAACCACTACAGTATTGTAAAGTAATTAGCCTCCAATTAAAATAAATAATTTTTAGAAAGAAAGAAAGGAGCAGAGGTGAGAATCCAGATTATAAAATATTACAAATTAAAGAGACTAACAAAATTATAGACAAATGCCACTCATTAAATTTTTTATTTTGGAAAAAAAAATACATGTCAGCAAGTAATTCTCATTTTTATTGATTTGAACATTATTTATCCTTGAATGGTAAGAGATACATCACCTGTAAATGGAAAAACTGTTTACTCACAGTGTAAATCTTTTTATAGCCAATAAATTTCTCAAAAAAAAAAAAAAAGAAAGTAAAGTTCACCAAAAGCAAAGAAAACTCCATGGTGTTGATGCTCATCATATCACAGGGGATGGCCTTGTTTCTGACCTATTGAGCTGGCTGGAAAGTTCACACTTACAGAAAAACCTGAACAAAATTTTTGGCCAACTCAATATTTCCCAAGATCAGTGGGTTGAGCTGTGTAACAGACCAAACCCCACTGGGTTTACCTAATGCATTAGATAGACAGGCTACATAGTGCCAGGCAGTTGGTGGTAGAATGTATTTCTGCCCAGTGACTGCTCTGAAGGTCTTTGACTTGTCCCTCCAGATTCATTCCCTACCCCCTTCCATCCTTCTCTGTGTTCAGGGAGGCTGATCTTGGACTTGCCTGATAGGGAGGGAGAATATAGCATTGGGAGACTCAAAGAAAGCAGAGAACAAGATATACTGCTCCCACTCCTGGTTCCTAACCTACCTGGTAGCCACTTCCCTCTATCTTCAATTTCTACTTAAGCCCCCGGCTCCTTTGGGGCAGTCCACTCTGCCTCTGGGTTCTGGTAACCACTCCTTCCTTTCATCCTTTCAGGCCAAGGATTGTGATAGCTCTTGCTATGTCTGGCCCCAGGTTGCTGTCATGCTCTGTAGATTCTCTTTCCCACCCAGATCTTTGGAAGTGCCGCTTTGTTGGCCTTCCCAGGAGGGTCAGCAGTAAAGAATCCACCTGCCAATGCAGGAGGTGCTGGAGATGCAGTTTCCATCCCTGGGTTGGGAAGATCCCCTGGAGGAGGAAAAGGCAACCCACTCCAGTACTCTTGCCCATGGACAGATGGGCAACCTGATGGACTATAGTTTATGAGGTCACAGAGTCGGACATGACTGAGTGACTGAGCAGGCATGCAGCCCCTTTGTTAGGCTGGGCTTAAGTAACCCAGTGAGTAGGATGGCCTGTCTTCTGCTGGAACCCTGATGACCACATAGACTTGGTTCACCCCTCTTCGTATGTGACTCCATGTGTCCCAGGCTGCAGGTAGGAGTGCAACAATAATAACAGACACAAAAGAGTGTTTCTCTTGGTCCTTTGCCCCAATGCTTCCTGCAGAAATTTCAGCTCCTTGGTGCCCTAATGATGAGTCTGCTTGATTTGACCCTTTGGAGACACAGCCTTCCTCTCTTCCTGCCCCAGTTTGGTATGTGGACAACTCCAAACTTTTCAAAAGGCAGCAGAGCCAGCTTTGCCCCTGTTGGCTCCTCTAGGTTAGCTGCTGCAGAGTGTCTGGGCCAAGGTCCCTGGTGTGGACGCTAAAAGTACCTCCATAGCTGATACTGTGGCTTTCAAATTGCAGCTACCATCACCAGTCCTGGCTGCATCTGTCACACTCTGCTCCTCCATTCTCAGTGTTCCATGGAAATGATACTCTTTATCTTTGCTTGCTTTTTATCAGAACCCACTCGGCCAAAGACTTGGTTTTAAGCCCAGTGGAATGGGTCAGAGTTTAGTCTACGTGACAGAGCATGCACTGATCTCAGAATCAGGCATCCCCTTGTCCTTAAACCAACTTCCCCACCTCCATTTATCCTTCCCCTGGGAAGTGTTCTTTCTCAGGAGTCAGATTTCTCATATAAACAGTGCCCTGTGGGGCTGCCCTGTTTTTTATTTCTCCAGACCAACCTAGAAATGTCTGAATCCTCCGGGCAATTCAGCTTAGATTCACTTGATACCCTCAGTCTTCTGGCCATTTTACTTGTGCCCCTAGAGCCCCACCCTCTACCCTTATCTGCATCAATCTGTGCTCGGAAATGCCAAATTCTATGGATCCCATCACTTAGGCACCCCCTGCCCTCTCGGTGCCATCTGGGCTCAGGCAGTGGAAGGCAGCGGCAGGACATGAGCGTGTGAACAGGGAGAGATCTCAGAGGGTGCAGCTGGGGTCAGCTGCTAGTAGTTTACATACAGTCACAGTGCCTACCAGGTCACTCTCTCCAGGGCCACAGCTTTTGTTGCATTCTTGTAAAAGTACCCACCACCCAGCCCTCTGTCCTTTTAGTCCTAGGAGGTGTGGTGGGCGTAATTGCCCCCCAAAGATGACCACAGCCTAATCCCTAGAACTTGTAAGTATGTTGCATTACATGACAAAAGGGACTTTGCAGGTGTGGTTAAGGTGCTTAGCTGCTCAGTCATGTCTGACCCACCAGGCTCCGTGGAATTCTCCAGGCTGGAGTGGATAGCCATTTCCTTCTCCAGGGGATCTTTCTGAGCCAGGGTCTCCTGCATTGGCAGGAAGATTCTTTATTGTCTGAGCCATCAGGGAAGCTGCCGTGGTTAAGGTAACAGCCCTTTTAAGACAGGGATAGTGGGGACTTGCCAGCTGGTTCCAGTGGTTAAGAATCCGCCTTGCAATGCAGGGGACATGGGTTTGCTCCCTGGTTGGGGGATTAAGATCCCACATGTCATGGAGCAACTAAGCCCGAGTGCCCAACTAGAGAGATTAAGTGCCACGACAGAGATTCGTGTGTTGCAACTGAGAATGAACACAGCCAAATAAATTTTAAAAAAGAAAAAAAAAAGATAGGGAGAGTAACCTGGATTATCTAGGCAGGCCCAATCGAATCACATGAGCCCTAAGAAACAGAAAATTTCTCTAGCTGGAATAAGATAGAGGCCACGGTAGGATAAATCAGAGACATTGCAAATATGGGAAGGATTCCTTGTTGGTTCTGAGCTGGAGGAGCCAGAAAGATGGGAGCTCTGACTCCCATCTCTGACTCCCATCTGTCAGTCAGCAAGGAAACAGCTCTCAGCCCCGCACCTGCAAGGAGCCAGATCCCGCCAACAACCTGCGTGGGCTTGGAAGCAGCTTCAT
Organism: Cervus canadensis; assembly: GCF_019320065.1. NCBI lineage: Eukaryota > Metazoa > Chordata > Mammalia > Artiodactyla > Cervidae > Cervus > Cervus canadensis. The sequence goes on from NC_057413.1 coordinate 44,971,679, forward strand.
CCTCAGAGTAATCAAAAAGGACCATGGGCCTGAGAACACGGTGACTCCAGCCTTGTGAGAGCGATCAGAGGACCAGCCGAGTTACACTGCAACCAGACTTCCGAACTACATCACTGTGCATATTAAACCAGGTATCATTTGAAGCCACTAAGTTTTGGGTAATCTGTTACAACAGCTGTAGGAAATATTCCAGCAGGAATACAGGTGATGATGGCTTTCTACTGTTGCTCGTCTCTGGGTGCTCCTCCTGCTGCTCCTACTCAGCCACTCAATTGTATCCAACTCTTTGCGGCTCTATGGACTGTAACCGCCAGGCTTGTCTGTCCACGCGATTTCCCCGGCAAGAATACTGGGTTGCCATTCCCTTCTCCAGGGGACCTTCCCGACCCAGGGTCGAACTCACGTCTCCTACATCTTCTGCATCGGCAGGCAGATTCTTTACCACTGAGCCACCTGGGAAGCCCCCCAGGGGTACTGCACCACCCGCTAACTCTTCTCACACCATGTCAATGGTCCCCCCAGGCTCTGTTCAGTTAGCCCTTTGAGTGGCTGCCTCTTTCCGGCCGGGTCCCTGACTCACATGCACTGTCCTATTTAAAAGCCCTGAAGATACTTATCTACATATTTGCTAAGTGGTCACACATGTTCTTTTTTATTTTCCTTTTATTTAATGTTTGCATTTTTAAAATTGAGGTACAGTTGATGTGCAAATATCATTTAAGTACAACATAGTGATTAGAGTTGTTAAACGTTATAGTCCATTCATAGTTATTATAAAATATTGACTATATTCCCCAAGTTGTACAATATTTTCTTGTAGCTTATTAATTTATACAAAGTAGTTTGTACTTCTTAATCCTCTATCCCTATCTTGCCCCTCCCCCTTCCTCCTCCCCACTGGTAACCACGAGTTTGTTCTCGACATCTGTGAGTCTGTTTCTTTTTTGTTAAAAATCACTGCTTTATTTTGTAGATCCACATAAAAGTGATGTCATACAGTATTTCTCTTTCTCTGCCTGATTTATTTTACTTAGCATAAGACTCTCCAAAGTTCATCTATGTTTTTATTGTTGTTTTTCAGTTGCTCAGTCGTGTCCGACTCTTTGCAACTCCATGAATTATAGCACTCCAGGCTTCCCTGTCCTTCACCACCTCCCAGAATTTTCTTAGAATCATGTCCATTGAGTCGGTGCTGCCATCCAAACATCTCATCCTCTGTCATCCCATCTCCTGCCCTCAATCTTTCCCAGCATCATGTTGTTACAAATGGCAAAATTTTCTTAATGACTAATATTCAATTTATATATGTATCACATATTTCTTTGTCCATTCATCAGTTGATGGACACTTAGGTTACTTCCATATCTTGGCTATTGTAAATAATGCTTCTAAGAACATTTGGGCTCATGTATCTTTTCGAATTAGTGTTTTCATTTTTTTCAGATATATAACCAGGAGTAGAATTGCTGGGTCATATGATAGTTCTATTTTTAGTTTTTTGAGAAACCTTCATATTGTTTTCCACAGTGGCCGCACCAATTTATATTCCCACTAGCAGTATACAAGTGTTCCCCTTTCTCTACATCCTCCTCAACATTTATTTGTGGTCTATTTGATATTAGCCATTCTGACAGGTGTGAGGTGACATCTCATTGTGGTTTTAATTTGCATTTCTCTGATGATTAATGATGTTGAGCATCTTTATCTTTTCATGTGCCTGTTAGCCATCTGCATGTCTTTGGAAAAATATCTATTCAGGTCTTCTGACCATTTTTAATCAAGTTGCTTGTTTTTTTTTTTTGATGTTGTCTTGTATGAGCTGCTTATATATTTTGTATATTAACCCTGTTCATGACATGTTCTTGACATACAAAACATAATAGGTTTCATCAGTGTATATAAGCCACGTGTCTCTCATAGCCCAGCACCTATTAGCTGATGGGGACGTTTTAACACCAAGCGGCAATATTATGTGTGGGGTCTGTGACCTAAGAGAATTTTGTTGCTCTTATCCCTGGGGTTTCTGAGGTCCTTCTGGAATAGGATGAGACCAGAAATAGAAAGGCATGACATTTGCTGCTTCAAAGTGTTCCCAAGAGCTCAACTACTTGGAGACGAGTAGCTGTACCAACACCGGCTAGGCAAGTCACTGCACGGAGTGATAGTGACAGGTCCGATCCCCATGTAGTCGGCTCATTTCCATTTCTCATGGACATGAAGGCCACCCAGTCCTGCCAGCTGTCTCACAGGCTTCTCCGGAGGGTACAGATGAGATGGTGTAAATGGATCCCCACTATTAGTGAAGGGTCTGCAGGTGGTGGGTATTTTTCATTTGCCAAATACACTTAATCATCAGATGCTTTCCTGCAGTCCTTGCTCCTCTGAGTTCACAAGTACAACATCATTGCCTTGGCTTTTGTGAGTCTCCCAATATAAGAGACTTTTAAAAATCAGCTTCTGGCTCAAGGAAGGAATAAGGCTGAGCTTCAGAGAAGCTGTATGGTTAGCACTAGAGACATGAGGAAAAGACAAAGGATTGGCTTTCATGTGACTTGGAAGTGACATCTCCTCTCATTTACATTCCCCAGGGGTTCTTTGGGCCTTGGGTATTTTCAAAGGGACCTGGACCATGCTTCCACGACAATAGGCCATGGAGCTGGGTATCATAACAGCTCCGCAGCTTAAACCAGAGCACTAGACACTTCACAGAGCCCTTGTTTCCCTCACCAGTCACAGCCAGTCCTAGAATCATGGGTAATATGTCACTAATTATAAACAAACAGACAATGGGGTTTGTTTTTTGCCCCGGGAATCTCTCGCTCCCAGTCAGATCTGAATGCATTTGCAACTGTAATAGAAACCAGAGCGAAGTGCTTTGGGACTTCATTATGGGCACAGAAAAACAGAAGGAAGGGAAAAAAAAACCCAATCCAAGTTTTTAAAAATTGAGTCCCTACTATGTGTGGGTTGTTTTACATATAGTTTCTCTAGTAGGTAAAAACAACCCTGCACATTTATTACGATCCCTGCTGTCCCTAGTTCATCAATGAGAAAACCAAGGCTCCTGTGGTTCTTTTCACTTGGGCAGGGCCACCGTGTTAACAAGTATCGAAATTGGAATAAAATATTTTGACCTTCTGACTCCAGAGCCTAAGCATCAGCTGTTTCATCACACTTCCACACAAACTAATTTTTCTCCAGAACTGAGGGGTATTTAGTCTTCTTCTTGGGTGTGCCTTACTAGAGCTGGAAACTTCTGCCTCATCCACTCTTTTGCCTTCCAATAAAACTACTTCCAGATAACTGATGAATACCATTTCTAGGACTTTCTCGTAATGGTTCTCACTGCCTGGAAGTTCTTTCTTATGACTGACCCAAATATTTCTTGCTGTACTTCGACGACTTCTCCCTTGCTATGCTCTTATTGCAGAGGGTGAGCAGCATACCATAAAACCTCCTCGCAGACCTGTGAGTTGTGAAATCGCTGCTCTATGGAGGGGGAGAATTCACCCCCTTAGGCCGGACGACAGAGCAGACAGAGAAAATCAATCTCGTCCGCAGGAGCTCAGTGTAGGTTTTAACCTTTCCTGGCCTCTCCCAACTAAAAGTCCAACTTGGAATAAATCTTCAGTGCTGTTAGCCATCTTTTCCACACCTCTACTCTCCCCATGCCCCCTCCATGATCATCTTATTCCCCACCATCCTTGAGTTAAAAGATAGGGAAAGGGAAATGGGAGGTTAAGGGGAATTGAGTTAGTTATACACATCAACTGCTGTATTAAACTCCTTTGCTGAAAAACGTCCTTGAGAAGCTCCAGTTGACAGGGGCACAAAAAGGCCAGGAGAGGTAGGGAGGCCACCGCTCCTGCCCAGCACTGCCCAGGCCATTAGACACAGCTGGCTGAGCGTGTGAGCCGCCTGCTGGAGCCTCTCGTGTGGTTCGAAGATCAAAGCAGAGTGTCCCCCGTGTCTGGTCTCTTCTGAAGGAGCCTCAGGCTCATCTGGGAAAGGGAACCCAGAGGAGGGAGGCTACCTGCTGCGGCCAGAGATCAGAGGGAGGGCTGGGCAGCCTGGTCAGTGGTTAGCAAGAGAATTCCCAACCGGAACTTGCAAGGCTTTGAAAGGGAGCCAAGGCCCTAGATGGCAGGCCCTGGGCTTGGTTCAGGGAAAACCCCAGAGGGTACCAGGACGCTGTGAAGATCTGGGAACTGGTTGGCTTACCGGTGTTGGCATCTGGCACTCCAGGCACGCTGGGGGAGGCGCAGAGCCGTGCAAGCTGGGTTCTCGCCACATTCTCTTCTTGTGCTCAGTGAGGCCTCCCTGAGCTGCTACATCCTTCTCAGGGCTTCAGTCTTCACCTGGATCGAGATAAGCTTCCTTCAGTCTTCACCTGGATCGAGACGAGCTTCCCTCCACCTGTATTTCTGTGCTCAGCTTGGACTCTTCTCCTAAATAACTGACTCTTGTTTTGACAATCCCTGAGCAAACCCCCTCAAAGACCCCACGGGTGCCTTGTTTACTATCCCAAACTGAGACAACCACTTTCTCCTCTTTAAAATTGCTTCTCCTGGAATGTCGCTGGTGGTCCAGTGGCTGAGACTCTCAGCTCCCAATGCAGGGGACTCAGGTTCAATCCCTGGTCAGGGAACTAGATCCCACACGCTGCAACTAGGAGTTCGCATGCCACAGCTGAGACCTGGCCCAGCCAAAATAAATAAATACTTTTTAAACATCCTTCTCCTTCTTTGCCAGGATTCAAACTCCAGCATGCTGGTTTCAGAGCCTTGGCGACAGGGCATGAGGAGGGTTGATGGACTGAGGTCACTGGGGTGACTCTTCCTGATTCTCCTAAACAGGAGAATTCTGAATCCTCTGCCTCTGAACCCTCTGATCCCCAGACCCTGCCCTCAACCACTGTCTTAGCTCAGGTCTCCCTCATCTCCATATAAGGTGGTAACAGCCTCCCTGGGCTTCCTTGCCAGAGCCCTGTCCGTCATTCTCTCCACCCTGCCTAGATCCTCTAGGTCCAGCCGCAGCCCTGCTCTGTAGCTCCAGAGGCTTCCATGCTGTCTGCAGAACACAAACAAGGCTCTCTGGCCCCTCATACTTCCATCTCCAATTAAACTTCCTGACCTCAGTCCATCAACCCTCCTGACACCTTGCAGCCAAGGCTCTGAAACCAGCTTGCTGGGATTTGAAACCTGGGATCTTAGACAAGGGTTTTATTTTGTTTTGACTTTTCCCTAAGGGTTAAAAGCTCTTAGGAGGCCTCTGGCAATCTCTGCTACACTCACTAGACCTTCCAACCCCAGGAGAACAATATATGTACATATGTACACATACACACATCGGTGCACATGTAAGTATATATTTATATTAAAAAGTACCCACTGAGCACTTTATAGGTGGGTGGGCAATTCTGATTGTCTTGTTTGTGAGTCAGGGGCTTTCCTGGTGGCTCAGATGGTAAAGAATCTGTCTGTGATGCAGGAGACCCAGGTTTGATACAGACACAGTTCTAATTGCCTTGTGCACATTATTTATTCCTTCCTTAAGCTCTCTGAGGTACCTATTATTGTTAGCCTCAATTTATAGATGAGGAAATAAAGGCACAGGGAAGTTAAGAACCAGCTCAATATTGCGTAGCTGGGAAGTAGCAAAGTTTGGCCTTGAACCTGTGCCATGTGACTCCAGAACCCGCACAATTAAGAACAATTTCTTACCACTTGTGCCACATTACCCCCTCATAATACACCTCCTGAGTTAGGGAATGTCCCCCTGCCTAGGCACCCCAGGGATCTTTTTCACCATTAATTCTCTTATATTTGAGAATCATGGAAAATAAAAATTTGGAGGCTTCTCAGTTCTGGCCCTCTCTCCCACTGCTCAGAGAGGAAAAGTGACTTATTCAGAGTCACACAGGAGACAGGGAAAGGCCCAAAAAGAACTTCCACACTGCTTTTCTTTTCTGTCTCTGGACATAATTTCTCACTCATTAGCCCCTTGCTATGTTGGTTCTGATTTGAGATGCTAGCAATATCTACTGCATTTCAGAAAGAAAAGGGGGGAAATGTGTGTATGTGTATATGCACAAGCGCACACACACTCCATTCTGTAAATGATGATTTCTTCTCTAGTTTCTCCATAGTGAGTTCTTTGTGTGTGTGCGCGCATGCACGCTCAGTCGTGTCCAACTCTTTGGGACTCTGTGAAGTGTAGCCTGCCAGGTTCCTCTGGCCATGGAATTCTCCAGGCAAGAATACTGGAGAGGGTTATCATTTCCTCCTCCTGGGGATCTTCCCGACCCAGGGATCGAACCCGCGTCTCTTGCATCTCCTGCACTGGCAAGCGGATTCTTTACCACTGCACCACCTGGGAAGCCCTGGTGAGTTCTTTATCCCCAAACTCTCCTCTCCCCTCCCTGGGCATCTAGCCATGGCGTCCTTTCCTGGTTCTTGTTGATTTTATCTAGGCTCGAAATGTGGAAGCAACTACAGTGTCTCAAAGGGCTAAATACCTTGTGATGACTCTTCTCATCTGTTACCAATGCCCAGCGAATGCAAACAAGGACTCACAAAGGCAGAGGGATAAACATATTTAAGCCAGACCGATTGCCAGAGAAATAATTTAAAGACGGTTCAAACAAACGCTTCAAACACACAAGAATAATGATTTCCCCATGGATACATTGTGTGCTTGCTGGCACTATAACTTTGGCCTTACATGCAGGATCCCATAAAAAGTTAGGGGCAGGATAAAAAGAAACAAGGAGTGCACGATGGAGTGAAGCCATTTGCGCTGCAGCCGAATATCGCTGCCCCAAATTACCCTGCTGGAGTCTGCTGTCTGGGGATTCCAGACGCCTGGAATGCAGCGAATTTGATGTCTGTGGAAGCGCCATCTGTGGATGCTAAGACACGCCAGGAAAAGACCCCTACCTGTCGCCGCCCTGTGATTTTTTTGGGGACTGAGCTTCTTAGCCTGCCCACAAGGTAGGTTTGCCCATGGCTATCTGTCTCCTTTTTTTTTTTTTTTTGCAGAGAAACATGCCAAAGCAGATACGCAGTTGGTCAGTGGGGGAGTGGCTCGGTTCCACGGGAGAGACTGAGTTATTTTGGATGAGGGTATAGTCCACCCTTCTGCACCTCTGCGCCACTGAAGACCATGAGAGACTTTAGCCACCTCGATCAGGTTGTCTAGCCCTGATCCCCAAAGACCACCTGTAGGTATTCCCATGACCCTCACTGTAGCCCATATTTTGACAGAAGAGATTCAGGGGAAATCAGTGCAGCCAACTATATCCACTTTGATCTGCTCCTAAGCCCTCCACTGGGAACATCATCAACATGGCAAACATCTTGAAAAGGTCCATCTCTGTGCCTCCTTGCCTAGGGTTTTCAGGGTCTAGGGATCCATCAAAAGTGATGAGTTGTTTTGAGTTGTGTCCAGGATTTTCACAGTATGTTTCTTTGCCACAGACATTTTTGCCACAAACATTTTCACTGCATAAGTAATTGGCCATAAAGCAATTGTGTCATAAGAGGAAAAATAACTGGCTGACAGTTTGGTTTGATGTATACAGTGCAAAGATCATGACAGATAACAATGAGTTGCCCTGAGAGTTGATTTCTTAATTGTGAAACACACTACACTGGAGGAGAAAGAGGCCTTGAGGGCACAGAGTTGAACCCTCACTTCCCAAAGAACTTTGGAACGTCTCTCCGTGGACACATGACAATATGCCAAGGACACACAAAGGTGTAAAGGCTTTCACAACTCAGTAAAGCTCAGTTGCAAACATGCATCGTGTGTTGGGAAACGGATACCTCTCTCTACCTTTTTCAGCAATTTAATTAATTTATGTCTGGCTGTGCTGGGTCTTCATTGCTGTGCATAAGGCTACAGTGAAGGTCATGGGAATACCTACAGGTGGTCTTTGGGGATCAGGACCAGACAACCCGATCTGATCTCTCATGGTCTTCAGTAGAGGGGCAGAAGGGTGGACCACGCCAGCATCCGAAATAACTGTCTCCCGCGTGACTCTGGCCCCACTCAGTGAAACCGAGCCACTCTACTGCTGGACTGAATATCCTCTTTGGAATTTTTCTCTGCGAAAACAAAAGGAGACAGATAGCCATGGGCAAACCTACCTTATGGGTAGGCTAAGAAGCACAGTCCCCAGAAAGCAACTCTCGACCTGCTTTCTCTAGTTGCGGTGCACGGGCTTCTCACTGTGGTGGCTTCTCTTGTTGCAGGGCACAAGCTCTAGGGCATATGGGCTTCAGTAGGCACGGCGCTTGGGCTCAAGTGCGTGCACTCAGTAGCTGTGATGCACGGGCTTAGTTGCCCCTCGACGTGTGGAATCTTCCTGGAGCAGCAATCAAACTGGTGTCCCCTGCTACACTGGCAGGCAGACTCTCAACCACTGGGCCACCAGGGAAGTCCTGATACCATATCTTTTTGAAAAATTTGTATTTATTCATTTTTGGCTGCGCTGGGCCTTTGTTGCTGTGTAGGCTTTTCTCTAGTTGTAGTGAGTGGGGGCTACTCTCTAGTTGCAGTCCATGGGCTTCTCATTGTGACGGCTTCTCTTTTGGTGGGGCACAGGCTCTAGGATTTTGGGTTCAGTAGTTGCAGCTCCCGGGCTCTAGAGCACTGGTTCAATAGTTGTGGTTCACAGGCTTAGTTGTTTCATGGCATGTGGGATCTTCCTGGATCAAGGATCAAACTCGTGTTTCCTGCATTGGCAGGTAGATTCTTTACCACTGGGCCACCAGGGAAGCCCCTGATACCTCTCTTAATGAAGGAAGAAATACTTGCAAAAAAAGTAAATAAAAGAATCAGTGCAGTGTCAAACAAGGAGACAAATAAACATGCAAAAAAAAAGTAAGATACAAAGAAAGACTTGGAAGACAAGTGCTTAGGATCAACCTACAAAATAAAAATAAAACCAATTATTTGCACAGATTGGCATGAATCTATATCCATTTAAAATATATTCAAATATCTTGTATGTCCCAATAAAGTCTTAATTTTTAAAATCTATTTCTCGTGTTTCTTTATATCCTTTTTATCATCCCTCTTTTATTTTTCATATTTTATCTTTCATGGCAAAATTGTCTAATGGCTAGTTAGTTATGTGGCAAAAACATTTGTGGCAAAAATGCAGCAAAAATGTTTATAATAAAGAAGCTTATGTCGAAAATACCTAGAACTGGTTTCAGTATTTCAAGAAGTTTTTTTTAAAAGTCTACTTCTTTGGTAATAGGCCTGCATGTAATGGTTAGAGAATAGGTTTTTTGCTTACCACTAGCATTATATTAGCTCAGAATGTCACAATGCTATTACATCCTGCTCTGAGTGTTGATTGACTATTGGTGGTATCTTGGACTTGCTGGGACTTTCTTAGTGCATCAACTCTGGTTCTCAGAGCCGCAGGCTATTTTCCTCTTTTCCTCCAACATGCGTCCTGCCCAGTTCCTCACTGTTTGCTTAGGTTGCCAAGATGTACAACACCTGCTTCACTCCTGAATTCTGTTGACTTTCCCAAGCCAAGGTTCCCAGGTGACTACCTTACACAAGAATGAAGACTAGAGACACTGCTGCTGCTGCCGCCAAGTCACTTCAGTCGTGTCCGACTCTGTGCGACCCCATAGACGGCAGCCCACCAGGCTCCCCCGTCCCTGGGATTCTCCAGGCAAGAACATTGGAGTGGGTTGCCATTTCCTTCTCCAATGCATGAAAGTGAAAATTGAAAGTGAAGTCGCTCAGTCGTGTCTGACTCTTCGCGACCCCATGGACTGCAGCCTACCAGGCTCCTCCATCCATGGGATTTTCCAGGCAAGAGTACTGTAGTGGGGTGCCATTGCCTTCTCCAACTAGAGACACCGCAGTGTAAGAACTTTCCTGATCTCCTCACCTGTCTTCTCCAAACATCAGCAAGGGGGTTGGTGGGAACTCAACAGGACTTTGTCTTCCAGCGGCCTCCGTGTGGGTCCTGAATAAAAACCAAATCTCCCTGGGAGGAGTTTTGAGAGAGGGGACAAGTTGTGGGGCCACCTAGGAACCCCAATGCCCAAAGGGATCTTGTTTGTCATCCTCATTCATTATCGGATCAGGCTAAGTAGGTCCCAGAAAGAGTGCTGAAAGGGAACTTAATGGTAAGGTTGGTAACGACTGTCTCACCCTGTAAAGGCTCCACCCGTTGCCCTGGATTCAGGAGACTTGTCTGATCCCTTGGGAGGGGTCTCTCTTAGTCCCAAGACCTAATGTGTCACTATTAATGTGCTATGGGTTTGAAGATGGAGAAGAATCAGAATCAGGGATCAGAATGCTGCAAACTCAAGAAAGAGTCTTGATTCATCTGCTAGGGATAAAATTCCAAAAGACAAAATGGAGAAAGAAATGCTGATTCAGTATGTGGCTGGAAGGAAGGGAATCTTAGGGGCGAATTCAGTGGCTTCCCAAATGCTAGGCTGTTGCCTTGACTCATGGCTTAGGTGGGATGCCCTCGGGGCAGAGCTGAAACAATGACTTTTGTAGGAATAATTTATTAAAAAATGGCTCCTGGGGATGCTGATTAGGGAGTAGGGAGGCTAGACAGGGGAGGAAGATGAGCAAGGAGCTGCCTGGGGCAGAAGTTTAGTGGGGAAAAGGTTCAGCCAGATTCTACAGGGGACCACTGGACTGAGATCCTGCCTCTGAATGACTGCCAACTAAGGCAAATGACCTGGACTTTTGCACTCCCATCACAGTCATGGGTTAAAAGAGAGGGCTGTGAGCAGCCTTCAGCTGTGTGAGGGTTCAGTTCAGTTCAGTTGCTCTTTGCGACCCCATGAATCACAGCATGCCAGGCCTCCCTGTCCATCACAAACTCCCAGAGTTTACTCAAACTAATGCCCATCGAGTTGATGATGCCATCTAGCCATCTCATCCTCTATCGTTGTGAGGGTTAAAGAGCTCTAGTAACTGGAAGATAGGCCACTGAAGAGGAGTCTAAGGTGCAGAGATTGAAATCACACCAAACAAAATAAGGGATGAGCAGAGAAATGGTAAAAAGATGTTTCAGGGAACCATCTGAAAGCATCAACATTGTCTGGCCATAACCCAGCTTCCCTGGCTGATTCTTCTCTCTGGCTTCACTGACCTGGCCAGTCCCTGAGTCTCTGGTTTGGAACTGGCCACTCAGCCTTTGAGTTGAAGATCCTGTTCTTTGGTCAGAGGCCGAGTGTTAATGGTCTGGCCTAGAAGGAGCAGACGGGGCAGAAGGCAGGAGTCTGGTGTGGAGCCGAGCCTGTATTCATGATTGCCTGCTGTTTGGATTCACACCCTTAATCTTACTGTAGAGACCAGCAAGCAATGCCCTGGGTTTGTCTACACTACAGGTCTTGCATATACTGATTAACCACCAGTTAGGATGGCCCACACCACTGCTCCTTTCCAGTATCCTGTTTGAAGGGTTTTTCATCTATGTACATGGATTGATTTATTGTTGAGATGTATCAGATGACAAGGTCAAAAATAACATAGCAATGATTTATGTGTGTGTGATTTTGTCTAGAGAGAGAAATCCGTTTTGTTAAAGAGCATGCGTCAGTACTATCTATTCCATGTGGGTAATAATAACGATCATAATGATGAATATTGCAACAACAGTAGCTAGTGTTTTGGATTCCCTGCACTGTGCCTGACATGCGTCGTGCTGGCATTACTCCTGTGGTCCCCCTTTTGCAGAAGACAAATCACAGAGAGGTTAGGTAACATGGTCATAACCACACAGCTCCTAAGGCAGAGCAAACGGATTCAGACCCAGATCTGGCAGCTTCCGGAGTTCACCTTCTCCTCCTTCACACTCTTGTCTGATGCAGGGTGCTGCTGGAGACATTGAAATGCCAAGAAGTTTGATAAAACAAAACCAGCAGAATTCCAGACTTGCTAGTTCAGGGAGAAAGTAAGGAGGCACCCAAGGGACACTTAAAAATAAGAATAAAGTGAACAGAGGATCTTTCCTGACTGTCCAGAGGTTGAGACACCACACTTCCACTCTAGGGGGCATGGGGTCCATCCCTGGTTGGGGAACAAAGACCCCACATGCCATGCGGTGTGACCAAAAAAAATACTTTTAAAAAATATTTTAAAAATATGTCAGCAGATCTTGTGTCTGGTGAGGGGCTTAGAAAAAAAAAAATAAAGAGGACAGAGCCCTAACCCTCCAAGCAACTCTGATCTGGCCTTATCATAAGGCTGATGACAGTTGCAAGTACCCAACTTTCCCAGAAGCACAGACAACCAAACAACTGATGAAACTCCGTGAGCAGATAAATATGCTACTAGCTTAGCTTCAACTCATATCGTCATTTACTCTCACCTGATTTTGTCCAATATGTATGCATTTTTTTTCTTAGCTTCTAAGGGAACTTGGAAAACAAATGAGAGGAATAAAGAGAACAGGGAAGTCTGCTGACCTTGACTTTGCACACACACACACACACTCAGAGTGCACACTTAAGTGAGACCTGTAAGAATTCTTGGCCTGACATCTCTGCACATGAGGTCATGGAGTTTGTACAATTTGACCTTCTGCTTGTAAATAAAAGACATGGCCTGGAGATAGATGGAGATGACACTCCGGAAGAAAAGGAAGAACGCTTTACGAAATTCAGGTTTTATATTTTAAAGCAGTGACACAGAAAGATAATCTGACTTGTTCGTAAGGCTTATTTTTTAATCTAAAAATAACGACCTTCTACTAAGAAGGGAGACTTGGGGGAAATAAGGAGAAACAGTTTTCTGTGGGTGATTTATAAAGCAAGCTATTTCTGGGGATTAAGACTGTCTACCTGGGTTTGAGTTATTTGATTACTTAAAAACTTGAATGAGCATGAGTCAGTTAATTTGCCGGCTTTCTGGTTGACCTCTGTGTCATCATGTCCTCTCCAGATGCGCGCGGGCGAGATTTATCTGGGGTGGCCCCGCGGCCGGCTTGGGCCTGCAATAGCACTTAGCCCCTCTTCCTCCCACAGGCCCCTCCCTGGCCTCTCTCACAATGGTTGCCTTTGAGTCCAGAGAACCTTGGTCTTGCGGGCCCCTGGTCTAATGTCTCCGAGGAAAATGCTGGAATCCCTCGGAACGGAGTAGAACTGGACGGGCAGATGTCATTATCCCTGGGTTGACTGTAAATTGTGCTGTTTAGTCTGTAAAGCAATTAGGTCTGGGGAGTGTAATGTGATGCTGGAGGCTGGCTGGCCTCTCTGCCCTTCTCTGTCTGGTCTGTTAGTTCTCCATGGGCATTACCACCCAGCTTTTTGAGCCAATATCCTGCTCCCCTTAACCCAAAAGCATGCGCCGAAACACATCATTTTTGTCTTATCTGTGTATGCAAAGGACCTGGATCCTGATGACCTGAGTGTAAACTGCAGCTTTGCTTCCTCCTTGCTGTTTAATGAAGTTGGGCCAGTCACTGAACGGTCCTGAGGGCATCTTGGTTGCATTAAATGGGCCTCATCACCTCTATCACGTAGGTTTAACTGAACTGGGCAGGGCTAGAGCCTGGCAGGTGGTTAGAGCCCCAATGTTCTCCTGAGTCTATCTGGGTCTCTTTGTAGGGTGACTGGCGACTACTTGGTTGATATCAGCCCTGTTCAATAGATCTGCCATTGTTTCTATCTGCTTCTTGTGAACCTTGGCTGGCCTGACGACAGTCCCCATTGATGTCTCTCCCTTACCACTTCTACAACTGCCGGGAGCCAGCACACGAGATCCTACCCATGACAAGGTCATGAGGGAGAAAACCTGACGGGCAAGGTGGGTCAGGTTTTCAAGGATTTTGAAAAGGCTAGCTCACGAGATCCCACCCATGACAAGGTCATGGGGAGAAAACCTGACGGGCAAGGTGGGTCAGGTTTTCAGGGATTCCGAAAAGCTGCCCCAAAGCTGCCCCCGGCGCTCACCTTAAAGATGATATCTGTTTTTCTGATGCTTGCTTCAATAGACCACTCCCTAATTTCTGTGACACAGGCAGAAGGCCTTCCCAGATCTCTTTCCAAATAAGAATCAATTTAGAACTTTAATCAATAAGTTTCCCGGGTGGTGGTATTTTATGAGACTATCCAGGGTGAAAGGAGTGTTTTAATTTAAACCCCTTTGCTGATATTTTAGTTTGTTTGGCAAATGCATTTATGCCCTTGGTACTAATATGCATGATTGCTTATAATAGCCTAGTCATAAAATAACATAAAGAACCTGATCATATAAAAGCCCTAATAGACATAGAGCATTTTTGAGGGGTGAAGGAGTCCTATTAGAAAACATAAGAAAAATTATTCTAAAGGTGGTTATTGAGTTGATGTTTGCTTGCTGTGTTTTGCTTGCTATGTTTTTGCTTTTAATGTGCTAAGGTTGTGTTACAGAAACCATTGTTAAAAAAAAAAAAAAAAAGAAACCATTGTTAATATAGTTAAAGATCTAGAGAAATAAGAACTTAGCCCTAGTGTAGTAACAATGAGATGGTTGTTAATTGTCAGCCAGGAGTGCTAGGCAGGGGCTGCCTCACCAAAGTCGCAGAGTCAGTCTGGGGTAAACTTCTTAGATAAATGCAACTGACAACTTCTGCAGAAGGATTAATTTTTGTGTTAACAAGGTTATACTTCTACTCTGTACTGTTGCCCTGAGACTGCTACCTTTCAGTTAAGGTCACCAGAGAAACAGAAAATAGGTTTACATTCACCTGACTTGCATAAAACGTTAATAGGCCCCAAGGCCAGAAGATAATGTACAAGACCCTTATAAACACAGAAGTATGCAGAAAACACCCTGGTTTTGTGAAGAACAAGCTGATGTAATGTTAAACTATCTTCCCCTTAGAAACATACTAACTTAGGGTATAAAAGCTACGGTAAAAAATAAAGCATTGCCAGACTCTGCCAGACCCTGCAAACACCCCCGTCTGGTCATTCTCTCTTCTCTCTCTCGCTCTCTCTCTCTCTCCCTCGCAGACTTGGCCCTATCAAGGCTGGTCTCACATGTCTTCTCTCTCTCTCTCTCTCTCGCTGACGCCGTCCATCCTGAGTGTACCCCCTGGATCCTGCTGGGGCTGGACCCCGGCACACAACCTTCTTGCTGCTCCCTGTACCACCCTGAGTTAAGTCAGTCTCCCCTGCTATTCTTTATTACAGTGTCCTGGCTGTTTCCTAGGTGCAGCTTAGCCACAGAGTTCATTTTCTATTGAAATCTTCTTATGGGTCTTCTCCACTTGATTGGGAACTTCACAGAGTGTGGTTATAGTTGCCTTAGTCACATTATTGATCTGGCACCTGATGTAGTCCCTGGCACATAGTGACTTCTCAGGAAATATTGGATTGGCCACAAAGTTTGTCCAGGTTTTTCTTATGGGAAAACCTGAATGAACTTATTGGCTAAGCCAGTATCTTGTGGGATGAATGAGTGAAAAATAATACATTCATGCCCAACGGGCAGACAATGGGCAGGTTGGGGCCAATACTTGCCTCCTTGCTGGCCAGATACAATCTCAAGGCCAGAGTCACATCCTTGGAAGGTCTGCCAGAGCAGTCTCATTCCTTGGTTATCCCTGGGTACCTCCCTCATCCTCTATACCATAAACAGTCTTGGATTCCCTACCTCTGGGGTTCTTTTGCGTGAATAGAAGAAATAAACTTCTATTTCATTTATGCCATTGCTATCTTGGATTTCCTGTCATATGCAGCCAAAACTTATTTGGTTTATATGCCAGGGAATTTCTTTTCAAGGGCAGCTCCCCTGGGCTAGAGGCTGCTTTGGAACAGCAAAGTCATGAGGGCCCCATGTGTGTTTGTGTAGGGGGAGGCAGGGGAGGTTTCACCAGAATCCCGGGTGTGTTTGGTACAGGAAGGAACCCCTTTTCCCTAGTGAAAGATCAAGCCCTAGGAAGACTCTCGCCACACTGTGTATTAAGCCAAGCCTGCTCTGCTCCGCGCGGACTCCAGTGCACATTTGTTTTAAATTATTCTTTAATTGCTTAAGTGTTTGTGGTGTCTTTGCTCTTAACTTGGGGGCCTGAAGAATGAAAAGAGGGAATCTTGCTGTCACCGCCCCTCCACCCCCAGGATAGAGACCCTCCCAGAAGCTCCCCCTTACTTGTCCAAGGGAGAGGCCAGTTGGTCAAAAGACAAGACCCCCGGGTGTGAGAAGTGGAAAGACCACCAAGCTTCCCTTGTAATCCTCCAAATTCCAAGCCCCAACTTGGTGTCATGTTGGGAAATCTGACTGTTTGGATTTTGTGGCGATGCTAACATATACCTAATTAGTCTGTTTGTCTTAAAATCCACCCACTCTTCAAAAGGAAAAGAAAATAGCTGGGGCTGAAAATAGTTCAGTTGTAGACGTGGGAGCCATTGCCAGAGCTTTAATAAATACCCCAAACCTCTGATTGGTCTTTGCCAGACCTGCTCTTAGAGCAAAGAGCTGCAGGGACCTGGCCACAGCACTGTCTGCTGGGATCATGGGTGGGATCGCATGGCTGTGGCAGGGGAAGGCCCCACATCTCACAAGAGGTGGGAGTCATCATATCACAGACTGTCAGGGATGGGAAAGAAAGTGAAGTCGCTCAGTCGTGTCTGACTCTTTGCGACCCCATGAACTGTAGCCTGCCAAGGCTCCTCCATTCATGGGATTTTCCAGGCAAGAATACTGGAGTGAGTTGCCATTTCCTTCTTTAGGGGATCTTCCTGACCCAGGGATTGAACCCAGGTCTTTTGCACTGCAGGCAGACTCTTTACTATCCGAGCCACCAGGTAAGCCCCCAACAGGGATGAGGGAGACCAGGAAATCATGAAGATCAGTGTTCAGTTCAGTTCAGTAGCTCAGTTGTGTCTGACTCTTTGTGACCCCATGGACTGCAGCACGCCAGGCTTCCCTATCTATCACCAACCCCCAGAGCTTGCTCGAACTCATGTCCCTAGAGCTGGTGATGCTATCCAACCATCTCATCCTCTGTTGTCCCCTTCTCCTCCTGCCTTCAATCTTTCCCAGCATCAGGATCTTTTCCAATGAGTCAGTCCTTCACATCAGGTGGCCAAAGTATTGGAGTTTCAGCTTCAGCACTGGTCCTTCCAATGAATATTCAGGACTGATTTCCTTTAGGATTGACTGGATTGATCTCTTTGCAGTCCATAGGATTCTCAAGAGTCTTCTCCAACACCAGAGTTCAAAAGCATCAGTTCTTCGGTGCTCAGCTTTCTTCATAGTCCATCTTGATCATGAAGATCAGCCCTGCTGTTTTATTCCTGAAATAACTGAGATGCAGAGATGGAGAGGACTTGCCCGTTTCACTCTTTAGAAAGCATAATGGTAACCTGAACACATTCTCGGTTCCCCTCTCTCCCTTTACACCTCAAGTCAGAGGCATATGGAGTCTTTCATGTTTAAGGGGCTGCATGAGCCACACCTCTGGTTTCTTCCTACCCCCATCTAGTGAGGTCTATATTGTGCTCAGCTCTAAGAAAAGCTTTCTCGAGAAAATTTGTCGAGTCTTCACTCTTGTGCCTTAGCCCTGGTGGCTCAGATGGTAAAGAACTCGCCTGCAATGCGGGACAGCTGGCAGGCTGCAGTCCATGGGGTCACAAAGAGTTGGGCACAGCTGAGCGCCTCAGCACAGCACAGCACATGTGATCCTTGTAACAAGCTTACAAGATGGATATAACTCTTAGGTAACTATTAAAGCTCTTGACAAGTATAAATGATAGATAACCATTATTATCCCTTCTGAGTCTTGGAGAGGTCCAATGACTTGCCCAAACTCACATGGGCTTCCCTGGTAGCTCAGACAGTAAAGAATCTGCTTGCAATGTGGGAGACCTGGGTTCGATCCCTGGATCGGGAAGATCCCCTGGAGAAGGAAATGGCAACCATTCTAGTATTCTTGCCTGGAGAATCCCATGGACAGAGGAGCCTGGCGGGCTATAGTCCACGGGGTTGCGAAGAGTCAGACATTATTGAATGACTAGTACTTTCTTTCCCTAAACTCACACAGCTTGAAAGTGATGGGACTTAGTTTTAGGCTCTGGGGAGGCTGACTCCAGAGTCCCCAGCCTTAACCAGTGTGCCGTATGGCTTTCTAGACTTTGAAGATTTTAGTTTTTGTGTTCAAGGAATCTAGTACTGCTCACAAAACATCAATAGACCATATCCTTGGAGTGATATTTTTCCTTTGGTGATGATGGAGTCACATAGACCTATTCACAGTTTCTGGTCTGCTGTGCTTTATGGCCATATTTATGGTCTATGTTTAATGGGTAGAACTTGTATAAATTCTCAACTCCTGCTTGCATAGTTCTGAATGGGACCTAGGACAGCAGAGGGCACTTCAATAGATCCAGACTAAGGTGCAAGGTGCTTTGCCTCTTGGACTATGTGATCCAGCACATCCAGTGATTCTCAAAGTGTCTGAGGCCCACTGGGATGCCTCTGAAAGCCTTTGGCAAGCCTTCATAGGTGAATCACAGCATAAACCAGCAGAATTTTGAGCAGATATGTCATCCTATGTGGATAACTATTCTCCTTTGAGAAATAGCTCTGTTTTGCTCCCAGGTCCTACTAGGGGCTGAAAACCACCTGACCTTGGGCCAAGTTACCATAAGAATTGAGTGACACATCATGAATTGGATGTCAATATCCAATACATTAAAACACAAAGTTGGGCATGCAGGGACCACTCCACAATAAAATGGAAGTGACAGGACTTCCCTAATGGTCCAGTAGTTAAACAATCTGTTCCCCGCTAAGGCAGGGGACACAATTTCAATCCCTGGCCCAGGAAGATTCCACATGCCGTGCAGCAACTAAGCCCATGCACCACAACTACTGCTGAGCGCCCGTGCTCCACAAGAGGAGTCACTGTGAAGGGAAGTCCACACACGGCAACTGGAGAGGAGCCCCCACTTGCTGAAAAAAAGAGAAAGTCTGTGCACAACAAGGAAGACCCAGAACAGCCAAAATTAAATAATAAGTTAACTGATTTTTAAAAAGAAGATAACCTCCTTTAAAAAATGAAGGTGTGCTGCGGGTTCCGGGCATGCTCCCAGGGCCCGTGCTCAGAAGGGCCTCACATTTGGTTTAATGCTCTACTCTCAGCATGTTGAAATTCGTAATGTGGGGGGAAGGGGTCCTTCCTTTTCATTTTGCTCCAGGCTCCACAAATGATGCAGCTGGCTTTGTTCCTGCACCCTGCTTCTTCCCTCTCGACCTGTCCCTATGGCTACATGGGGGTTTTCTATGATCCGTTGACTTCAGAAGAAAAATTTGGGCTTGGTTTACGTATGATTCGCTGCAAGATACTGACACCATGTAAAGACAGCAGAGTACAATAACCACAGTTCCACTCCCCGGGTGTCCCCGAAGTACAAGGGTGAATAAGTAATCCTTCCAGTGGGCAGAGTTGTGCATCCTGCCTGGAAGAAGAGACAACCAAAGGTTGGAGCTATACTGATTTGTGCATAGTGGATAATGGTTTGGCTGGGTGGCCAAAGACTTGGAAAATCGGTGACGAGGAGGCCTGGGGAAGAAGTATATGGTTAGATTCTCTGAATGAGCACATAACATAAAGAAATTTGTATCTTTGTGCTCACCAAAGAATGCCCTCAATAGAGGAAGAGTTTAAGAATTTGGTAGACAAGATGACTCACTCTGCAGGTCAGACAGCCTCTCCCCCAGTCACCTTTCCTTGACCAGTTAGCTTGTGAACAAAGTAGCCTTGATGGCAGAAATGGAGGCTGAGCAACGTAGATTTACACTCAACAAGGCTGATCTGGCTACTGCCACTGCTGAGTCTCCAGTATGCCAAAGAACAGGGACCAACAGTGAGCCCTTGATAGTACACTGTTTCTTGGGGGGAAGGGAGGAGGAATCAGCCAACCATGGGGTAGTAGGTTGATTACAGTGGACTGCTTTCATCATGGAATGGGCAGCACTTTGTTCTTACTGGAGTAGATTCTTTCTTTGGATATAGACTGACCTCTCCTGCTCATAACGCTTTTGTAAAACTAGTATCTGTGGGCTTAAACAAGATGCTTTGTCCACTGTCGTGGTATTCAATGCAGTGTTGCTACTGCCCGAGGAACTCATTTCAGAGCCAGTGAAGTGGACTCTAGCTCATGGATTTTTCTGATCTTACCTTGTTCCCTATTACTGTGAAGCAACTGACTGATAGAACTATAGAATGACCTTTTGCAGACATAGTTATGGCACCAGCTGGGTGTCAATACCTTGCAGAGCTGAGGCAATGTCCTACCATTCACAGAATTCTCCAGGCAAGCATATTGGAATGGGTTGTCATTTCCTACTCCAGGGTATCTTCCTGACCCAGGGATTGAATCTGGGTTTCCCAGACTGTGGGCAGATTCTTTACCATCTAAGCTACCAGAGAAGCCCAATATCCTACAGCATAAGGCATATGCTCTAAACTGGTGACCAAGGGATGGTGCTCTTTCTCTCACAGCTGGGATTCATGGGTTCTTAAAGAGTGGGAAAGGGATTAAGATCTCTATTACCTCTACTTAAACTTCTGCTTTTTGTTTCTGCATCTTGGGGCCCTTCTTGTTGAGAGGACTTGGTTTCTTTCCAGAGGAAATCTGTCCATCACAGCAATGATTCATTAAACTGGAAGCTGGGACTGCCTCTTGACCTCTTTAGGTTCTCCACGCTGGAGAATCAACAGAAAAAGAAGGTGGACTACTGTGCAGGCCTACGTGATTGATCTTGTCAAGGGGCAATTGATGACTATTGTACAATGGGACTTCCCAGGTGGTGGAAGAGCCCCTGGAAGAGGGCCTGGCAATCTACTCTATTATTCTTGCCTGGGGAATCCCATGGACAGTGGAGCCTGATGGGCTACAGTCCATAGAATCACAAAGAGTCAGACACGACTGAAGCACTTGTGTGCAACGAGGGAAGACTGAGTACACTGGTATGTTTGGATGCAGATCTCCCAGAGCATCTCTTGGTTCTCCAGTGGTAGGACTTCCCTGGTGACCCAGTGGTTAAGATTCCATGCTTCCAATGCAGAGGGCATGGGCCTGATCCCTGGTCAGGGAACTAAGATCCCACATGCCATGTAGCACTGTCAAAATAATAAAAACAAAAACAAAAGACAGATGAATGGTAAATGACAGCAGCCTAGTACAGGTTGGAGTGTTAGTGCTCCATAGCCTTTAGGAATAAAGATGGAGTCACTCCATCAGGTAGGAAATTTTGACCACCTGAAGATGTTTACTGAAAGCAAAAGTTATATTGAATGGATAGCAGAAGAAGGTAAACTCCAGCTATGGCCATATAACCACTTGTAGAAATGAAGACTATAACACTGTTTCTTCCTCATTTTACTATGAATACATTAATATTTTTCTTTCCTGCTCCCATTTCTTCACCATCTAATATAAGATGTGTTAATAGTAAACTTGATTGATATATTAGAATTTAAGTTACCAAATAGCTCCAGATGAGTATGACTCAGCTGGAGGAGGAATGAACATCTGGCAGTGATGGATAAAAGAACTTTGTATCCTCTGCAGTGGTCCCCAACCTTTTTGGCACCAGGGATCAGTTTTGTGGAAGATAGTTTTTCCATGGACCCGGGGAGGGGGTGGAGTGGGAGTGGTCCTTCCAGGATGATTCAAGCACATTACATTTGTTGGGCACTTTATTTCTATTATTATTACATCAGCTCCACCCCAGATCATTAGGTTTTAGATCCTGGAGATTGGGGGCCCCTGTTTTACAGAGAAGGTTGTTGTGTTTTGGGTGGTACATGAGATAATTGCATCATGTAAGGCAAAGCAAGATCTTGCTATCATCTTTACTTGGACATTAAATATGATGAAAAGAAATAGGTATGGATGCCAAGCTGTCATGGCCTGGACTATGGTAACATTGTATTCTGTCAATTTAGTAAAGCTGAAACTCTATTTCTCAGAATTCGCTTCTCTGCATGGTTCCAGGTTAAGCCTGGCCACAAGTATGCTCTGAAGGTGGCTGAAGGGCAGTCACTGTTGCAACTCAAGCATCTTGTGATTGATCTGCTGGCTTGTTGGTGAGGGGTAGCAACTGGGCACACAGCTCTACCAGCTACCCCGACCCTGCCGATATCCTCCTCCCATCTCTGAATCCTGGACCAGGTACTTGTAAACTTATCCTGCAGGCCACTTGGGTCATCTGGAGTAGAGGTGGTAAGACACCGACACAGTTCCAGTCTGCCCTTCCAAGTTCTAATTAAATTTTAATCTCCTAGTTCACAAGCATCTTCCCTTCACAACTGCCAACTCTGCTGACTTTGGGCCCACCCGCACTGGTGGGTCTGGGGGAAGTTTTTGAATCTCGGAGGGCAACCTGACTGGGAGGGGAACAATAAATAAAACCCACAGATTATGTGCCTAAAAGCAACTCCCAGCAGAAAAGTACCCCAGACGCCCGCATCCGCCACCAGCAAGTGGGGGCGGAACGGAGAGGAGCGGGCGGCATTGCTTAGGGTAAGGACCGGGCCTGAGTGCCCTGAGGGCAATTGGAGGGAGCTTTTGTGAGTTACCAACTTAAACTGTGGGACAGCAAAAGAGAGAGAGAAAATTAACCGGCCCAAACATGCTGCCGGCCGTTCGCAGAACAAAGGGACCGAACAAGTCCAGAGAAGAGCTGGCAGGCTGCAGACCGGCCCAGCCCCGCCTGAGGCAGGGGGGAGGGGAAAGGGGCAGGCTCGGGCCCCAAGGACCGCATCCCCTACTGCACTGCAAACAGGCCTCCAGTTTCTAATCAAAGACCTCCTGAGATTCTGGATGGTCGACATCCACCGGGAGGGTCGCGGCTAGACACAGGGTGCAGGCACCCGACCGGCGCGGGCAGGGACTGGGGCTGGGGACGCGGAGAGCAGAAGGCGCACGCACCCGACTGGCACGGGCAGAAACTCAGACTGGGACCACGGAGGGGAGAAGGCTTGCCGCACCAGGGAGAGTGCATCTGTCAAGCTCCTGGCTGCCTGAGCCACTCGGATGGGGAAGGCACAAAAAGCAGGTGCAGCTTTTTGTTTTGCGCTTTTGTGGAACACCCGAGGGCTGGAACCGCGGCAGCGCAGAGCACGCTCCATATAGAGCAGCTGGGAGCCTAAGCAGCGTAGACGGGGAAAGCAGCGCCAGCCCCTCCCCGCAGCGCGACGGAACTAGCAACCTGAATAAGAGACCACCTCAGCCCGCCTGTGTCAGGGCGGAAATTAGGCACTGAAGAGCCCGGCAAACAGAAGCCAAATAAACAAAGGGAACCGCTTCAGAAGGGACCGGTGCAACAGATTAAAATCCCTGTAGATAACACCGACTACACCGGAAAGGGGCCTATAGATATCGAGAAGTGTAAGCTGGAACGAGGAGCTATCTGAAACTGAACCGAACCCACACTGACCGCAACAGCTCCAGAGAGATTCCTAGATATATTTTTACTTTTTTTTTTTTTTAAGTAAGGAAAAAAAAATTTTTTTTCTTTTTTCTCTTTTCTTTTCTTCTAAAATTCCCTATTACTCCCCCATTACTCCTTAACTTTCATTTTCATAGATTTTTATGATTTTTTTTATTAGGAAAAAATTTTTATTCTTTTTTTTTTTTTTGCTTTTTTTTCCTTTTTCTCTTCTATTTTCTATTTTTCTTTTTCTCTTATTTCCTTTTAAAGTCCTCTATTATTCCTCTACTACTCCTTAATTTTCATTTTCATTACACTATAACCTTACCAAAAAAAAAAAGAGAGAGAAGCCCTATTTTTAAACCAAACTTCATATATATTTCTAAAATTTTTTTGTGTGTTTTGGTTTTTGTTTTTAATATAGTATTTTTAAGAGTCTAACCTCTACTCTAGACTTTTAATCTTTGTTTTTCAGTATATGATATAAATTGTGGACATTTAAGAATCCAATATTCAGTTCCCATTTTTATTCAGGAGTGTGTTGATTATTCTCTCCCAATCTTGACTCTCTGTTTTCTACCTCAGAACACCTCTATTTCCTCCTTTCCCCCTCTCTTCCCAATCCAATTCTGTGAATCTTTGTGGGTGTCTGGGCTACGGAGAACACTCTGGGAACAGACAACTGTGTAGATCTGTCTCTCTCCTCTTGAGTCCCCCTTCTTCTCCTCCTGCTCATCTCTATCTCCCTCCTCCCTCTCCTCTTCTTCATATAACTCTGTGAACTCTCTGGGTGTTCCTCACGGGGGAAGAATCTTTCAACCGATTAAGCCTAAGAAAAAGTTTAATTATCAGTGCTGTATAGTTGGAGAAGTCTGAGACTACTGGATAGAATAAAAACTAAATCCAGAGGCAGTTTGTTATGTATCTTATATTCTTCTTAAAACCTGAGACACCAGAAAACTCCTGACTACAATGGACTGTTAAGTAATAAGTGAAACCGTCCAAAGCCTCCATACCTACACTGAAACCAACCACGCACCCAAGACCCAATAAGTTTTTAGACAAGACATACCACACAAATTCTCCAGCAACAAGGACATAGCCTGAATCATCAAGCAGTACAGGCTCCCAAGGTACACTTGACCATAGACCCATCTCAAAACTCATCTACTGGCACTCCATTGCACTCCAGAGAGAAGAATCAAGTTCCAATGCACCAGAACACACCGCACAAAGCTTCCCTAACCAGGAAACCTTGACAAGCCAATTGTCCAACCCCACCCACTGGGTAAAACCTCCACAATAAAAGGAACCACAGACCTCCAGAATACAGAAAGCCCACTCCAGACACAGCAATCTAAACAAGATGAAAAGGCAGAGAAATACCCAACAGGTAAAGGAACATGAAAAATGCCCACCAAGTCAAACAAAAGAGGAGGAGATAGGGAATCTACCTGAAAAAGAATTTAGAATAATGATAATAAAAATGATCCAAAATCTTGAAAACAAAATGGAGTTACAGATAAATAGCCTGGAGACAAAGATTGAAAAGATGCAAGAAATGTTTAATAAAGACCTAGAAGAAATAAAAAAGAGTCAATTAAAAATGAATAATGCAATGAACGAGATCAAAAACACTCTTGAGGGAACCAAGAGTAGAATAACAGAGACAGAAGATAGGATAAGTGAGGTAGAAGATAAAATGGTGGAAATAAATGAAGCAGAGGGGAAAAAAGAAAAAAGGATCAAAAGAAATGAGGACAACCTCAGGGACCTCTGGGACAATGTGAAATGCCCCAACATTCGAATCATAGGAGTCCCAGAAGAAGAAGACAAAAAGAAAGGCCATGAGAAAATACTCGAGGAGATAATAGCTGAAAACTTCCCTAAATTGGGGAAGGAAATAGCCACCCAGTCCAAGAAACCCAGAGAGTCCAAAACAGGATAAACCCAAGGCAAAACACCACAAGACACATATTAATCAAATTAACAAAGATCAAACACAAAGAACAAATATTAAAAGCAGCAAGGGAGAAACAACAAATAACACACAAAGGGATTCCCATAAGGATAACAGCTGATCTATCAATAGAAACCCTCCAGGCCAGAAGGGAAATGGCAGGACATACTTCAAGTAATGAAAGAGAATAACCTACACAACCTAGATTACTGTACCCAGCAAGGATCTCATTCAAGCATATGAAGGAGAATTCAAAAGCTTTACAGATAAGCAAAAGCTGAGAGAATTCAGCACCACCAAACCAGCTCTTCAACAAATGCTAAAGGATCTTCTCTAGACAGGAAATGCAGAAAGGTTGTATAAACGTGAACCCAAACAACAAAGTAAATGGCAACAGGACCACACCTATCAATAATTACCCTAAATGTAAATGGGTTGAATGCCCCAACCAAAAGACAAAGATTGGCTGAATGGATACAAAAACAAGACCCCTATATATGCTGTCTACAAGAGACCCACCTCAAAACAAGAGACACATACAGACTAAAAGTGAAGGGCTGGAAAAAAATATTTCATGCAAACGGAGACCAAAAGAAAGCAGGAGTTGCAATACTCATATCAGATAAAATAGACTTTCAAATAAAGGATGTGAAAAGAGACAGAGAAGGACACTACATGATGATCAAAGGATCAATCCAAGAAGAAGATATAACAATTGTAAATATATATGCACCCAACATAGGAGCACTGCAATATGTACGGCAAACGCTAACGAGTATGAAAGAGGAAATTAACAGTAACACAATAATAGTGGGGGACTTTTATAGTGTCCACTCACAACTATGGATAGATCAACTAAACAGAAAATTAACAAGGAAACACAAACCTTAAATGACACAATGGACCAGCTAGACCTAATTGATATCTATAGGACATTTCACCCCAAAACAATCAACTTCACCTTTTCTCAAGTGCACACGGAACCTTCTCCAGAATAGATCACATCCTGGGCCATAAATCTGGTCTTGGAAAATTCAAAAAAATTGAAATCATTCCAGTCATCTTTTCTGACCACAGTGCAGTAAGATTAGATCTCAATTACAGGAAAAAAATTGTTAAAAATTCAAACATATGGAGGCTAAATAACACACTTCTGAATAACCAACAAATCATAGAAGAAATCAAAAAAGAAATCAAAATATGCATAGAAATGAATGAAAATGAAAACACAACAACCCAAAACCTATGGGACACTGTAAAAGCAGTGCTAAGGGGAAGGTTCATAGCATTACAGGCTTACATCAAGAAACAAGAAAAAAGTCCAAATAAATAACCTAACTCTACACCTAAAGCAATTAGAGAAGGAAGAAATGAAGAACCCCAGGGTTAGCAGAAGAAAGAAATCTTAAAAATAGGGCAGAAATAAATGCAAAAGAAACTAAAGAGACCATAGCAAAAATCAACAAAGCTAAAAGCTGGTTTTTTGAAAAATAAAACAAAAATTGACAATATGCCAATAAAATGGACAACTTGGATGAAATGGACAAATTCTTAGAAAAGTATAACTTTCCAAAACTGAACCAGGAAGAAATAGAAGATCTTAACAGACCATCACAAGCAAGGAAATCGAAACTGTAATCAAAAATCTTCCAGCAAACAAAAGCCCAGGACCAGATGGCTTCACAGCTGAATTCTACCAAAATTTAGAGAAGAGCTAACACCTATCTTACTCAAACTCTTCCAGAAAATTGCAGAAGAAGGTAAACTTCCAAACTCATTCTATGAGGCCACCATCACCCTAATTCCAAAACCAGACAAAGATGCCACAAAAAAGAAAAACTACAGGCCAATATCACTGATGAACATAGATGCAAAAATCCTTAACAAAATTCTAGCAAACAGAATCCAACAACATATTAAAAAAATCATACACCACGACCAAGTGGGCTTTATCCCAGGAATGCAAGGATTCTTTAATATCCGCAAATCAATCAATGTAATACACCACATTAACAAATTGAAAGATAAAAACCATATGATTATCTCAATAGATGCAGAGAAAGCCTTTGACAAAATTCAACACTCATTTATGATTAAAACTCTCCAAAAAGCAGGAATAGAAGGAACATACCTCAACATAATAAAAGCTATATATGACAAACCCACAGCAAGCATCACCCTCAATGGTGGAAAATTGAAAGCATTCCCCCTGAAATCAGGAACAAGACAAGGGTGCCCACTCTCACCACTACTATTCAACATAGTGTTGGAAGTTCTGGCCACAGCAATCAGAGCAGAAAAAGAAGTAAAAGGAATCCAGATAGGAAAAGAAGAAGTGAAACTCTCACTGTTTGCAGATGACATGATCCTCTACATAGAAAACCCTAAAGACTCTACCAGAAAATTACTAGAGCTAATCAATGAATATAGTAAAGTTGCAGGATATAAAATTAACACACAGAAATCCCTTGCATTCCTATATACTAACAATGAAAAAACAGAAAGAGAAATTAAGGAAACAATACCATTCACCATTGCAACAAAAAGAATAAAATACTTAGGAGTATATCTACCTAAAGAAACAAAAGACCTATACATAGAAAACTATAAAACACTGATGAAAGAAATCAAAGAGGACACAAACAGATGGAGAAACATACCGTGTTCATGGATTGGAAGAATCAATATTGTCAAAATGGCTATTCTACCCAAAGCAATCTATAGATTCAATGCAATCCCTATCAAGCTACCAACGGTATTTTTCACAGAACTAGAACAAATAATTTCACAATTTGTATGGAAATACAAAAACCCCTCGAATAGCCAAAGTAATCTTGAGAAAGAAGAATGGAACTGGAGGAATCAACCTGCCTGACTTCAGACTCTACTACAAAGCCACAGTCATCAAGACAGTATGGTACTGGCACAAAGACAGAAATATAGATCAATGGAACAGAATAGAAAGCCCAGAGATAAATCCACGAACCTATGGACACCTTATCTTCGACAAAGGAGGCAAGGATATACAATGGAAAAAAGACAACCTCTTTAACAAGTGGTGCTGGGAAAACTGGTCAACCACTTGTAAAAGAATGAAACTAGAACACTTTCTAACACCACACACAAAAAATAAACTCAAAATGGATTAAAGATCTAAATGTAAGACCAGAAACTATAAAACTCCTAGAGGAGAACATAGGCAAAACACTCTCCAACATGAATCACAGCAGGATCCCCTATGACCCGCCTCCCAGAATATTGGAAATAAAAGCAAAACTAAACAAATGGGACCTTAATGAAACTTAAAAAAAGCTTTTTGCACTACAAAAGGCAAACTGTAAGTTAAGGTGAAAGGGACAAGCTTCTCAGATTGGGAGAAAATAGTAGCAAATGAAGAAACAGACAAAGGATTAATCTCAAAATTATACAAGCAACTCCTGCAGCTCAATTCCAGAAAAATAAATGACCCAATCAAAAAATGGGCCAAAGAACTAAACAGACATTTCTCAAAGAAGACATACAGATGGCTAACAAACACATGAAAAGATGCTCAACATCACTCATTATCAGAGAAATGCAAATCAAAACCACAATGAGGTACCATTACACGCCAGTCAGGATGGCTGCTATCCAAAAGTCTACAAAGCAATAAATGCTGGAGAGGGTGTGGAGAAAAGGGAACCCTCTTACACTGTTGGTGAGAATGCAAACTGGTACAGCCACTATGGAGAACAGTGTGGAGATTCCTTAAAAAAACTGGAACTAGAACTGCCATATGACCCAGCAATCCCACTGCTGGGCATACACACCGAGGAAACCAGATCTGAAAGAGACACGTGCACCCCAATGTTCATCGCAGCACTGTTTATAATAGCCAGGACATGGAGCAACCTAGATGTCCATCAGCAGATGAATGGATAAGGAAGCTGTGGTACATATACACCATGGAATATTACTCAGCCATTAAAAAGAATTCATTTGAATCAGTTTTAATGAGATGGATGAAACTGGAGCCCATTATACAGAGTGAAGTAAGCCAGAAAGATAAAGACCAATACAGTATACTAACGCATATATATGGAATTTAAAAAGATGGTAACGATAACCCTATATGCAAAACAGAAAAAGAGACACAGATGTACGAACAGACTTTTAGACTCTGTGGGAGCAGGCGAGGGTGGGATGTTTCTAGTGAACAGCATGTATATTATCTATAGTGAAACAGTCATTCAGCCCAGGTTGGATGCATGAGACAAAGTGCTCGGGGCCTGGTGTACTGGGAAGACCCAGAGGAATCGGGGGAGAGGGAGGTGGGAGGGGATCGGGATACATGTAACTCCATGGCTGATTCATGTCAATGTATGACAAAACCCACTGAAATGTGAAGTAATTAGCCTCCAACTAATAAAAATAAACGAAAAAAAAAAAAAAAAGAAAATCAGCTATACTTTTGTCCCCCACTGACCTTTTGCTCCTGCCATGTGGTGGGTGTCTTATCCCTCTCACTAGGTAAAATCTCAGGTCAAGTGACTTTTCTGGGCATTAGTAAGCAGTATAAAGTTCTATAAATATGTTAGAGGGTAAAACATAGACTTGGTTTAAAATCCAATCCTGTATATTAATTAGCACTTCAGTTTATTCAAAGTACTTTTTTCTCTGAACCCCCTACACCCACCTCCTCCCCAGCTAAAATTAGCTGCAGTCTAACTGCTTACCTTTGGGGAAAGGATGTGGTTTACATTCTCTTCTCTTTCTGGTCTGAGTCTACCCCTCCTCCTCTCCTCCCTCAGGTTTAAAGTTGGGAGGAAGTAGGAGAGGCAGGAAAGTGAGTTTGTTCTTTTATAAAAACAGTTTTGCATATTATAATATTCACCCATTGTAAGTGTATAACTCAGTGATATTTAGTAGATTTATAGAGTTGTGCAACCACTATGATTTTAACTCTTCTAGAACTTTCCATCACCCCCAAAAGTTATCTTGTGCCCATTTGCAGTCAACTCCTATTCCTTTCCCCAGTCCAAGGCAACCACTGATCTGATTTCTGTCTTTGTAAATAATTTGCCTTTCTGGGTATTTCCCATGAATGGAATCCTACACTATGTACTCTACTGTGTCAGATTCTTTCATTTGCATCAAGTTTTTAATTTTTATTTTTGTTGCAGTAGAGTTGATTTACAATGTTGTGTTAGTTTCAGGTGCACCTCAGAGTGAACCAGTTACACATGTACACACAGCCTTTCTTTTTTAGACTCTTTCCCCATATAGGTCATTACAGAATGTTGAGTTGAGCTCTCTGTGCTCTATAGTAGGTCCTCCTTAGTTATCTATCATACATGTAGTAGTCTGTATATGTCAATCCCAAGCTCTCAATTTATCCCTTCCCTCTACCCCTGGTGGGGATAAATCTTAAGTTTGTTTTCTATGGTACATATACATAATGGAATATTACTCAGCCATAAAAAAGAGTGAAATAATGCCATTTGTGGCAGCATGGATGGACCTAGAGACGGTCATATTGAGTGAAGTAAGTCAGACAGAGGAAGGCAAATATCACATGATATCACTTATATGTGCAATCTAGCATAAAGGTTTTGAAGATCATCCATATTGTGGCATGAATCAGAAATCTGTTCCTTTTTATCAGTGAATAGTATTCACTTGTATGGATATATCACGTTTTATTTACCCACTCACCAGTTGATGGGCATTTGGGTTATTTCCAGTTTTGGGCTATTATGAACAATGTTGTTACATACATTCACTTACATGTCTTTGTGGGGATACATCTTTTTATTTCTCTTGGCTTTCTTCCTAGAAAAGGAATTTCTGAGCCTAATGGTAAATTTATATTTAAGTTTTTAAGAAATATACTAACTGTTTTCCAAAAGGGTTGTACCATTTTACATTCCCATCAACAATGTATGAAAATTTCACTTTTTTCACACTTAGTTTTCTATCTTCTCTATTGTAGCCACTCTAGTAGATGTATAGAGGTATCTCATTGTGATTTCAACTATTTCCCTAATGACTAATCATGTTTAGTATCTCTTTATGTACTTATTAGCCATCTGTGTACCTCCTCTTACAAAATGTCTGTTCAGGTCTTTTGCCCATTTAAAAACTGGGTCGTTTGTCAACTACTTATTGAGTTGTAAGGGTTCTTTATATGTTTGAATATTAGTCCTTTATCAGTTAAATGATTTGTACATATTTTCTTTACATATGACTTGTCTTTTCATTTTCATAGTGTCTTTTGAAATGTAAGACTTTAAAAATTGACGAGGTCCAGTTTGTCATGTTTTTCTGTTACAAATTATGCATTTAGTGTCATATTTAAGGTCTCTTTGCTAAACCTAAGTTCACAAACATTTTCTCCTATTTTTATTCTAAGAAGTTCAATAGTCTTAGTTCTTTCATTTATTTATGATTAAACCTAATTTTTTTCATATTTGATATCTAGGTGCTCGGCAGCATTTGTTTAAAAAAATTATCCTCCTCCCATTGAATTGTTGAAAATCATTTGTACAGAAGTGTAAGGTTTTATTTCTGAATTTTTAATTTCATCCTGATGATCTACAATATAGATCATATGTAGATTCTATATGTCCATTCTATGTCAACACCACACTGTCTTGATTATTGTAAATTTATAGTAAGTTTTTTAATTGGGGTAATATAAAAACTCCAAATTTGTCCTGCATTTTCACATTTGTTTTCTTTTTTTTCAGTTCCTTTGCATTTCTGTATACATTTTAAGATAAGCTTGCCAATGTAACTTTTTGCCAAAGACAAAGAAACCCTGCTTAGTTTTTGATAGGAGTGCATTGAATCTATACATCAATTTGGAGATAAATGCCAAATTTATCCCCAACAATACTGAGTCTTTCAATCTAGAATAGTTAAAAGTATGTTGTTTAATTTCCAAATATTTGGGGATTCCCAGATTTCCTTTTGTTGATTTTTTTTTATAATTTACTTTAGATGATCTGTGATCAGATGTCATATTTCATATAATTTCAATCCTTTACAATTTATTAAAACTTGTTTTATAGCCATGGTATTTTCTAGAGAAGGTTCCAGGTGTGATACACTAGAAATAGAATTTTAGACAAGGAAAATATTTCCTAATGATAAAATAATCACCCAATGGCTGCAGGTTATCAAGCATGCTTGAGACATTCTCTAGCAAAGACCATAAATTAGGCCATAAAACAAGTCTCAAACAATTTTAAAACATTGAAGTCATACAAAGTATGATGTTTGGTCACAAGGAAATTATAGTATCAGACAAAATAGACTTTAAGACACACATACATACAAAGTGTTTGTTATATCAAGTTGGTTGATAGAGTTGTTCAAGTCTTCTATATCCTCTCTGGTTTACTGTCTGGTGATTTTTTCAGCTCTTGAGGGTGTAATAGTGAAGTCCCCGATTGTTATTATTGAGTTTTCCATCTCCCCTTTCAACTCTGTCACTTCTTACTTTATGTATTTTGAGGTTCTGTTGTTATTCAATATATCTTTCTGATGATTTGTCCATTTAATAATTATGAAATATGCTTCTTTGCCTCATACTATTTCTGCTTTTGAAGTCTATGTTATCTGATATTAATAGCTACTCTAGATTTTTTGTGGATACAGTTCGCACCATGTATTGTTTTTTTCCAAACTTTTGTTTTCAACCTGTTTGTGCAATGTCATCAGGTTTGTTTGGATATCCTTACTTTCATTTATAAGCTTGGCTTCCTAAAGATCACACTTGTATCTTCCTGGTATAGTGATAAGTCAATTTCCCACAGCCTCGAGTCAGAACATTAAAGAATCCCCAAATTCTTACCCAAAGTTCATCAGTTTGTAAAGTATTATGTAAAGTGTATGAACACTTCTCAGATTGTCTTTTGCATTTGGTTGATTTCCATAGACTTAAAATGGTTGTTTTTGTTAATTTAATCCCAGTTTGTGGTTGCTTTGTGGGGGATGAATTTTGCTGATTTCCTTACTCAGCCATAGGTGGAGGTCCCCTCTTCTGCAGAGAATTTTTTGGCGTGGTTGCAAAATGGTTTGCATATATCAGACTCTTTTTCTCTGTGAGCCTTTGGTGTGGGTTTTTTTTTTTTTTTTTCCCATTTATTTTTATTAGTTGGAGGCTAATTACTTTACAATATTGTAGTGGTTTTTGCCATACATTGACATGAATCAGCCATGGATTTACATGTGTTCCCCATCCTGATCCCCCCTCCCACTTCCCTCCCCATCCCATCCCTCTGGGTCTTCCCAGTGCACCAGCCCTGAGCACTTGTCTCATGCATCCAACCTGGGCTGGCGATCTGTTTCACACTTGATAATATACATGTTTCAATGCTATTCTCTCAGATCATCCCACCCTTGCCTTCTCCCACAGAGTCCAAAAGTTGGTTCTATACATCTGTGTCTCTTTTTCTGTCCTGCATATAGGGTTATCATTACCATCTTTTTAAATTCCATATATGTGCGTTGAGTGAGTGAGTGAGTGAAGTCGCTCAGTCGTGTCCGACTCTTTGTGACCCCATGGACTGTAACCTACCAGGCTCCTCCATCCATGGAATTTTCTAGGCAAGAGTACCAGAGTGGGTTGCCATTTCCTTCTCCAGGGGATCTTCTTGACCCAGGGATCGAACCCGGGTCTCCCGCATTGCGGGCAGACGCTTTACCATCTGAGCCACCAGGGAAGCCCATATATGCGTTGGTATACTGTATTGGTGTTTATCTTTCTGGCTTATTTCACTCTGTATAATGGGCTCCAGTTTCAGCCATCTCATTAGAACTGATTCAAATGTATTCTTTTAATGGTGGGTTCTTAAAAGACCATTCAGTTGGGTCTCTCCAACTGCAACTCCTGTGATATGGGCTGTGTATTCTCTTCCTTCAGCTGATCTTCTCCCATTTAGTTGGTTTGCCAGTGGCCCACTCTGTACCAACCCTTGATATCATGGGTCCACAGTTCTTCCAGGTAGTTCTGTTTGATAAGGTCTAAATATGTCTCCTGGCTCACTTTCTCACCCATGTGGCCCACATATGGTTGTCGGGACACATGTATTAATTCTTGTCCTCGCAAATGTAGAGTGCCAGCCTTCTCAATAAAGCAACTTCTCTCCTTTGATCCACCACCAAATCAATTTACCATCTGTGTCTTGCCTTCTAGATTTCCAGGCTGGAGTCTGACACTGTCCACAATTCCCAACTTCAGGAATCACTTAGGTCCTTGAGTCATCCCCCTCAAGCTGTTCTCACTGCAGGGGCGGGGGGTGGGGGGAAGGGAAGGAATTTTGGTGCAGGCATCTCAGAGAAATCTTCCTCATTACATTTTTTCTCAACTTCCATGCTTCTGATGCTTCCTATAGGAAGGAGTTTTTGGAGACATGAAAGCACTTCCCAGATACTTCCTTTTGAATATCCGCTTCTCACTATGAAACATTATTTAAGAATTTCTTATCTATTGCATCTTGCTGCCTCATTAAAAATTCCAATTCAGCATCCCATTACACTTGTGTTTATTTTTAGAGACTTCTTCTGGTCCCCTTCAGACTAAACAATGTTTCTGAAAGTTACGGGATGTTCATAAATGTTATGTGAAAAACAGGTCCTGTGAGGAAAGAACTTTGGGGAGCACTGTGCTGAGCTAAGTTCGGGAGATCTTGTTTGCTGTGGACCTTCTAGAATTTTCCATATGCTAACAGGCACTGTGAAGTTTCAAGGTGTGTGTGTGTGTGTGGAGTTTTTCTCGAGCTTATTTGATCATGAAAAACACTCCCTCTGCCTTGTTTGGCAAGCCATTTAAAGGAATTAGCATTCTACAGAATGCATTTTGGAAATTGCATTTTGGCCTGGAATCGCAATTGGCCTGGAAGTTACCAGTGGAAAGGGAAGGTATTTTCTTCTTCATCCAAAGGCAGGCAATCTACTACTGACCTTCACTGCATTCGATCCACCATGATTCTGAAAGTTTCATGTGCTTTCATTTATTTTTTAACCTGCATGAAGTTGAGCTTTCTTTCCCACTAGATTAAAATCCTAATTGATGGAAACTCCATCCAGTGCAACCTTGCATCTCCAGGGCTTATCACAATGCCTAAGACTTAGCAGGATGAGTGAATAAACAGCATTAGTGAAGGAGTTCTTTGCTGCTGCTTCTGCTCCTGCTTCTTTCTTTTAAAGAAAGTAAGAAAAAGTCCCTACACTAGAGTCCAAAACCACATATATGCATCCATCAAATATGCCTATTTTGTGTTTATGAAATTCCCCCAAAATATCTAAAAATCTGTGCTCATGACTATCTGCAGGAGGATTCATTAGATGTCCTTGCTTTTTCCAAGGGCAACCAGGGTGGGTTTTCTCCTTCTTTATTTCTGTGTATGATTGTGTACACACAGCTGAAGAGACGAGTCACTGAGAACTTTCCAAAAGAAATGAATGGGATAAAACAGATTGCCAAGTTACTGAGTGGTAATTAAGAACAGATTCCTAACATCATCACTTTACCATGTTTAAGGTCTTTCCTTTAAAAGACAAAACCACTGAATGATGAAACGTGTTATGCTTCTTCTGATGTCCCTCGGCCTCCCCCAAGTCCCTGCTCAGTTGCATATACACACATGTGCCAGCCCAAAGTCACACAGACCTGACGATTCCGAGCAGCCTCCATTTATTCTTCAACGGAGAAAAATGAGTGTGTGTGTGTTTTCCCCATCTCCATTCCCAGTATAGATCAGGTGGGAAGATTTCTTTCTCTCAAACATTTCAAAAGACAACTTCACCTTGAACTTGATTGCAGCACTCAGCCCTGAGCATGGTTCTTCAAAGAGTCTTGAGCTACCGAAGCCGAGACCATCATGGGAGTTTATATGCAGCCCCAGCTGCAAGGACTCCATCTCCAGAAATAACATAAGCTGCTGTGGCTACCAGTGCCCACTGGGAATGGCCTTTCCCCTGGCTGGGGACCCTAGACTCGGATCACACATTGTCTAGGGGGATCAGGAAGGAATTCCACCCCCTTTCTCAGCTGCTGAAGTACTTTGCACACTGGGCCATATCCCATCCCACATCTGGCCAGGTGTGGAGCCTGTCTGGCCTCTGCTGGGGATGGGAGTAGGGGCACATACCGGATTAGATGCACGCACGGCCTGCCTTGCTGTGGGGGTGGACGGCTGCCGCCACAATGTCCCAGGATTGTGTGTCTTGTGGTTAAACACTTAGGGTTCTGACGTAGGCAAGGCAGCAGAGCTGACCCTCAAAGCCACTGCAAACAACCTGAGCAGGCTTCTCAAAAATGCTGTCCTGCGTCTCAGAAGGAGACGGCTTTTATGGGCCCAATTTTCCAATCGCTGCCTATTTGGTGTGGTCATGTCCGAGCCAGGGGAGGTTTCTTAACTCCAGGCAAAGATATTTGCAGAGAGCTAGATGCCAGGAACCTGGTGAATTGTACATTAATGTTAAGTGCATTCTTGGTATTAACTAACAGAAGAGCTGTGTGTGGTGGGGGGTGGGGGTGGAGATGGAAAAGGGCAAAGAGAGGAAGAGGCTTGTAAGAATAATGGCCATCTGTAATTACAAACATTCTGCAATTCAATCCTCACTCTGGCACCATGGGCTTGATCCTCCTATTATTCCATATTTTTCCAGAGAAACTAAATGATGCTCTTAATTATCTATAAGATCTTGAGCTTGGGTTAGAAACCAGGCTTTTACTGATGCCATGTTCTGAGGCCATTCTACAACCCCACCCCATGATGAGAACCTAAAACATCTTTTAGGCAGTTCATGTCCTAATTTCATGTCCTTTCCAGGAAGAAATTGTGGAACCTGACCTTCCTTCTTTAGTTATAGTCTTAGAAGTTACTGTTGGCTAAGTGCGATATTTAAAATGGATAATAAGCAAGGACATAGTGTATAACATGTGAAACTCTGCTCAGTATTATATGGCAGCCTGGATGGGAGAGGAGTTTAGGGGAGAATGGGTACATGTAAATGCATGGCTGAGCCCCTTTGCAGCTCACCTGAAACTATCAAAACAATTGTTTGTTAATCGGCTATACCCCAGTACAAAATAAAAAGTTTTTTAAAAAAAGAAGTTACTGTTGGATAATGGAAGTTCAGGAGGCTGGTTCTAATCAATGGAGATTATACGCCTAGATATAAGTGAAAGAAACAGAATGGTCCATGATCAAAACACCTAATGTGTTATATATCTGTGCTGACCTGGGCCC
The DNA here is from genome assembly GCF_019320065.1 of Cervus canadensis. Lineage (NCBI taxonomy): Eukaryota > Metazoa > Chordata > Mammalia > Artiodactyla > Cervidae > Cervus > Cervus canadensis. Next base: position 45,009,305 of record NC_057413.1, read on the forward strand.
AGTTTACCACAACCTTCTTCTGCCCTCTCGACATTACCAATGCCCTTGAGACAGAGTTTGGCATTTTCCTGAACAGAGCCTGGGGTCCGAAGGTGGATTCTGATGGCCTCATGGGTGGGATGAGAGGGACCTCATGACTCTGAGGGTTCCTCTTTCTCCCCTGTCTTAGAAGAACTCACTGGAGTAGGGACTTTCAATCCATTTGCCTCATTTAATCTTGTCAACAATCCTTTGGGATGGAATGTTCTTCATTCTGTGATATTGTTGAGAAACTGTATTAGTCAAGGTTCTCTGGATAAACAGAACCAATGGGGGCGTGTGTGTGTGTGTGTGTGTGCACACGTGTGTGTGTGTGCGTGTGTGTGTGTGTATAGATAGCCAGACAGGTAGATTTTTAGGAATTGGCTTACTTAATTGTGGGAGGCTGGCAGGCTGGAGATCCAGGGAAGAGTTACAGTTCAGATCTGATATGTCATTCTCTGGGAGAATCCTGGAAGTCATGCTTTGTTCTATTATGACCTTCAGATGACTGAATGAGGTCCACCCACGTTATAGAGGTTCCCCAATTTAAATGTTAATCTCATCCAAAAAACCACCCTTATGAAAACATTCAGAATAATATTTGACCAAATACTTGGGTATGTGGCCCAGCCAAGTTGACATGTAAAATTAACCATCAAACATCAGGCTTCAGAAAGTTACCTGTCACAGGCAGCTAACACAGCAGTGAGAGGCAAGGTCGGGATTTAACCAGGGTCTCTAACACCCGAGTCCTTATCACCACCTTCTTTAGCCTGTCAGTGTGAATTGGGGAAGGTGATTTTGTACTGATTGGATGGCTACTCATGGGGTTCTCACTGATCCTTTACAAGGTCGTTGCTGAGTGCTCCTGGGGCCTGTGCCCTGGAAAGTGGGCAAGGAGGGGCAATTGTGACGCCTACTTCTCCCACGAGTTAGCCGGGCCTTGGAAGTGTACAGTTGGCTTTGGATGCAGGGACAAGCTCCCTGAATTGTTTGGGGGTCCCTTAGGAAGCAGGTGGAATTTTCTAGATGAACAGTGTGTCACACAGAGCCATATTCCTGGGATATACAGGTGACTGACAGGTGAAGGAAGATGGGCCCCACCCCACCCTTGGGGCAGTCTTGAGCGTAAGTGATTACCCTCCGTCCTCCCTACATTAGGGTTCTGTGTGCAATAATGTTGGGTGTAGGGGGAAAACAGATCATCTTGGAAGGGCCCCTCTCACTTTATGGGTTCTTCAAGGCTCAACAACCTCAAAAACAGCCTCTTAGCATGGAGGGCCATGTATTTTATAAGCTTTACCTGCTCCTCTTCCCAGTAGAACCTGAGTAAGCCTACCTGGGGAGGGATGGAGTCTTTTTTTCCTTGTCTCCTCAGACCTGGAATATTCTGGTGCATGGCCTCCTCCCCTGATCCCATCCTCCTCATGCTTCCCACCTACCACCTCTAAGTCTCCAGCTCTGTCTCAGTTCAGTTCAGGTCAGTCACTCAGTCGTGTCCAACTCTTTGCAATCCTAAGGATGCCAGGCTTCCCTGTCCATCACTAACTCCCGGAGCTTGCTCAAACTCATGTCCGTGATGCCATCCAACCATCTTATCCTCTGTCATCCCCTTCTCCTCCTGCCTTCAATCTTTCCCAGCATCAGGGTCTTTTCCAATGAGTCAGCTCTTCGCATCAGGTGGCCAAAGTACTGCAGTTTCAGGTTCAGCATCAGTCCTTCCAATGAATATTCAGGACTGATTTCCTTTAGGATTGACTGGCCCTATCTCACTTCATCTTTAATCCCTTTCTGTCTCTCACTTTGCCTGGAAGAAGTTAATGAGGCTATTCTAAAAGAAGTTAATTCCAAAAGGAGTAAATTCTTTTTTTGATATTTTAATTTTATCAGACTTTTAATTTTATATTGGAGTCTAGTCAATTAACAATGTTGTGATGATTTCAGATGGAGAGCAAAGGGACTCAGCCATACAAATACATGTAAAAAGGAGTAAATGAGGCTATTTCTCATTAGGTCTGCCTTTTTATTGGGTCTGCTCCTGCTAACTTCCATTAATTCTGCTGTATTTCCTTGTGGCTGGAGACAAGTAGATTGGCTTGTGGCGTGATCTTCAGGGGAGGATGATCACACCAAGGCTCCTAATCCTAGAAATGAGTCAGTCACAAAATCCTCTTATGCTTTAGTCACTTCTCTGTATCTTCTTTATAATAATAATTTAAAACATATACCAATTATTTACTACTCACCATATGCTGGGCAATATGGACAAAAACAGTTGGAAAAGCAGGGTTAAGATTGAGAGGAAAATGGTGGTTGGAATGTAGATTTGGATGTCAAGACGATGGTTGACCTTCTCAGACTGTCACGGAGCCTATGGTACAACTAACAAGAAAGGATGAAATCAGATGAGATGAGTTTCATTCTCCTTCTTGGTAAGAGAAGGAAGGTGGCTGGCAGATCCCTGGGGGACATCCACAGTCAGGTGGAAGAAGGACCAGGAAGAGAAACTGCACAAAGGAAGTTGTTGTGCTAAGATGTCCCTGAAAGAGGGGAGTGCTTCAGAAAAGGGTTGCTCTAAGCATCTTACAGGACATGACCATGAAGATGCCAAGACTTGATTCAACTAAAAGGTCATGTGACCTTAGCAAGAGCAACTATGGGGATTCAGGGCAGGATATCAGAGGGTAGCTGGAAGGTGATGGGGATTTGGGGAGACAAGGGACTGGACTCAATTCCCCAAGTGGACTGTAGCACTTTCTAGTTCCAGAATTTACTTTCAGTCTCTTGCATCTTGACATAGACTTAGTATGCATTAGGCATCTTCACTGGGCTTTGTGGTTTTATTATTTAAGGTGTTGCAGAAAATACACAGAATTGGAATTAGAAGAACTAGGCCAGGGTTCAAGGGTCCCTTATTTTGTAGACTGTGTTATCTTGGGCAGGATATCTATTAAATCTGGCTTCTACTTATATGAAAAATTCAGGTTATTGTGATACTTCTCCAAATTGTGAAGTTTGCTGGGGAATATATGCGGATAGGCTTTGAAAACTATTAAGAGTGATGTCAGTATAAGGTTAAATGGAGGAGGAAATGGCAACCCACTCCAGTATGCTTGCCTGGAGAATCCCATGGACAGGGGAGCCTGATGGGCTACAGTCCACCCCTGTGGCTACAGGGGTCACAAAGAGTCGGACACGACCGAGTGACTAAGCACACATATGGTTAAAAGGAATTATCATACTTGTGAGCTAATCTTCAGGAATCGTTCCAATATTGCATTTTGGTGGATTGATGGAAATGTATCATGTAAGACTGTATTTGACTGTAAAAAAAAAAAAAAAAAAAAAAATAAGACAACTATTATAACAGGAACACATAGGAGTTTATTTTTCTCGCCTGACAAGAAGTTAGAGGAAAGTTCAGCCACTTATGGATGTCATCAAGGGCCCCAGTTCCTTTTACCTTCCTGCTCTACCATTCTTAAGTGAGTGGTTTTTGTTCTCAAGGTTGCAAGATGGTTGCTGTATCTCCAGACATCATATTTACGTCCTAAGAGAGAAGAAATGGAGGAAGGCGAAATAGGGGCTGTCAAGGGGTTAAAGGGGCATGCCATCCAAATCTCACTTTTTCTTAAAGAATATTTGTGGAAGCTGACCCCAGCCTTCTGCATGCCAACCTCACTGGATGGAAATGGGTTTCACAGCTATTTCCAGTTACAAGGGTGTCTGGAATGGTGACTACTGTAGACCTCCAGTTTCTTTAGTTGAGGAAGGCAAGGGAGAAGGGGATTTTGGAAGCTAATGTGCAGTGTCCACCACAAACCAGAGTTCACCGTGGAACCCTGATGGGAGGAAGGGGATTGAGAGATGTTGCTGTGGGGTATGATGCTCAGGAGGACAGCCAGACAGTGACCAAACTGCAGGGCTCTGAGCTCTCTGTGGCTTGGACCAAAACATCTTGGCTGTCTCCCACCAAGAGGCCCAGTCCCAAGACTTGGCTCCTTCTGGCAATTAGCCCTAACCAGCTGCTGCCAAAGGGGTAAACACATTCCAAGTCCTTGAGTCCCTGCTGCACTGTAACTGTGGTTAAGACACACCCCCACCTTTACCCCATCTGGGCTAACGGAATGCTCGGTAGGGCTGTGTTGTTTTAGTGATGATTTGTGGTTATCCTCCTTCTCCTTAATGGGGAGTTGAATACCTACACACTTATGTTATCCAACTGAACAAGCGATTTGCATCCCATGCATTTCATTTTTCAGTTCATTCTCCAATCCTTGGGCATCGAGTAGGATAAGGCATTATGCTCTCTTTTTTTTCTCTACTCTGGAAAGATGGCCATTAAACCAAGTCATGTCCCCAAACCTCTTCAGCTAGGTAGAGAAACAGACAACCATCAGAGTCCAGACCTGAACAGTGAGAAAATCCCACCTCCTGGCTCATCACCCAATGCCAGCTCCATCTGCTTGCTCACTCCATGAAACAATGCAGACTCCATCCTGATGATGGTGCCAGTCATGGAGGAGACTGTTGTTCTTGATTAAGGCAACTTCTATCCAGACAAGGAGATGGATCACAATCACATTTAAGGAAAAAAAAAAAAAAGAAATTAAAAGCCATTATATAAAGTATGAATAAGGACTATTGTAAATGGCTCAAACTGTACATGTAAGCAATGAAGTAAGATGAATTGACTGGTACTGAGTTGGAAAAGCTATACAGGGGCAGGGAGTGTGGAACATAATTTAATAAAAATAAACTTTTTTTTTTTTTTTTAACGCGCCCACTCCCAAAGAAGAAATGGAAAAGTTGTTGGGGTGTGGACCAGGGCTTCTAATTAGCTGTTCTGTTCTTCCTGATTTATCTCCTTTCTTGCCCTAGCACCTCTTGGGACTTAGTGTCCCGTGAAGGGACTTGGTCGAAGGGCAGAGCTCCCGGTCCCGAGCACCTGACCTCCCAGTCCGCTCGGACCAGGAGAGAAACGACGAGAAGCCCACCGCCTCAGGTCACCACTCCCGCCTGCTTGACCCCTTCCCTGTTTCCAAAACAGAGGAAGCCCTGAGAAGGCTCTTTGCCAGAGTTGGAAAACAGCTACCCTCATTGTCTGCCTCGCCCTGCCGGCTGCGTTCTCCTCCCTCCCTCCGCTGCTTTCTGTCTGAAAGTGTGAAAATTACAAATCCCAAGGAACTGCAATCAGAACTCTACCTAGGGAAAATTCAGAGTATCCTGGCCATAAATATCCCGCTCCAAGACGCCTGACGTCAGAGCGGGGCGGGCGGGCGCGAGGCCGGCCCAGGGGGAGCGGCGAGGTCTCGGTCGGGAGACGGCGAGCTCGGCTCGGCTCAGCGCGGAGCGGGCGCGGCGGGCGGGCGGGCGCGCAGCCGGGCGCGGGGCTGCGGGAGCCGAGGACGCGCCATGGGGGGCCCGGGGTGAGTACGGCCGCCCCGCTCTCCTCCCCGCTTCGCATCCGGGGGGCCAGGGGACCGCGGGAGGCTTTCCGGGCCACTTCCCCACTTCTCTCCTCCTCTACTTTTCTTTCCGAGGCTGAAAGGGGATTTGGCGAGGCAGCGGCTCCACCGGCTGCCTGTTTTTCTGTTTCCAAAGTGCTTTACAGGAGCCACTGGGATCCCTGAGCGGGGTTGCGGCGGGGTGGGGGTGGGGGGGGGTGCGTGCGCGTCGGTGCCTGCGGGTGTGATGTGCGTGTCGGCTCTGTCTGGATGGGCACATCTGGACACAGGAAATGTCTTCGGAAAACTTAAAAAAAATGTTTATGGCTTTGAAATCCGATTCCTTCTTGTCATAAGTGGACAGACAGAGCCAGTGCCCTCCAAACGGACAACTTTTTGGTGGTGGCTTTTCCTGGTTCGCTTGTGCCTGCCTTTGGGTGATTTAACTCTTCACACGCCCCCAGCTCCCACTTGCAAGCCTGGCCCCTGGCCAGCAGGCCAGGCCCGGGGGGTGGGGGTGGGGGGGCTTCTGGCTCTCAGAGCAAACTCTCAGAGCTTCTTGCTCTCAGAAGCAGCGGGACCTGGGAGAGGGAAGGAGCGTCCCAGGAAAGGCGTCCTGAGTAGGGATTCCAGCACCTGCGGCTGCTGCCCGTCCGTCTGCCTGCTGGGGCCCTGACAGCGCCGGGCAATGGGGCTTTGACTTAACCCGAATGAAGGAGCTGGGCTGGAGGCAGGTAACTGCAAGGGGGAGGAGAAGAAGGAGGGGGTGGGCAGGACTGAGACTCTGTGTCGAGCCGTGCCGGAGAGTGGAATGGATGTGTCTGCCACATGTGCCCACTGTGGGGGCCATTGGGGGTTTTCTGGGAGCCCCTCGGTGCCCCCAAACAAGATGCAAGCTCGTAACATAAAGAGACATGTCTGAGTTGTGGGGTGGAGGAAGGGGGGTGGTGGGGGAGAGGGAGAGAGATTTTTATCAAAATTGAACACAGATTGTTGAGGTCTGGGCTTGATTTAACTCTTCTCTCTCTGCCTTGGCCACTTTTCCAAAGTCCTGTGGTGGTTTTGCAAAGTTCCTAGGAAGATGGGAAAGGCGGGGGGCAGCGGGGGGGGTGCGGGGGAACCACCTCTCCAGGAAAGAGTCCCTGGAGACTTTCCTTGAACCCTACAAGGGAAAGAGCAACTTTCTATCTTTAAATAGTTTCAGGTTTTGTGTCCCCCTCCTCCTTCTGAGTTTGGTGTCAGTTTCTTGAGTTTCTCTGAAAAGTTGGCTGAAGAAGGGAATGGATTTTCCCTAGGTCTTAGAGTGGGAATTGTGCTCTTTGAGTGTGGGAGGAAGCGAGGCCCTATGGACCCACCAGCCGGGGGTTGCCCAATGCACACATTGGATGTCCATAGCTGTTCAGCAAACCAGTGACCACAAAGAGAGCCCTTTCAGCGTCATCCTACCCGGCTCTCTGGTTTTATATTTTGCAATAGAACCAACCTGCAATATTTGGGTGGGAGGAAGATTACTGGACTCTCCCTGTGTCCTAGAAAAAAGGAGAGAATTAAAAAAAAATGGGACAGGGAGGAAATGTGGATATAAAAAATGGACCTACAGGAAGTTGAAGATTTGGGAAGGGTTTTAGAAATTATACAAATTGACCCCTGGAGAAGAGCTGCAAGAGACGGCGCAGACTGCAAGTCAGCTCTAGACTCCTTTAACTTCAGGAGTATGTCTCTAACTTGAGTGCAGTGAAGGAGGAGGAAATCACGCTAAGGGCCGTCTAAACAAAAGTGCTTGTAAAGGGGTAGTGGGGTGCCCGCAGCGAAATGCATGTGTAGGCGCCTGTTTATGCACTGGCGACTGCGTGGGGATGGTCGTGGCCTCAGGCCTGGAAGCATGAACGGGCCATTTCTCGGTTGCTCTGGGAGCTGCATCGACCTTCATCTCTCTTAAAAAAAAAAAAAAAAAACAGCTGTGCTATTATTGTCTGGTTCCCTGGTAGCTGCACAGTCCAGCTCCTAACTCTTAGCTGCGTTTCCAGGGTTTTTCCTCCGGATCCTCAGATGCTGAGGGAATACTCGTGCCCCCATCAGGACAAAAAGAGGAGAGAAACTTCTCCTGGACCTCAGAACTGAAAAGAGAGTGAGGAGTTCAGGAAGGGGGAGGGGGTGTGGGGGGGGACCAGTAGAAAGGCCGGTGGAGGTGGAGGGTTTTATTTATTTATTTATTTTAGGTGGAAGATTTTAGTATTGGTGATTGTGGGGGAGGTTGAAAAGCCAAGGCCTTCTGTGGAAAAAAGTCTCCTCCCCAGTGTTCTTCCCCAGCCCCCTGTCACCAAGGTTTTTTTTTTTCTTTTTTTGACACAAAACAGGTTAAACTGTTGCCATGACTGAAGAGCCTGGGCTCCAGGGCAGGGTGAAGTGTAGGTGGTCAGGAGGATGCAAAGATAATCAGTGAGGCAGAGGCTGGCCTCACAGTGGAGCTGGTTGAAGTAACGACTAAAATGTCCCCACTCATTCCCACCGTGTACAAATAGAAGACTGACTATCCAGGGGTGGAGGGGACCCATTCTGGAGTCTTGTTCAGTCGCTCAGTCATGTCCGGCTGTTTGTGACTCCATGGACTGCAGCATGCCAGACTTCCCTGTCCTTCACTATCTCCTGGAGCTTGCTAAAAAAAAAAGAAAAAAAAAAATTTGGAGTCTAGCGTGGCCTCTTGTCCCAGCACAGGACCCCTTAGGGACAGCTGAGGTTGAGATCTGGCCTTTCAGCTCTTTCATCACTCTCTCTGGAGGGTCATTGGGATCCTGACCCTTTAGAGTTTGCTCAGGGGGACATTTCACCAGATTCTCAGACCACTGATGCTTGGGCTGATAATGGAAGCCTTCTCATTGGCCCTTCTATCAGCTCAAGCTTCTGACCAGCTCATTGGTCATCTCTGAGATCAGAATACTTAGGGTACATTCTCAGGCTCTCCAGAAGGTCGTAAGGTCAAAGGCACCTGGCAGAAAGAACCACTTGGAAGGTGTCCTTTGCTTTGACAGCCGTTGACCTAAGTCTCCACAACTAGGGTCTCTGTGTTCAGGGATCTGGTGTCCTTCAACTCTGGACTTCAGATGCAGCCTGGCGCAATGGAAAGAGGACCAACATCAGAGCAGTCTGCCCGGGAGAGAATTAGTAACCTGGGCATGCGTCACTCTTTGCAATCCCGTGAACTGTAGCCCGCCAGGCTCCTCTGTCCATAGGATTCTTCAGGCAACAACACTGGAGTGGATAGCCATTTCCTTCTCCAGGGGAATCTTCCTGACCCAGAGATCGAACCTGCATTTCCTTCTTTGCACTTGGATTCTTTACCACTGAGTCATCAGGGAAGCAGTAACCTGGGATACATTACTTATTCTTTCTGAGCTTAAGTTCCCTCACCTGTAAAACGAGAATGATATTTACTGCTCAAGGTTGTTACAAATATGGTATTTATGCAAAGGGGCTAAAACAGAGCGAGGAATGTCGTAGACCTTTCATAAAGGGAATCTAATAATTTTATTTTCTAGTTTTTTTAGCCATCAGCCACCCACGTGGTTTGGAAAGGACCTCTCTCCAAATCTGGCTGTGTTGTTTTCTGTTCTTGAAGACACCTGGGTGGAGATTCAAGGGCTCAGGTCACCCTTACTTCCTCCCTCTAGAAACAGTAGCCAGCGGGGATTATCCAGGAGCATGGCTGCTCTGTTATCCTGAGGGCTGGGAGGGGGCACCAGGCATCCTGGATATCTGGCCTGGAGACCACTCTTGTGTTTGAGTTCTTGGGAGGGAGGAGGCCAGCAGAGCCAGTTGTATGGATGGGGTGGGAAGGTGGGAGTGGGGTGGGAAGATCAAGGAGCAAAGGCATCCTGAAGGACAAGCCCCAGGTCAGAGACGGTCACTGCTCCTCAGGGTGAGAGGGGAGAATCTGGTGGGTGGTAAAAATGGAAGATTTAGCCATTTGTAAACAGCTTGGCGGGTATGGGCTGGGGGGGCTGCCCTCTCCCTGATGGACACGCCGTCCAGCTGTGTGGGGTGGCTGATCCAGAGGACTGAAGGACCATCTGATGTGGGGAAAGCAGCTGCAGGTTCTCTTGGCCCATCTCAGTGCTTCTCAGTTATCCTTCAAGTTGACATTTAAGACTTTGAAGATCACATTTGTTTCTGTTTTGTTCAAGCTCTCTCTTTAACCGTGGCCTGGGATGACTTTTCAGCTTTTAAGAGGCTCAGCCAGTGGCCAACTTCTCTTGAGATGGCCCAGATTGGGGGTCGGTGAATTCCTCACTCCTGGCAGTATCTATTTCTCCAAACTCTCTCCTCACATTTTTTTGGTTTGTTTGTTTTTTTGTTTCATTATGAGGTTATAAAACTGCACCATCCGAATGCTGTGCAGGAAGGAAATGCCTTTTTCTCTGGACCCGTGGGTCATCCTGCTAGTGCTTGAGTGAGGCTATCGGAGTATGGGCATTAGCAGGTGTTGTGGGGTTCTTTCTGGGTTCCCCACCACCCCCCGCCCCCGCACCTGCTCCAGAAAAAGAAAAGGAAAGGAAAAAGAAAACCGAGAAAAATAAACCTGAGGCAGTTGGGTAGCTCTTTGAATCCTGGCTGCAGAGGAGCTGAATTTGTAGGATGCCCCATGGGTCTGTGCAAAGAGCTGCAGAATCAACAAGACCCAGGTGTGAGTCCAGTCCTGGAACCATGGGGTCACAAGCTGTTCAGCCTCTCTGAGTCTTCTTCTCCTGTCAAATGAGAGCAAGACGTGTTCTTAGGGGTTGTTCTGAGGATGAAATGAAATAGTATGTGGGAAGGACCTAGCACACTGATCAGTGTGCAGCAAAATGGTAATGCCCTTCACTTTCTAGGTCTTAAGCTCTTGAAAGTACCTGGATTTGGACATTTGTCCATGAGTCACAGTAAATAAGCCACTTATTCAAGGCTTCACAGCAGTGCTCAAAGGTCAGCTGTCTCTGCCTAGAGATGGAGACCTTCACTACAAAAGTGGGGCACAGACCAGCGCTCCCCATGCCAGACAAGTGGCAGCTCCATGCGAGGCTCTACTAGCATAAAGGAAAAGGCCACCCACTCGCTCACCCATGAACCCGGGCTATTAGTGAGCTACCACTCGAGCTTGGTTTAGAAGTCCCAAACACTGTCTTGGTTCAAAGAATTGAGGTCAAAACTGGAGAGGGAAACCACTGATGTAGGACCCAGCATTAAAGTTGAATGATAATGACACAATGACAGTCGTACCTCACGGTTGAAAAGCATGTAGCCTCATTTTATCCTCATGACAATCCTATGAGACAGGTATAATCCACATTTTACAACTCAAAGCGGGAGGCTTAAAAGACTTCCCCGACTTCAGATCATAAATAAGTGGAAAAAACAGCTATCCAAGCAGTAGGTCTCAACCCATCACCTGGGAAGCTTGTAAAATTATCAGTACCTGGGCCCACCCCAAGCTGATTAAATGAGAATCTCTGGGGTGTGGGGCCCAGGCACTGGTTGTTCTGCAAGGTCCCCAGGTGATGTGGAGTATGAGTTGAGAGCCATGGTCTAAGGGAAGCGAGAAGTGGACCAAGGTGAGGAATCAGTCTTAACAGGCAGAGGTGAAACACAGAGTCAGATCTTTACTAGGGCTTCAGCTCCGTGGTGGTGGAAACTTGTGTGGTTCTCCCTCTGCCTGGAACCTAGAACATGCCAGATACAAGGTAGACATTCGATCCATGTTGGCTGAAGGAATGAACAAACTGCTGTAGATTAGGAGCTGACAATCTCAGCAGCCAAGTCCAGCCTGTCATCTTATTGTGTAAGTAAAACAAGCCTTGTGTGTTACTGGAACACAGCCATGCTGTTTGTGTATGTGTTATCTGGGGCTCCTTTCTTGAGAAAAGGGTGGAGTTGGAGTGTTGTCATTGAGGCCATATGGGTTGCAGAGCTGAAAATATTTACTGTCCGGCCCTTTAACAGACAAAGTTTGACGGCTCCTGCCCTGGTTCTTAGCGTGAACAGACCAAGTACAGTTTAGGGAAGGTTGTTGTAGCTTGGTGGTCAAGAATATGGCTTCTAGAATCAGATCTATGTTTGAATCCTGGTTCCGCCACTTAACCTGTTGTAAGACCTTGCATGTTATTTCACCTGAGCCTCAGTCTCCTCATCTGAAAAATGGGGATGATAATAAATGCTACCATTCTCAAAGGATGGTTGCCAAGATTGCCAGCCCCTGGCTTAGAGTAAGCACTCAATCATTGTTAACTATCCCTATGGTGATGGTAAGTGGTTGTAATTCCTGGCAACTAGCCAGCTAGAGGGAAAACAAAAGTCAAAATCTAAATCCAGTATCACTAACAGAATAAGGGATGTGGTGGGAAAAAGTAATCAGTTGGTAAGCTGGTGTGAGGAAGAAGGACTGATGTAAGGTTTTTGAGGCAAAGGGAATCTGTTTAAGATAACACAAGACAGGCTCCTGGTGTGCGAGTTAGGTGCGGTTTGGCTGACGGCTACGTGGCTGTCAGCCGTCAGTCCCATCATCCTCAAGGGTTAGAGTTGTGCTGTATTCAGTGGCTCACTCGTGTCTTCCTCTTTGTGGCCATTTGGATCATAGACTTGCCAGGCTCCTCTGTCCATGGAATTTTCCAGGCAGGAATACTGGAGCAGGTTGCCATTTCCTACTCCGGGGGATCTTCCCAACCCAGGGGTTGAAGCCTCATCTTCTGCATTAGCAGGCAGATTCTTTACCAACTGCACCACTTGGGAAGCCCCTTCTCTCCCAACCCTGCCCTAAAAGGGTTAACTTGGGCTTTATTGCACTGAGCTTAGTTACAGGCATGTCCCACCTCTATTCCCGTGCTTGTAGTTTGTTCTGCCTGGATGGCCCATCTTCCTGGGACTACTTGTCCTACCAGACTTGCTTTGGTGCCCCCTTCTCTCCCCCTTTTCCAGGCTTCCCCTCCCCGCCCAGTCACTCCCTCCTCACTCTGCAAACTTAGCAGGCAGCTATGACATGACATCTCACACGTGGCATCAGGATCCCGGAAGGACTGAGTCTCTGTCTTGCCTTCTTTGTATTTGGAGCTCATAAAAGCCGAATTACATTGTAGAAGCCACACCTGGTAGCCAGTGTCAATTAAACCCTTGGTTCGACTCTGACAGCTGAGTTAACTCTTGAGGAATGCCTATGGTACGTGCCTGGGTGCTGATGGGATGGCAAGAGCAAATCCCCAGAGCCAAGCAGATGGCGAAGAGCGGTCCAGTTTATAGACAACGTGGAAGCTTTGTGTCCTTAGCCTCTGTTCCGTGGTGGCTCCTGCCCTCTGGAGCACCTCTCCTAAGGGGTAGCCGGGGACAGGGAAAGGGGGAAGAAACTTGAAACCAACCCTCTGACTTCTTGTCAGCAGATGCGGTGAGAAGTTGGGTTTTGGCTTCTCTGGGCTTTTCATGTGTACGTGCCAAGATAATTGGGAATTGGCTTGGGACGGTCAGCTTTCATTATCACGGTAACAAAGAGAGGCATGGTCATGCATAATAGCAAAACAGCAGATAATTCACAATGTTGCCATCTGAACGCAGAATGTGTTGTGTAATTTTTAGGGATTTTAGTGGCAGATGTATACTTGTGGCAAATATGTGTCATATATGGAATAATATTAAAATTGTTATTTTCTAATGATGGAGAAGGCATAGAAGAATGTTGGCCTTAAATTAAATATTCCTCTTTGAGCAACCCCAAATGGACAATTAGGAGCTGATTTCTAAGAGGGCAAGGAAGACAGGGAATGAAATCGTATTGTTAGTAGGTCCCACTATGCACATAGCACCATGTTGATAATTTTTTTAAAATGTATTTCTTATTTGATTTTTCAAAATTACGATGGTAATTATCCCTTGTTTAACCATGTGAATCAATATCATGCAGAAATACAAAAGGACAAGTGGAAAGCGAACAGCATCTCCACCCCTCCTCCACACCCTGGGAATTAATGTTTACAGCCTAGAATTAATCCTTATCTTTTCCTTTGTCCATACAACTACTATAGGTGTGTATACCGTTATGGTGGGGTCTTGGCCCAGACTGTAAAGCATCTGCCTGCAATGCGGGAGACCCGGGTTCAATCCCTGGGTTGTGAAGACCCCCTGGAGATGGAAATGGCAACCCACTCCAGTACTCTTGCCTGGAAAATTCCATGGACGGAGGAGCCTGGTAGGCTACAGTCCATGGGGTCGCAAGGAGTCGGACACGACTGAGCGACTTCACTTTCACTTTCTTGTTGTTTGACTGTTTTTCACTGAAATGGAATCTCTGTGTATTACCCTGCAGCATACATTTCTTCTCTTTGGACCATTTATCAGGGTCATCCCTATGGTGAATGGAACCTTTATTTTTTCTGATTTCTTTATATGCCTAAACACACACAGGCGCTTCCTAGGTGGCTCAGTGGAAAAGAATCCCTCTGCAATGCAGGGCACACTGATCCCATCTCTGCTGCAGTATTCTTGCTTGGCAAATCCCATGGACAGAGGAGCCTGGAGGGGTTGCAAAAGAGGCAGACATGACTGAGCGACTGAGTATACAGACACACACAGATCTATATATCTGAGGTCATGCCATTCTTGCAGCAAAGCTCATTATTATTATTTTTTTCATCAGTCAGCTATTACATGTGATTTCATCCTGGGTGACCACCAGCTTGGGTACCTGAGTCTAACATACCAAGCATCCATCACCCAGGAAAGATGAGTGACTGTTGTACCCTAGCTGGTGACCATCCTGGGTGTGCCTCCATGCTGTCTATGGTCTTTGTTTGTCCCCTAGGAAAGCTCTTGAGCATCAGTCCCTGTGGCCGATCCCTCCTTCTCATCAGATTTAGTCTTCCCTCCTTGGGTCTCCTCAATCACTGAATATGCAGGAAGAGCCGGAGGAAACGTCAAAGACTGATACATTGGATTGGAGAACAACGGTGATAGAGCAAGTCAGGCAGTGCAGGCTAATGGTCATGTGTGTGGACCCTGCCTTCAGATCACCAGCCCCCAGAAGGACTGGTTCCCAGCGGCAGACAGTGCTAGCAGTGGTCAGCCTTCTTTAGAATTGCCTCAGCTGCAGTCTCTCCTACTGGGTCCCCTCCGCCCCAGTGTGGGGGAAATTCTAAAGGGCATCCTGGCTTCAGAGCTCCCCATGGGGTTGGCTGAGGCCTTCACTGATGCTGCGTGACCACTATACTTCCCCTCCTACCTGAACCTCGCTCCCGTGACTGGTTAATTTAAGAACCCTTCCTAATAACCCGCTGCCTGCCCCCAGAAGTTTTACTTATTTTACATGAAATCGCTTTGGAGTAGCCCATTATTATCCAGATAATTGTTCCACGGCATGCAGGATCTTAGTTCCCCAACCAGGGATCGAACCCATTCTCCCTGCAGTGGAAGTGCAGAATCCTAACCCCTGGACCACCAGGGGATTCCCGAGAGTGGGAACTGGGAATTTATGAGGGTGTCAGAGAAGAGGGCATCAGAGGAGGAGATGGGTGGACGGTATCACCGATGCAATGAACCAGAACTTGGGCAAACATCAGGAGATGGTGAGGGACAGGGATGCCTGGCATGCTGCAGTCCATGCGGTCGCAGAGAGTCGGACACGACTGGGTGACTGAACAACAAAAATGTCACTATATGAAAAAGTACATTTTTTTTCTTTTTTCCCTTGTGCTCTATTTTGTATGTTTTCTAGGTGGGACCCAGCTGATTTCTCTTCAGTAGAGTTGTGTTATAACTGGGAAGTCTGAGCACATGTTTTGATTTTATTGCCAGATTTGCATTGGCGCCTGCTGCCTCCCTCAGATCCTCAAGTCTAGGCTGAGAGGTGTGGGTATATCAGGTTGGAAGCATGACCGGATAGCTTTGTTGCCATCCTGCCTGGAGATAGGATCTGGACAAGTTGACCTTTGGGAATTCTTCTCCATCTTATCAGTGTATCTGCTATATAAAGGGGGTGGTCTCAAGGGGCTCTGATGGCTCACTGGGAGCCAGCTTCCTGCCTGTCTAGGTTTTCATGCCTGCCTGGGTCTCTGCCAGGTCTGATTTGTTCTTATGGGGGTGTTTGCTTTTTTGCTGCTTTGTCCCAAGCAAGGGAGGTCTTTGGGGCTGTGCATTGAACATTCCACCTTCTGCGTTATGTACACTGATCACCTGCCCCAGTGCCAAAGCAAAGCTTGCCGGCATCGTGGATTCCCGATGTGCCAGACTGACAGTTCATGTCTGACCGAGTTCCTGGGGGTCAGTGTCAACACTCCCTCCATCACTTCCTCTTGGACACCGTGGCCCCCAGCCTCAGGTTCCCCTGATAAGGTAATGAGTGGAGGGAGTGATTCCAGGTCAGTGAGGAGACCCATCAGCATTTCCACAGTGCCAGAGGCAGCTCTGAAATTCGTCTGAAGCAAATTCAGAGTTTCTGTGGACTTTGGGCAATAGAAAGGCCCAGCCATTTTAACTTTTCTCTTTTTAAAAAAGTCTCCATCAATATATTTATCAGTCTGTTCCCGATCATGTGACACTGAGCTGGCAGCTGCCCAGAGAAAGAGAGTTAGGAATTGCCTCTGCCTTTCCGAGACACCCGGTTGATAACTTACCATTACCACTTCCCTGAACAGAGGTGATGTTATTGATGACTGTGGTTCCTACATGGGAGCTGGGACTGACAGCTGATAAACAGACCAGACTTCTGAATATAAAGCTGTGGGTCAGAGCACGGGCACCGGCTTTAGGTTCTGGGTCTACTTCATGCTAGCCGTGTGGCCTTGCATCAGTTACTTCATCTCTTTGTGCCTAAATTTCCTTATCTGTAAAATGGGCTGTTATGAAGGTAAAGTTAATGTGTGATTTGGTAAAAAGAAAAAAAAAAAAAACAGAACTTGAAACCGTGGCTGTCACATAGCACTAGGAAGTATTAGTGGTGGAGGTGATGGTAGTGAGCACGAATCCAGTCTCATTAGCCCTGTTCGCCCTTCATCCCCCACGGTGCTTGGCACAGATCTGGGGCCCACCAGGAATGTATCAAGTGAAACACGCCACTGCCTTCTGCCGCGTGTCCACTGCCTGGTTAGTCTGCTCAGCTCTCTACTGAAAAAATGTTTTCCATTTAATATTTTTATTTCAACTGTATTAAAGGTCGACATGATTCAGAAAAGTGCAGTTTGTAAGTGTATACCTCAGTGGGTTTTTACACTTGTGTGACCAGCATCCAGATCAAGAAACACAACACTCCAAAACTCCTATCTCCCCTGCCCCGATAAGTCCCCCAGGTCCCTTTCTGGTTACTCCCCTTTCATAATCCTAACTTCTAATGTCAAAGATTAGTTGTGCCTGTTCTTGAACTTCATGTAAATGGAATCATACGTTGTGTCCTTGTTTGTAGGTATCTGTGTTTGCTCAGCACGATGTGTGGATGACTCATTCTTGTTGTGTAGTATTCCGCTATGGGGCTATCCACTATGATCCACTCTTTGGTTGGTGAGCATTTGGGCGGTTTCCAGGTTTGAGGCTGCTGTGAATAGCCTTGCTGTGAACACTCGTGCACTTGTTCTCGGATGAACATAGGAATGTTTCTCTGTTGCTGTGTTCTCGGGACTGGGACAGCTGGGTACTAGGGACTACATATATTCAACTTTAGGAAATACTGCCAACAGCTTTATGGAGTGGTTGTACTGTGTTTTCCATTTCCTGTGAAGACGAATAAGCTGTTCCAACTTGGTAGTGTGGGGGCATGAGGCCTGGTCGTATCCTGGGGCTCCTGAAATGTGCATCTTCTCCAAGCTCTTGGTTGTAGAAAGCCTTGGGGAGGGAGGCAGGTCCTTTTTAACCAGGTGTATCACTTACGTTCCTTCACCAAATCCTCTCAACCATTCCACGAGCTGAGACGCTGTTATCAACCCCTCTTACAGATGAGGCAACTGAGGCACAAAGCAGTTGAATGAGATCCCTGAGGTCCTTCAGGAAAAAACTGTGAGGATGGAAAAGAAGTGTGCCTACATCTGAAACATGTGCCTTTTAGGATCCAATGGTGCATTGTTTTGCTTTTGGTGCTAACAGCAGAGAGAAACACAGACCAGTCTAGAAACCCGTGCCAGCTGTGAGTGGTGGTCATGAGAAGATGGTCTGTGAGAGGGAGCAGAAATAAGCAACTTGGTGACCTTGGGAGGTCAAATTGTTTTCCTGCCCAGGGATGGTTGGAGAAAGTCATAACTTTCCTGGAAGGCAAGGGCGACCATGTAATTTACTGTCTAAACCAGGACTCGTTCAAGAGTGAAAGCGTGCTATCCGGATAGGACGCTGGGGAGGCAGGCGTAAATTGGGACCCTCCCAGTGTTGCGCTCCCCCACCCCCCAGAAGTCTAAGTGGGGGCGGGCGGAGGGAATGGCTCTCCTGCTAAGTGGGGCCGCACAGGTTCTTTTTAACTCTTTCAGAACACTGTCTGTCTGCACTCTGCCCTGATGTAATGTCTTCTGGCCGCCTCTGTTTATACTAAAAGCAAGTCTGGTTTTCTTCTTCCCTTCTATACAACATTCCCTGCCCAAATGGGGCTCTGACAAGGTAAGCTTCCTTTAAAACAGATCCTGTCCCACTGAGATGCATACGCCAACAGATGAGAAGCTTCTAGAAGCCTCGGACTGTGCCTTAGTCACTGTGCTTTCTACAGCACTTAGCTGGGTGACAGACGTAGAGTGAGCACTCCAGGAATGCTTGACTGTATATGATGTTTATCCATGTGCTTCTTCGTTCATTCTTAGTTCATTAAGAAAGAGCTTAGTTTAGATCCTAGCCTCTTTTTTAAAATTTATTTTTAGTTGGAGGATAATGGCTTGACAATGCAGTGTTGGATTCTGCTGACAACCACGTGAATCAGCCATCAGTATATATACATCCTCTCCCTCCTGCACCTCCCTCCCAATCCCCACCCCATCACGGAGCACTGGGTTGAACTCCCTGTGTTATATAGCAGCTTCCCACAAGCTGTCTATTGGAAAAGACCCTGATGCTGGGAAAGATTGAAGGCAGGAGGAGAAGGGGACGACAGAGGATGAGATGGTTGGATGGCATCACTGACTCAATGGGCATGAGTTTGAGCAAACTCTGGGAGATGGTGAAGGACAGGGAAGCCTGGCGTGCAGCAGTCCATGGGGTCACAAAGAGTTGGACACAACTGAACAACAACAACGTATATGTTGATGCTACTCTTCAATTCATCCAACCTTCTCCTTCCCTTTCTGTGTCCACAAGTCCATTCTCTCCTTCTGCATCTCTGTTTGTGTCCTGTGAATAGGTTCATCAATATCATTTTTCTAGATTCCATATATAGGTGTTAATGTACCATATTTGTTTTTCTAACTGATTTCACTCCGTATAACAGGCTTTAGGTTCATCCACCTCAGTTCACCTGACTCAGATTTGTTCCTTTTTATCCTAACCTCTTCTTTTTTTTATCTGACTCCGATTCCACTGATGCAGAAAGATGTCAGGGGTGTGTGTGTGTGTGTGTGTGTGTGTGTGTGTGTGTGTGTGTGTGTGGTGTGTGTGTGTGTGTGTGTGTGTGTGTGTGTGTGTGTGTGTGTGTGTGTGTGTGTGTGTGTGGTGGGGCGGTGCATGCACACAAAGAATGAAGAATCAAAGGGATCAACTTAATGAATAGCAAACACATCATGGAATTTGATGTCAGGATCTAGGTTTGAGTGTCAGCCATCCACTAATGAGCTGCAATGGCTTAGATAAGTGATACAGCAGTTTGACGTTGCTGAGCCTCTGTTTCGGCCATGTGTGGAGTGGAAACACAGTAATGCCAGGGGTAAAGGAGTGAAATGTGTCTGTGGAGCAGGGTATAGGAAACGCGCTCAGTATGCTGTGAATCATTGTGTAATTCCTCGTTGTTAGTGGCTGTAGTTCAGCCGCTCTCTGAGGAGCACCAGTCTGGGAGGTGCTGTGTGCTGAGGCAGGTCCTCCATCAGCTGAATGAATCCCCCATCAGCTAAATCTATTTCTGCCCCCCAGGGCCTCTGGTCTCTCAAAGTGAGGCATCAGCGTGTACGTGGCAACCCCATGTGTCTGGGAACTCATATTAATAAACCAGGAAGCACTCAGCAAATTCTTCAAGGTCTTAGGGGTTTGATGTGGGTGTTGAAAGATAAGGATGCAAAGGATGATTAATTTCTCATTAAGCCCACAGCTGCATTTTCCCCAGAACAACAGAAAGAAGCATTTAAGGGCTTAATGTGTATCCCGCAGTATCTTTGGTATGGTTTCTCATGTAGATTCTGGGGTCAAAACTGCTGGGACCCAAATTTAAGATTCCACTGTTTATTAGAATTGCAGCCTTGGGCAAGTATTTACCTCCCCTGAGACGCAGTTTCCTCATCTGTAAAAGGGTGATAGTATTATAATAGTACCTACCACTAAATGGGGCTTCCCTTGTGGTTCAGCTGGTAAAGAATCCACCTGCAATGCAGGAGACCTGGGTTCGAGCCCTAGGTTGGGAAGGTCCCCTGGAGAAAGGAAAGGCTACCCACTCCAGTATCCTGGCCTGGAGAACTGTGTAGTCCATGAGGTCTCAAAGAGTCAGACACAACTGAGCGACTTTCACTTTACCACTGAATGAGGACAAAAATAAGACTTGAAAAGCACTTAGAGCAGTGCCTAGAATGCAGTATGTACACTGTAAACCTGTGTTGTTATTATTGGCCGAATAATATGTGGTCCATTGGAATATGACGTGCTGATGCAATACATAGTTAGAGAAGGGAAGGTCATTTTGTGATGGGGATGTCTGGGAAGGATTCGTGGAAAAGAAGCATTCTCAAGGTTGATTCTTTTACACTCAGAGCAGGAAAGTTCATGCCCATGATTTCTCTGTTCTTTAAGCTTGGAAAAGAAGATTTAGTGTAGAAAAAAACCTTTCCTTAAGAGACATAAGTTTAGACTTCCCTGGTGGTCCACTGGTTAAGTATCTGCCTGCCAATGCAGGGGACACGGGTCTGATCCCTGATCCGGGGTGATTCTGCATTCTGTGTGGCAACTAAGCCTGTGTCACAACTGCTAAAGCCCGCATGCCTAGAGCCTGCGCTCCACAGCAAGAGAAGCCACCGCGAGAAGCCAGTGCACTGCAACTAGAAAGTAGCCCCTGCTCGTTCCTTCCAAATTAGTTCCTCCATCCTTGTGTCAGGGACGGGGGGATATTCAGATGAGTCCTGCAGGTACTAACAGTGTTGTCAAGAAAGGATCTAGAAGTGAAGAATACTATCCCATGTCATCAGTGCCGTGAGTGGGAGATGCTCAAAGCTGAGAAATTTAGGTTCCACTTAAGAGTGTTTGGGAATGTGAGGACGTTCAGGGATCACCTTCCAAGTTTCTGTTGTGATGATGGGATGGTAAATGTATGGTGCTTCCTGCAGCAGCAGCAGGATGGACAGATGGTACCTGTGGTTCCTTCCGTATGTCTGTGATGTCCCACAGGTAAAGGGCACGATGAGAAAACACTCTGAACTTTTCCTAGACAGTGTTGACAAAGTGAAAGTGAAGTCGCTCAGTCGTGTCTGACTCTTTGCAACCGCATGGACTGTAGCCTACCAGGATCCTCAGTCCATGGGATTTTCCAGGCAAGAATACTGGAGTGGGTTGCCATTTCCTTCTCCAGGGGATGTTCCCGACCCAGAGATCGAAGCCGGGTCTCCTGCATTGTAGGCAGACGCTTTACCATCTGAGCTACCAGGGAAATGCCCCATATTGTTGTTGACAAGGTCTACACAAATGTGTTTGTCACAGTGCCCAGGGACTGTTGGAGTTTCTGCTTCATGGGCTTCATCTCTAACACTGTGACTTATTTTAAAATTGTCTATCTCATTTTAAAATTGTCATTTTAAAATTGCCAGCTTAACAAAAGGAAGTCTTCCCGCTGGCTCCAGCCATAGATCTTTCTCCCTCTCCCAAGTTTCCTAGTGAAGAAGTGATGAAATACTATCCGACTTATTCAAACTTTCATAAATTAAAAGAAAAATTCTTGGGGTTTTCCAGAGCATGCATATGCAGTGCTAACACTGCAGTGATGCTGTAGAATAATAAACATATGAAAAAATGTTCAGCTTGACTTGGGATCAGGGAATTACCCTCAACTGAAGTCTTTGGGAGACAACCATTTCACACTCATCAGATTGGCCCCCCAAATTATACTCCTCCCATTGTATGTAGTTCAGTTCAGTCTCTCAGTCGTGTCCAACTCTTTTCAACCCCATGGACTGCAGCACGCCAGGCCTCCCTGTCCATCACCAACTCTCGAAGTTTACTCAGACTCATGTTCATTGAGTCGGTGATGCTCATCCTCTGTCGTCCTCTTCTCCTCTCGCCTTCAGTCTTTCCCAGTATCAGAGTCTTTTCCAATGAGTCAGCTCTTCGTATCAGGTGGCCAAAGTAATGGAGTTTCAGCTTCAGCATCAGTCCTTCCAATGAATATTCAGGACTGAATTCCTTTAAAGAAACCTCCCATTCACTCATGGTAGGCATTAAATTGTTATAGACAGTTGGGGGAGCTATTTGGTGCTATTCAGCAAAACCAAAGATATACTTACCCTACAACCCAGGAATTTCATTCTTAGGTAAGTCTAATACATGTGAAAAAAGAAATATCCAAGAATATTCATGATAGCATGTTTTTTAAGAGCTAGAGAACTACCCAAATATCTATCATCAACCAGAAAACTGGTTACATAATTTGATATTTATGTGTGATGAAATGTGGTGGAAAAAAATGCATAGACTGTGCTATGGAGATATAATCTCCATAATCTCAGGAACAAAATGAAGTGAAAAAGGCAAGTCACAGAAGGATGCCATTGCTATGAAGTTTAAATCATACACACTAATACTTTTATTTACATATATTTACCTGTGTAATTAAAGTATAAGAAACACATTATGTTGGAATAAACACCGAATTCAAAGAAGTAGCTCCCTGCAGGGAAGACAGGAAGGAA
Organism: Cervus canadensis; assembly: GCF_019320065.1. Classification (NCBI taxonomy): domain Eukaryota; kingdom Metazoa; phylum Chordata; class Mammalia; order Artiodactyla; family Cervidae; genus Cervus; species Cervus canadensis. The sequence goes on from NC_057413.1 coordinate 45,031,779, forward strand.
GAGCAGGGAGGGTCACACAGGGCCTCCATTTGTGTCCTTGATATCTATGGCTTGTGATGGCTACACAGATGTTTATTTTATTATTATCTACATTATTATATATATTTTGTAGATATGTAAAATATTTTCTAATCTAAAACAAGGTAACTTTATAAAATGGGCACAAACTGTTCTGTCTCCTCTGCCTGTTTGCACAGAGATGCTGTCCAGTGAGTGACTGGGAAGTTCTCCCCATTTGCTCTGGGTCCATATGGGAAATTTTAAGTAGATGTGACCATCTTCAAAGGTTTCCCTGGTGGCTCAATGGTAAAGGGTCTGCCTGCAATGCAGGAGACACACAAGAGACACAGGTTCAATCCCTGGGTTTGAAGATACACTGGAGTAGGAAGTGGCAACCTGCTGCAGTATTCTCACCTGGAAAGTCGCATGGACAGAGGAGCCTGGTGGGCTACAGTCCGTGGGGTTGCAAAGAGTCGGACATGACTGAGTATGACCATCTTCAAATGGAACATTCCCCACACATCTACACTGGACCCTGTGTGCACATGGTGGTCACTGTTTTTTGAACTAAACATCTTTTTTTCCCTGACTTGTGGGGTTTTGGGGATCTTATTTTGATTTGTAGGTGGAGATGCAGAACAGGGCCATAGTAATAGAAACCAAATGGCATCTCTCTGGCTTATTCTCCAGCTAGCAAATCGTTGGAGCCTCCTCACATGCCATCTCTTCCTTGTTACTGGGATCCCTTGCTAGTGCTGGCAAGTGACGGCCATCCTGACATCCCTTTGACAAGGACATGGCACTGACATTCATAAGTGTTTCTGATTGCCCGAGGGTCGGGGGAGGAGTCCCCCCTCCACCATAACTGCCTGGTTCAGTGAAGCTCTCCAACCCTTCTAAGTTCCATTAGTACAGCCCCAGCTCTGTTCCTGTTGCAAACATTGTGAAATGGGAAAGTACCCACCACTGGGAATTGCTTCACTTTCTTTTGCTTGCCAGTGAAGCCATGCTGACTTCTCCTCTGGGTGCTCATTGACATGCAGTCGATCCATCTCTTTTATGTGCCTCTCTTTTTATTGCAGCCCCGTCTCCCTTGGAATCTGGTCCAGGTTCAATCCTGGTGACACATACTGCGTTTGCCTTGAGTGCCCTGTCCTGTATTGTGCAGCCGCTGTCCTTGACCGAGCCCGTGAACCTCACTGCTCGGTGGTTCTGCAACAGTGAGCCCCTTTCTCTAGTTCCCATGGTGTTTGCAGCTAGGGATTGTAGCTGGGGGTGACTTTCCTCTCTGCCTTCGACTTATTTATACATCATATAATTCATCTTCTTTAAATGGGAGGAAGTCGCTCAAAGCTAGGACTTTGGGGAGCAAGTCCTAGGTTGCTCTGAGAATGGACACTATAGTCCACATCACTCAGGCTCCAGGCAGAAAGCAGTTGGCACGCCCCAAAGGGTTAAACTGATAAGAATGTAATGAGAGGGATATTTGCAGAGAGATAAAGGGCTAAGGAGATGATGAGGCACCCAGGGGCCATCAACAGCAAGAAGCTCTTAACACTCTTACGCCTGCAGAGGCCAGAGGAAGTTCTGGTGTTATCACTGAGCCCTGTGCCAGCTGAAGCCAAGGAGGAGGGGCTGCATGGCTGGAGATGTGGCCCTAGAGGGACACAGCCCCTGCCAGAGCCGTGGCTTAGCAGAGACCTGAGATCTCTTTCCCTCTGCCCTCCAGCCACCTGCAGTTGCTTCCCACTGGTTGAATCCCACTGGGTACCAGAAGCCCAGGAAGCTGAGTGATGCATTCTGGAACGGTCAGCCCCTAGCCACCCCGGGCAGGAGCATGGCAGAGAAGGGCAGGGAGTAGGCAGAGGAGGGATGTGTATTTCTCTGTGCTGTTACCATGTAACTAGGAAGACCAGGAGTAACTGGTGTTCAACCAGTAATAGCATTTTGGGCGGCTTGGGCTATGGTTCTGGGACTGGTTGACTCCTGCCTAGATGGGTGAGCCAGGAAGGAGATCTGGGAGGGAAAGGGACTGATATTCAAGGATATGGGTCATGTTCTTTGTTCTGTGCTTTGAAAAAGATGATTTGAATGAGGCCCGAGGATTGGCTGTTTTTCATGCTCCAGGTGGTTGTCATACCTTAAAAATGATTGAACTTGGTGATCTCAGGTGGCAAATTTTAGCCTTGAGACCTTTTCTGAGCCTAACCTAAGTGACACACATCAGGCTGGTCATGAGTGCCCAGACTATACGCATGCACGTGAGGCTGATGATGCTCTGAACTGGAGATGATCTTCCTGGAGTTTTCCTCCTGGCTCCACCTTCATTCGCGTTATTCATTACCTTCGCCTGGAGGCTCACTTGAGCACATTTTACCTGTGAAGGCTGTGATACATGTCAGAGGGGCAGCTTTGATCAAATGACCCTGATTACGTAGACAAGGTCTCTAAACGTTGTGGCAGGATACCCAGGAAGGAGAAAATAAGATAGCTGAACTCGGGGGGATAACAGGACCTGCCCTCGAGAATTCCAACTAGTATGAGAATTGGGATGTACCCACCAAAGATAAGGAACCCCTGTGAAGGAATATATCATGAGAAAGTTCACAATATACAAGCAAAATGTGTGCTTGGTAAAAGAGGGTCGGAGAATAGAGCCACTGGGAGCAGAGAATAATAGCCCTGTGGGGGGGGGGTGGTGGTGGTTTAGTTGCTAAGTTGTGTTCAACTCTTGCTACCCCATGGATTGTAGCCCACCAGGCTTCTCTGTCCGTTGGATTTCCCTGACAAGGATACTAGAGTGGGTTGCCATTTCCTTCTCCAGGGATTGAACCTAGGGATTGAACCCAAGTCTCCTGCATTTGACAGGTGAATTTTTTCCTGCTGAGCTTCCAGGGAATCCCCCTTGCCCTGTAACCTTAACTAAACATTTGACATCTCTCAGCAGGCCTCAGTTTCCTCATCTGTAAAATGGGCAAACTAAAGGTCTATTTCTCATTAGGCAGTTGCAGGGGTTACACGGGGACATCATATGAGGCACAGGGCCTAGTACACAATAAATGCTCCATAAAGGTTGGTGATTATCAGCACCATCGTTCTTCCTGGAGGTGAATACCAATCACCACTTGGGAAAAGGAGTAAGGACTCCAAGATTCCAGAGGACTTGACACCTCTTTGAATCTTTTAACTGACCTAGGTCAATGCCCTTTTCCAGAGCACCTCGCAGCCCTCAATTCTTTGACTCCCACTCACGTCCCATCACAGGTGACATGGGTGCTTGTAGACCTGGCCATCAGCTTGGTCCCCTCTAGGTGGGGAATTGTGAAGTGTTTGGAAGGAAAAGTCTGAAGGGCCATCTTGACTTGTGTTTCCCAAACCTCATTTGATAAACCACTGGGTTCCCACTATGGCCCTGGGAAGAAAGTTCTGTGGTCAAAGAAATTGAAGCAGCCATTCCATCTTTGCCCTTCTTTTGCTCACAGAGCCACAATGCTCAGAGAGGCACTGTAGTTAAATCTGGTTTCACATTGTTTAAATAGTGTTCTCTCAATTTCTTTATCTGAAGAGGACTTTTTCCATAGGACACCCCATAGAACTAGTGTTTTTAGACGTGTATCAGTTAGAATTTTTGTTCAGCTATGTGGTGATGGTGGTGGTGGTTTAGTTGCTAAGTCATGTCCGACTCTTGAAACCCCATGGACTGTAGCCCCACCAGGTTCCTCTGTCCATGGAATTCAGAAGCCCCACTAGAGTGGCTCCATCAACTCGGGTTCTGTATTTTTCTCATTTTCAAGACAGTAGATGCAGTCCTGAGTTGGCAGAGTAGCACCACAGTGCTATGAGGGACATGAGCTCCTTCTGTCTCTCTACTTCAGCCTTCCTTAGAATAGATTTTTGTTTTTGTGCTTATTTTCTCATGGTTACAAGATGGCTGCATCACCGCTAGCTTCACATCTGCATCCCAGGCAGGAAGAAAGAGAAGGGCAAAGTACAAAAAGTGCATATCAGCTAATTCGTTCTCTTTAATAAGCTTTTCTGAAAAGCTTTTAACAAGCTTTTTTCCAACCTCTAGAAACTGGTTGAAACTCTGTTAAGGGGACTTCAAACTGCAAGAGTCTGAGGAGAAGCTAAAAACTTTTAAAATGGGTATTTTGATGCTTCAAACCAGACCAGGGACCTATTAGTATGGAAAAAGAAGAGAATTAATGTTAGGTGGGCCGTTCACATCATGCGCCATATTGATTGATCAAATCTTTGCTTCTCTCTTCAGCGGATTTATTCTAAAAGCATCCCATGCCAAAGAAATAAAAGCAAGCAAGGAAACCAACTACTCTTTGTAATCAATAGAAAATACTCTAAGCAATAAAGTGCTTGGGCTCACCGACTCATTGGGAAGATGCTGTTGGTGCCCCATGCAGGCCCCTCTGCCCCTCTGGCCGCCGTGGGTATTCCAGCTAATGGCTCACACCTGTGGGGACTGCCTTGTGGTTATTGAACCTTCTCACCCCGAGGTGCCTGGGAATTACATCATACTTACCCCCACCTTCCCCTGCATCCTGTGGCCAATGACTAACTGGGGAAAAGGTACAAAAGCCCCACTCCCTCGCCCCAACTGGGGTAGATATGGCAATTCCCTTCCTTCTCCAGAGCTCCCCCTGAATTGGGCTGAAGCTCGACTTCTCCTAAAACCACATTCTTGGCAGATCCTTCCCCTTTCTTTCCCTTATTCCCTTCCTGGTTTCTCCTGAGAGCATGACCTCAGTACATGCCATGTATACGAACCTCTGTCTCAGGCTCTGCTTCCAGGTAATTGGATCTAAGGTGTCCTGGGTCAAACAGCTTGAGGGGTGGGGAGGGTCTCCACTTCCTTCTGAGGGATTTGGTGTAAAACCTGACCCCTCAGCCCTGTCTGTGGCCTCTTTGGCTTGGCCTGGAGGCTGTGGGGACAGCTCTGCGTTTCACCCTGGTGATGACTGTGCGGCCGCATCTTTGCCAGTCCTGTCCAGTATGTTTGGGGAGGACTCGGCACAAGATGGAATCCAGTACTGTTATCTTCTCAAGGCAGATATTCTTAGAAACATTGATTTGCATTCTTAAGCCCACGAACTGTTTGAGAAGGCTTGTCTTGTGTGTGTGTGTGTGTGTGCGCGCATGTGCGTGTGCACGATTTTCCATCTTGCGGCAATGGCAGTGGGGTATTTATAGCTGGATCTACAGGGCCATTCTCACGTGGCTAAAGCAAATGAAAACCTCATGTGGATTTTGTTTTGTTTTCCCCCCTCTGCCTTTGCCATTGCAAACTCTCCTGTTCTTAAACCCTTGTTGTTGTAACCAGAGCCGCGCGGAGCATCGCTGCAATGGGGAGGTTATGTAAATTTACTATTTCAGGCAAGAGTGCCCATTCTCCTGCAGTCGGGCCACAGGGCCTAAGAGAGGGGATTTGGGGGGGAGCTGGTGGGTGACCCTGAGTGGCTGCCCCACCCAGCTCCGCTCCCCCTTGAAAGTCTCCCCAGATTAACCATGTGGACTGTGGATTCCCCAGGTCAGCTCATGATCCCTCTGCGTACATGAGTGCCTTGGAAAGACAACTGTTTTCTTTCCCCCTTGTTTTTCTGTATTTCTTAAGCCTTTCATGTCTATGTTTTGCCTTCTCAGTTAGACGGAAAACACCCTGGGGGCCTGGTCTGTTTGCCCAGGTTGTAGAGCTTTTGGCAGGAGCTGGGGGGGTGGGGGTGGGAGGCAAACACTCAGGCCCCTGCTTTCTCTGGTTGGATGAAGAGCTCCTGGGGTTCTCTAGACGGCAAGGTTGGAGTGTTGGCCTGATCTTTATGGAGAGGCCAGCATTTTAAGCTGAGGAGGCCAAGGGACCCAGGACCCCTGTAGACCATCTACCATTTCTTTCTGGTGACCTGGAACCCACACATTAGCACTTCAGATGAAAGCAGCTGGGGCTGCACTGTGGCCTGGGGAGGGGTGGCCTGGCCCTAACCTGCCAGAGCATCTGGAGCCCCCGAGGGGCTGGAGGACGCGTAGGAAGCTTGGCTGCGCTGACCCCGGGAGCTGCATCTTCCTGCTGCTGGGCCTCCTGCAGCTGGCCTGCCACACAGAGAGCTTTCCAGACTCTTCCTCCTCAAACTCCCTGAGTGATACCTGCCATACGTCCAAGGCCTCCTCTGTGCCAAGCACTGGGCTCAGGACTTGCACACTTCAGCACGCCTCATGCTCACAACAGATGTGCAAAGCGAGTGTTATCCCATCTTACAGAAAAGAGAACCAAGTTTCTGAGAGTTAGGCACCTTTCCTGAAGCCACACAGAGGGCCTGACTCGAAGACCCTAGTCCTCTGTACTACTCCCTGATATGTCATAACCCTCTCCTTTAAAATATATATATATATATATTAAATATTTATTTGGCCACACCAGATCTTTATTTGCGGTACTCAGGATCTAGTTTCCCGACCAGGGATCAACCCTGGGCCCCCTTCATTTGGAGCGTGGAGTCTTAGCCACTGGATCACCAGAGCTAGATCACTGGATCCCCATCTCCTTTTATAGTGAACTCCCCACTGACCACCAGATCAGAAGGCACCTTCTGCACTGTGATTAGACAGGTGCCTGGGCAAGGGGCATGCGTGCTTAGTTGCTAAATCGTGTCTGACTCTTTGCAACCCCTTGGACTATAGCCCGCCAGGCTCCTCTGTTCACGGGATTCTTCAAGCAAGAATACTGGAGTGGATAACCATTCCCTTCTCCAGGGGGATCTCACCAACCATGTTACTTTCACCTTGCTATAACTCTGTAGCAACAGCAAGCATTATCCTGTATTTCTACCTTTCCACCCTTCCTGGAGGCTTCCCTGGTGGCTCAGTGGTAAAAGAGCCTGCCTGCTAATGCAGGAGATGCAGGTTCGATCCCTGGGTCACGAAGATCCTCTGGAGAAGGGAATGGCACCTCGCTCCAGTATTCTTGCCTGGGAGATCCCATGGTCAGCAGAGCCTGGTAGGCTATAGTTCATGGGGTCTCAAAGAGTTAGACACGACTTAATGACTGAGCCCACACCCGGGTGGCCATCTAGTCACAGCATGGAAGGTGTCTTCTGATCCAGGGGTCAGTGGGGAGCTTCTGGAGAACCTGGGGCTTTGAACCCTTGAGTCCTGCATCTCAGTCCTGCCATTGCCTCCCTATGGTGCTCCCCATTTCCACCTCCCCTTCTCTTTCTACTCCTGTGAGTTCTAGACGGTTTGCAATCCTAGGATAGAGCCAGCAATCTGTTTGTGTTTGTCCTGATTCCAAGAATCCCAGATATACAAGAATTCCTCATTGAAAAGTCAAGCATTCTTGGGGAAAGTGTGTGTCACCAAGAGAGCGAGATTCCTCTCATTGGGAAATGAGATCCTAGGCCGGTCCAGGCAAATAACTGTGGATTTCAGAGCCAGAGGGAAGTGGATTGGCTCCCCCCCGACACCCATCTCCCTGGCTACTCACTCCCTCACAAACCACAACTGGCGAATTTGCCTCCCCAGTTCATCTGAGGGCACTAACCAGATGATAATTTCCTCCAGATACAGAAGGAAGGAAGAGGCAGATTGGGGTGTTGCATGCATATGTGTGTGTACACAGTTCTCCTCACTGCTGGTCTCTTTCATGTAGCTGCTCTTGGCTTGAGCCACTCACCTCATGAAGAACATGCTAGTGAGGTTTTTTTTTTGGGAGGTGGGGGAGTGGATCCCAGGATACAGACAGTTAGATCAGCTGCTCATCTTCTCCTACTTTGGGGCAGCTGTGCTTTCCAGAACATCTCAGGTCAGTGCAAGGAAAGATGCTCAGTTGAGAAAGGAACCTCTCGTGGCTGCAGATTCAGGTGGTGGTGTCACTGAGTTGTGTCTGACTCTTTGTGACCCCATGGACTGTAGCCCACTAGGCTTCTCTGTCCAGGGGATTTTGCAGATGAGAAAACTGGAGTGGGTTGCCATTTCCTTCTCCAGGGGATGTTCCTGACCCAGGGATCGAACCCACATCTCCCGCACTGTAGGCAGTCTCCTGCATTGCAGACGGATTCTTTACCATTGAGCCACCAGAGAGGACAAGTGGTTCCAGGGAGGGCACGTAACTGAATGATGGTGTTTTCCCTAGGGAGGGAACTCGAGCGCCTCAGTCCTGGTATCTAGAGTGGGCATCAAACCAACAAGTCCAGTGTCACCACTTCTCACCACTCGGCTCTTCCTCCAGGAAGTCTTCCAGGTTGAAGTCTAATTGCCGTCCGTCTGTCCCTTCCTCCATCCTCTTCAGCATTAGCCTTCTCCAGTTTCCAGCTACACAGTAGACAATACTGTGGCCAGATGTCACCTGAGCAGCCCTGTCTCTGAGACTCAGAATAAATTAGCTGGATCCAGCCCCCCAAAGCACAGGGAGCCCCACATCCCTCCTAAGCAGCGGTGTTTCTTAAAGAGTGGTTCTGGACCAGCAGAATCAGTATCCCCTGGAGCTTGCTAGAAACTCAAGTCCTTTCCCTGGCCCCCCCCCAACCCCCACCCCAGATCTGCTACATCAGAAGCAGCAGGTGCAATCTGTTTGTGTTTTATCAAGCCCAGGAGGTGATCCTGATCACAGTAAAGATTGAGAACCACTGGGCTAGAGATTCCCAAGTAAGAGGTGATGGCTTCAGTTTTTCCTGTCACCTCCAGCTCTGAGTTCCTATTTCCATCCAACTAGTATGGAACAGTGGTAAAGAATCTGGCTGCTAAAGCAGGAGACTCAAGAGACATGAGTTCAATCCCTGGGTCCGGAAGGTCCCCTGGAGACGGGATTGGCTACCCACTCCAGTGTTCTTGCCTGGAAAACGCCATGGCCAGAGGAGCCTGGAGGGCCACAGTCCAGGGGGTCGCGAAGAGTTGGACATGACTTAGTGTGTGTGTGCATGCACACACACAGTTGAGATTATTAATTACTGTGAGTCATGAGCAAGGGTGGCTGTGAGGTTAAGAACTTGGGCTCTCGAGCTGGACCACTTCGATTTGAATTCTTGACCTCTAGTCACTGTGGTCCCTGAGTGAGTGGCTTACATTCCCTCTCCTTCAGACCGCTTATCCCTAATAAGGTTAACATCACATTCCCCACAAGGCAGCTGGGAGCGTTTGGTGTGTTTGCATGTCAACTGCTTGAACAATGCCTGGTGCATAGTAGGCCAGCAGTCAACATTCACTTTTTTTATTGCTGGTTTTGTGCAGGCAGACTCTCTTTTGCAGTGTGTTGACCCAGATGTGAAATTTAGTCCTTATACCCTGATTTACACAACACACACACACACACACACACACACACACACACACACACACCCCATTTACACAAGGGCTTTGTGAACATGGTAAACTTGAAGGAGATTTGAGGAAATGGATGGTGTTTACATTACAACACTGCAAACAGTTGAAATTGAAGATTGGACAGCCTTGTTCTAAGAGGCTGATGGCTTGGTGAGCAGTCTTATGGTTTGGACTTTTTAACTTGCTCCTTTCTTGGGCTCATCAGAAACTTAACCAGCTCCCTCTTTATTTTGCCGAGTGGTTTGGCTGCCGTTCCTCCAGCCCCACTTGTAAACTTTTCTCTTTGCCTCCTTTGTAAATCAGACAGCTTTTGAATAACGGACCTTCTCATCTGACCTTTCTGCCTTTCTGCCTCTCGGGGAAGAGAGAACAGCAGGGAAATATATTTCCCTTCGCATGTAAACTACATCATAGTACCTCTCAGAGTGCCTTAGTGGCACAGCCAACTTTGGTTTATCTACATATGTGTATGAATATTGAGTTGGATCTGCTTATCTTATCTGTCAGAGCATGTTGTGAATGTTTTCACAGACAGAACATCTGTGAATGTTTGTCCTGCTGTTTCTTGTAAACCATCACGCCTGTCCAACTAGGGGTTTAGTCTCAACCAGGATCTCTCAACCTTGACGCTACCTGGATAATCCTTTGTTGAGGAGGGGTGGTGTCTTTCTGGGCTTTATAGGATGTTTAGCAGCATCATTGGCCTCTGCCCATCAGATGCCAGTAGCGTTCCCTGGTCGTGACACCAAAGTTGTCTCTAGAATTGCCAGGTGTCTCTGGAACTGCCTGCCACTGCCCCTCACCCCCCACACACACTCAGTTAAGAATGGTCTAAGCTAAATCTTCTGTAGTAGTTTAAGTCCATTATACCTTACTCTCTCCCAGAGTTTACCTCTGATAGTGTATTTATGGTTGTTGATGTTGGTTAGTTGCTAAGATGTGTCTGACTCTTTTGCGACCCTGTGGACTATAACCCACCAGGCTCCTCTGTCCATAGGATTTTCGCTGGCAAGAATACTGGAGTGGGTTGCCATTTCCTCCTCCAGGGATCCAACTGGGGTCACCTGCATGAGCAGGTAGATTCTTTTCCGAGTCACCAGGGAAGCCCTATATACATGGTTACTGGACTGGATTTATCCATTGAGTAGAAGGATGCAGAGTCCCAGCAGGTCCTGGGTCACCAGCGATTCCTAGGGAGAATTACCAACACTTTGTAGCTGCATCTCCTGGAAGGCTCCACACTTAACCCACCTGCATTTGAGCCAAGGACATCTCGCTCTCACCCCAGTACCCGTTTAATCTGCTTCTTGACTCCCAAGCCCCCACCCCACCCCCCTGCTACAGCAGGAAACCTCACAGGAACTAGGAATGGCCTTTGGGTTTTGGCTTATAAATACTCATGGTCTCATTTTTCTTACTGAGAAAAAAATTTTTTATCGTGTTTAACATTCTTGTTGCCGTAGTGGAAACTTTTGTTCTTTGGCGAGTTTCCCATTTCAGGCATAGGGTCAGATTCCTCAGTGGAACTCTGAACATTTTCTAGGGAAGTTTCTTTCACCAGGGAGATTGTACCTTTGGTGCACGTACATGATGGAGGTTGTATTCTGCGTTAAGACTTTGCAGGATCTAAGGCAGATGAAGAAAACTAGAGGAAGAGCCATGTGTCTGGGGCTCCGTGGGAGGCCGTAATGAAAATCCTTTTATGGCTCCATTACTTTTCTGATTTTTTTTTTCCTCCCTTATATTCTAGCATCTCAAATCTAAGAGGAACAGCCAGTAGTACTTCAGCCGGTATGAGTTAGACTATGCTGTGGTAACGCAGAGTCCCCAGAGTTCAGTGACATCAAACAGAGGTTTCTTTCTTACTCACGCTACTTGTTTGCAGTGGGTCAGCGTAAGACCTGTACTCATTATAATAAAACTTAGGAACCAAGCCTGGCAGAACAGGCACCTCCCCAAGTGTAGGTGATCGCTGTGCCAAAGGGGAAGAGGATCCGGTTCTGACAATTAAATGCTCTAGAATCAAGATCACTAATGACACTTGTATTGGTCAGGGTTGTCCAGAGAGAATTAATAGGATGTGTATATCTCTATCCCTGTATCCCTTCCTCTCTCCTCCCTACCCTTCTCTTACTTACCCTCCCTCCTTCCTGTCATTAATTTATTTTAAGGAACTGGCTCGCTTGACTGTGGGGGCAGGGAAGCCCCTGCAGGCTGGAGACCCCAGGAAGAGTCAGTGTTGCAGCTCAAATCTGAAGACAGTCTAGGAGCAGAATTCCTTCTTGGAGGGAGTCCATCTTTTCTTTAAGGCCATTTCATTTCAGATGATTAGATGAGGCCCACCCACATTAATTCATGGGGTCGCAAAGAGTCGAACACAACTGAGCAACTTAACTGAACTGAATCCACATTATGGAGGGTAATCTGGTCTACTCAAAGTCTACCAATGTAAATGTTTATCCTATCTAAAAAAAAATTACTTTCATGCAGATATCTAGTTTTATCAAATATCTGGGATCATACCATGGTCTGACCCAGTTGACACATAAAATTAACCATCATAATTAACCATCATTAACACTCAGCATCTATTGTCAAGTCATGGGCCAGAATTAGTCACATGGCCCCACTTAGACACAAGAGTCCAGGATGCACGATCTATTATGTGCCTAGAGGGAGGAGTGGAAACCAGTGATACTTGATGAAGCAGCAGTAACGATCACAGCTGTGAACTCGGTTACCTGAGGGTGAAAGCAAGCCTCAGTCCATGTGGTCCCCATTCCAATGCATTCTGCAAGGTTGATGCAGAAATCGTTTTATTTTTCAGTTGTTTTATTTTATTGGGATATACTTGATTAACCTGGTTTCCCTGGTGGCTCAGTCAGTAAAGAATCTGCCTGCAATGCAGGAGACCTGAAATCAATCCCTGGGTCGGGAAGATCCCCTAGAGAAGGAAATGGCAACTCACTCCAGTACACTTGCCTGGAAAATCCCATGGACAGAGGAGCCTGGCAGTCTATAGTCCATGGGGTCACAAGAGTTGGACATGACTTAGTGACTAAACCACCACTTGGTTTACAATCTTGAGTTAGTTTCAGGTGTGGCAGAGTGAATTAGTTACACATATACGTATATCCATTCTTTTTCAGATTCTTTCTCATATAAGTCATTATGGAATATTGGGTAGAGTTCCCTGTGCTATATAGTAGGTCCTTATTGGTTATCTGTTTTATAGATAGTGCATATATGTTAATTCTGAACTTCTGATTTATCCCTCACCCCCATCTTTCCCCCTTGGGTAACCACAACTTTGTTTTTGTGATTTCTGAGTCTGTTTTTGTTTTGTAAATAGGTTTATTTGGATCACTTTTAAAAATAGATTCCACATATGAGTGATGTAGTGATATTTGTCTTTCTCTAACTTATTGCACTTAGTATGGTTAGCTCTGGGTTCGTCCATGTTGCTGCAAATGGCATTATTTCATTTTTTATGCCTGTTGTAGTTATTTCATTGTACATATGTACCACATGTTCTTTATGCATTCCTCTGTCAATGGACATTTAGGTTGCTCCTGTGTCTTGGCTATTGAAAACAGTGCTGCAGTGAACATGATGGGGGGCATGTATCCTTTCAAATTATGGTTTTCTCCAGATATATGCCCATGAGTGGGGTTGCTGGATCATATGGTAACTCTCCTTTTAGTTTTTTAAGAACCTCCATACTGTTCTCCATAGTGGCTATACCAATTTTCATTCCCACCAACAGTGTAGGAGGCTTGCCTTTTCTCCACACCCTCTCTAGCATTTATTCAGTTCAGTTCAGTTGCTCAGTCGTGTCTGACTCTTTGCGACCCCATGAATCGCAGCATGCCAGGCCTCCCTGTCCATCACCAACTGCTGGAGTTTACTCAAACTCATGTCCATCGAGTCGGTGATGCCATCCAGCCATCTCATCCTCTGTCATCCCCTTCTCCTCCTGCCCCCAGTTCCTCCCAGCATCAGGGTCTTTTCCAATGAGTCAACTCTTCACATGAGGTGGCCAAAGTATTGGAGTTTCAGCTTCAGCATCAGTCCGTCCAATGAACACTCAGGACTGATCTCCTTTAGGGATGGACTGGTTGGATCTCCTAGCATTTATTAATTGTAGACTTTTCAATGATGTCCTTTCTGACCAGTGTGAGATAATACCTCATTGTGGTTTTGATTTGCATTTCTCTAATAATTAGCAGTGTTGTGGGTCTTTTTATGTGCTTTTTGGCCATCTGTATGTCTTCTTTGGAGAAATGTCTATTTAGATCTCTGATCACTTTTTGATTGGGTTGTTTGTTTATTTTTGATGTGGAATTAGTTTTAGACTGAGACCTGCCTGCCCTTATCGCTCGCAGGAGAGGTTATGAGAGGTAGGTTATGACACGTCCTGGCCTCCAAGAGTACTACATTTTAAGATTCCTCTGTTAACATCTTCCTCTGTTACTTCTTCACTATTTCCGTTACTGTTTTCTGTGTGTGATGTTGCATTCAAGAATCCTTGCATGTTGTGAAGAATGCCCTGAAACAGTAATTTGGCCTTTGTGGCTTTCTTTTAGTACAGAGTCTTCAGGTTGTGTTTTTTCTTGCTTGGATGAGAAAAGGCTCAATTGTTAGCCCTCAATTTGCCACTCACGCACGCTATACTTCTGACAAGTCCCTCCCTAGTCTGGGCCTAGTTTCCCCAGCTACCTAGAGGGGCACTGAGCCCTGGGATCTCAAAGTTTCCTTCTGGATCTAACGTTGTGGGCATCTTTGGTGCATACCCTCTCCTCATGACCCGCCCCCTCCAGAGCCAGGGTTTGTGGACTGGCTGCCTGGTTGGGTCCAGTGGGAGCTGCATGACAAGGTTCTCCTCCCTGAAACTGGCAGGATCACTCTGGGTTCTCACTTGAAGCTGTGGCCTCACTAGTGCTCTGGCCATGCTGTGTTCATGAGCCCAGAGAGAATCCACTCTTCAGCCCAGCGTGGAAGCACCATCCCCCTTCCTGGTTGGTGGGGGAGCCCAGGGCGAGGATGTGTCACACTGGAGCTCTGGGAAGCATGCAGAGGACAGGACCAGGAGATGGCAACCATCCATCTTACCTAAAAGTGGGGTCTGGGAGCCAGGCCAGTCCTTTATGGCCATCCAGGCAAACCTAACCCCCAGAGAGCAGACTTTTAGGGGCCTCAACATGACTTGCTGTCACAGTATTCATATTTGATGCTTCCAGTACCACCAGTTATGTTGTAGCTCAAGTGAGATAATGTTGGAGAAAGGACCTGGAAAGCTATACATGCTATTCAAATATTAATTAATATTATCTATCAGGACTTCTCTAGGGGTCCAGCATTTATGAGTCCGTTGTGAAACGCAGAGGATGCAGATTCGATCCCTGGCCCAGAAACTAAAATCCCACATGCCACGGAGCAGCTAAGCTTGTGCACCCCAACTGGCGAATCTGTGTGCCATGTTGCCCTGCATGATGCAACCAGGACCCAATGCAGCCAAATAAATATTAAAAAAATAAAAAGAATGTTTCCTCTGAAGGAACATGTTTCTTTCAGTCAGAAACTAGAGGATCACAATAGCCTCCTTAAAAAGAAATCAATATCGTGTGCTGCCTTATTCCATAGATATTTTGGCGCTAGCAATGGAAAAGTGAACAGAGACACTAAGTTCATTAGAATACACCGTAATGCCAGATCTCAGCATGCTCTGGATGGGCAAAGCTTATAGGAGCTCAGAGAAGGGATCAATCGATTCTGCTCGTCAGGGTGGAAGCCTCCGTAGGAGCGGTGACTGTAAGCTGGGTCTTAGTGTCAAGGACTTTGTCGGAGGAGGTGAACGGCACCGTAGGCAGAAGGCTCAGCAAGCAAAGGTCAGAGTGCTGGCTAGGCTTAGGCAGACCTCGGGAAGTCTGACCTGGCTGCTGGGTGAGGCCAATGGGACCAAGTGAGGGGCAAGCAGCAGGGCGCTGGTGATCACGTTGTGAAGGGTCTGGAAGAGCTTAGGAGTTGGGTCTTTGCTGAGTCTTGTTTTCTTTTAATTACCAGATGCGGAAAAACTTTCTAATTTTGGTTTTGGTTGGGGGAAAAAAAAAAAGCTATTGCTCTAATTCTATCTACAAGCTATTGCTGCCTGTAGATTGATAATGGGTAAAATGTAGATTTCATTACAGAGTTGCTGCGCTGTCCTATTCATTTTGCTACTCTCCTACCTCTTAGAACTTCCACTATTCTCTGGTCATTTGAAATATTCGAGTAGGAGATAGGAGGCAGAATGTTATTTTAAAATTTTCTCTTTAAAATTTTGTTCAGTTGCTAAGTCATGTCCGACTCTTTAAGGAATAAGTGCTTATTTTAGAAAGTGTAGGAAATAAAACAGTAAAGAAGAAGAAAAAAATACAAGTAATTCCACCTTCCAGACAAGTTTGGTGCTACTATCTGGATAATTCTTTCCAGAGAGCATTTGAGGGCGGACACCTCGTTTTGCATGTTGCCTTTCTCACTGCATGAACCTGACCCTGGTAGGAGCTTCATCTGCGTTGTCGATTGATATCGGGAGGTTCCCCTAGACCCCTTTAGGGAACACTGGTTGAGTAGAACCAGATATGTTCAAACCCAAAATATTTCCATTTACTACCCGCAACATTTGGCAGCTTTCTCTCTAGGCCTCAATTCTTCATCAGTAAAATAGGAACAATGAAAATAGCAGCATCTCCACACTCAAGTATGTGTGTGCTAAGTCGCTTCAGTTGTGTCCAGCTCTGGGCAACCTTATGGACCGAAGCCTTCCAGGCTCCTCTGTCCATGGGATTCTCCAGGCAAGAATACTGGAGTGGGTTGCCTCGTGCTCCTCCAGGGGATCTTCCTGACCCAGGGATGGAGCCCGATCTCTTACGTCTCCTCATTGGCCGGTGGGTTCTTCACCCCCGGCCCTACCTGCTTGTGTACACAAGTGGAGACCAAATAAGTTCTTTGGTGCAAAGGACATAGGAAGGGGTCTTGCACACAGGAAGTGGTTCACATTTGTTATGGGTTTTTGTACTGCCCTCTGGGTGAGTCCAGCCTCCCCTGCCCCAGGGGGGAGGTTTGGGCTGGGGGGCGGGGGGAGGTTGTTGCAGGTGGAGAAGTCAGACTGTGAGAACTGCCTTCCAGTCTCATTGTCCTACACAGCTGGAGAGGGTCAAGCCTTTTAAGTCCCAGGATTAGGTTTGTGAACAAGCCAGGGTCCTAGTGCTTGTTGCCAGCTTTTCTCTGAGTGGCTCCACCATCCCCACAGCCTCCTTCCTCTGTATATTTCTCCCCATGGGCTTTTCAGGCAGGCTGTCCCTTTAAGAAAGCAGCCGCAAGCTGTGTACTCCACTGGTAGTCCTGCCTCCCCTGCTGGGTGCCTCCTTAGGCTGCAGCTGGGACCCTTCTGGGCTGGATTTGTGGGCTGGACCCTCCCTAGGAAGGAGGCTGCTTTGCGTCAAGTACACACCCCCAGGAATCCATGCCCAAGGAAGGACTTTCTGGCCAGAGCCCCCCACTGCAGCCCTGGGCTCCCATCCCTCTGCCCTGGCTCTGGGACATACAAGGATCATTCTTAAAGGCTGAGCTCAGGATCCCTAAAAAGAAAGTTAGAAAATAGCTGGATAAACTTGGGAAGTGAGAGAAACCTCCGATTGTGGATTGCAGTTTTGGGATTGAGTCTGGTGATTCTTGCTGGATGGAATCTGATGGGTAAATGTGGGAAGGAGGAGATGGGGGCGGGGGGCAGGGCCGGCTGGGATTCCCAGTGGGTAGGGAGCCTTGGACTTGGGGCTAGCCCCACCCCTCTCCTAGTGGTTGTCACCCCTGAGGCAGGGAGCTGAGGATTGACATCTGGAAACATCTGGAGCCAGGCCTGAGGGGTGAAGATCAAGGAGGGGATGTCAGTTTTCTCTCATTTGGGGAAAACAAAGTGTGGCCTGGGAGGGCTGTGTGCGAAGATGCTCCAGGCCAAAGGCAGTGAGTGACACTGTGATTCTGTCTCAGCTGGGGACTCGGGCGGGGGCACAGACCAGGCCCTGGGCTTGGTCTCCAGGGCCCTTGGACCCCGTCAGCTGCCCGAGCTACAGCAGGCAGGGCTGGGGCGGGAGGAGGCAGGTCTACTCAGGGTTGGGAAGAATGAAGGCCTGTTGTTCTGAAGCCTGGGAACGTTGCCCTGGGCTGCCCCAGCTCAGCCTGAGAAGGCATGGGGGAGGGTTCCCCAGGCAGAATGGGACTGAGCTGGTACCTCCCCACTTTGCAGGTCCCCCAGCCCTGTTTCCTGAGGCCTGGGCACAGGTGAGCTGCCTCGCTGAGAATGCGCAGATGTTATCGTTGGGAGGGCTGGGGTCTGTGACCCCCACAGAGGATGCAGGCTACAGAAGCAGGTTCAGTCCCTGAGCCCCAGATCAGAGATGCTACTGCCGAATTCTGCTCCAAGAGTCCTTTCCTCTGTTCCATCTTGTGCCAGGCTGTGGCTGAGGGTTTACTGAGATTAAAAAAAAAAATGCCATGATGGAATTGGCAGGGTGTGAAGATCTAGAAAGATGTTTGGATATGAGATTAAAGCTGTCTTTGACAAGTGACAATAATAATTACCATTTATCCTGTAGCTTGAATGTGCCAAGCACAGTGCCAAGGGCTTTTGGGGTACCATTTCGTTTCATCCTTGAAGTAATTGTTTGAGTCATGAATAGTTTTGGAGATGTTTTTAGAAATATATCTATTTTATTTATTATTTATTTGGCTGCGCTGGATCTTGTGGGATCTTTCAGTTGAGGCATGTGAACTCTTAGCTGCGGCATGTGGGATCTAGTTCCCTGACCAGGGTTTGAACCAGGGCCCTCTGCATTGGGAGTGCAGAGTCTTAGCCGCTGGACCACCAGGGAAGTCCCTGGAGATTTTTATGGATGAATTAACTGAGGCTCAGAGAGGCGAGGGACCTTGCCTGGGGACACAGAGCTGGTAAATTGCAGAACCAGGACTTCAACGCCTTCATTCATTCAATCATTCATTCCTGTGTTGCTTTAAAAATGTTGAGCCTGAGATCCTTCTGTGTGCCAGCGATTCTGATGGGCGCTGAAGACACAGCTGGGCACTAGGTTGGGGAAAGCCTGACCAGCCTGACTCCACAGCCCAGTGCTCAGCCCGAGGCAGAGTCTTCCAGATGAACCCAGAGACCCTGGGAGAGAGTTGTGTTGAGAACTCTGCTTGCGAATGTTCTTTGCCTTAAATGTTTCATTTTGTTTTCACTTTAATAGTCATCTTAAAAATGAATGCGTTCATTCTGAATCATCTGAATAGGCATCACAGAACCTACTACTGGCCTGAGATTTTAGTCCCCAAGTTTATGCTTCTGTGCGAGTTGGCACCAAGTGGTTTCGTAAAATGATAGTGTTTAACGTTAATGCTTTGTTTCTTAAACCGGACTCTGCATTGTGTGCTTGGAAGGCCCAAACACCCAAGATTAAGAAAGGCTACACTGACTCTGCTGCAGGAGGGGGAGGTGCAGTAAGGGTATCCCGGGAAGAGACAGTTTAACCTCCCTTCTCCCCCTCAGGACAGAGTGAACTGGACTCCGTCCAGGGCAGGGGGAGTGAAGCTGCATGGATTTCTGATCTCGCAGAATCAGGGGGGAACCCAGTCCAGAGATTCAGAGAAGAACATGCAAGTCAGGAAAGAGGAAAGTCCCTGAATTAGGGGCAGGGAGCCCCATTTCCAACACACCCTCTCTGACCTCTAGCAAATGGAAGCTCCTCTGTAAGTCTTTCCAGATGGGGCAGCTTGTGCTGAGGCTGGGAAGGGAAAGTGCCAGGCCTCCTGAGAGCGCTGTGTGGTTTCCTCCCGAAGAGGGGTGTTCTCTGGCCACCCTAGAACTTCAGACCTCTCCCAGGGTCCAGCCCTTGGGTGAGAAGGCCAGAGCAGGCTCCCTGACATCCGGAACTGTGGCTGCAACCCAGGCCTCAACCCCCTGGACACGAGCAGGCGCACTGTTGTGGCCTCGAGCCTCGGGCCTTGGATATGGGGCTGGGTGGCCGGCCCCCCATTTGGATCGGAGAGCCCCCCAGCACAGGTGGCCAGAGATGAGACCCAGGACCCAGACCGCCCCCTCCTCCTCATCCACCTCTTGTTCCTCTTCCTCCTCTTCCTGCTGAGGTCTTGGGTCTTGCTGTGAGGTCACTTGTGGTCACACCTCCCTGTGAGCAACGCTCTCATTATCTTTATCCTCCGGTTCCTGTCCTTTCCCTGGATCCTGACCGATCATCCTGGGTTTCCTTTCGCAGACCTCTCTCTGGCCCCATCCAGCTCCTGCGTTAGCAGTCGGTGAGCCGGGAAGACCTGAGGGCACAGAGTTTGACTTTGGGGGCCACAAGGTCTTTGTCATTCTCACTTGGCTCTAACAAGTTGGTTCCCTGTGGCTAGTTGGACTCCTTAACGTGTTGCGCCCACCCGCTTCTACATCTCTGGGCCCAGCTTCAGCACTGAGTCCTTCTCATCCCCCCATGAGCCCCACTCTCCAGCCGCCCCACCCAGCCTGCCCTTCCTTGAACTTACTCATCTCTTCCCTGCCTCTGAACCCCTGTCTGTGCAGTGCCCCCAATCGCCGCCACCCCCCACCCCGCCCAGTCCTATCTACTCATAAGATTTTGATGCCTTGTTCAGGCCAGCTGTTCCCTCTTTTTGTCCTGCCATGACCCTGCACCCCTGAAACCTCTCCAACACAGCAAATTCTCCTCTGTGACTCTGTCACTTCATACTTGCCTTCACACCCTGCACTTTAGTAATTTGTCCCTCACTGTGTCTCTTCAAGGGCAGGAATCAATAGACTTGGCTATTTTCACTGCCTCCCCCATCCCTGGCTCTGTGCCTGCCAGGCAGCAGGCGGGCAGGAAGTCCTGTTGGCACAAAGGCTCATGACCTGTCCTTTCCCCACCTCCAGAGCCCCTGCCACAGCTGGTGGCTTTCTGGGGTCTAGCAGAGCCATTTTGGGAAATCAAGATCTTGTCACGTGTCAGGCCCTGAAACATCCCAGAGCCAAATCCATCTCTGGGCCTGTAACCTGAGCCTCCCCATTCCCTGCACCCCGTGATCAGGTGGCCCTGTTTATTTTGACATCCCGTGAGGGGCCCAAGTGGGGACACGAGAGATCCTGATTTCAAAGCAAGAATTTTCTCTGGTAGCCGCTGAAGGCCAGGCCCCTGCCAGCTCCCGGGCTCCTGTGTTAGCATTTTCAGTTAATTAAGAAAACAAGCCCTGAATCCCTCGCTGTGATGGTTCTGCAGATTCAGGGCAGAAGGTGCATGTCAGCGTGCAGGAAAGGCCTCCCAGCTTCTGTAGGCCAGGTGAGCTGGAGAGGTGCTGACGTGCCTTCTCAGGAAGAGAAGAGGCTCTGAAACTGCATCCTGAGCAGCCGACTCCAGGCAGGGCCCAGAGTGTGAATTTCTGCCCCACCTGCCCCTCTCAGGGTGTTTTCTGAACGGATGGAGGATGGATCCAGGCCAGAGGGATGAGGGTAGCAGAGGAGGATTCGAGAGCCCGGAATTCGCCGGTCTTCTTCTCCAGAACTAGGTTATCCCATCTTCCTGGCTGGTGGAAGAGAGCAGTGAGGGGTGGGTCAGGGATAGCTTTAGCAGGGCTGACCTGCCAGGGGGTCAGGGTTGTTGCTCACCCATGCAGAGCCTTGGTGTGAGTTTAAAAGGGTATCTTTTCTTAAGGGAAATGTAGCTAAATATCAGTAGATTGCTGCAGAAGCTGCCCAGCCCACCCTCTTCCTGGCCCACACTCTCTGGGGTACCTGGAAGTAATGCCGGGCCTCCACCAGTGCCCTTCCCTGACATAGGCGTCATCTGACATCTGTGGGGATTGGACTTGGGCTTCTGGGCGGTCCAGGAGCACAGCTGCCTTCGCTTCTGCCCCTGTGAAGTCACACAGCCCCGTGGAAGGGGGATTCTCTTGCACAGCCTGGACACTGCATGCAGTGGTCCTGCTGCCCTTGGGCCGAGGGCGGCAGGATGGAGACCCAGTCCTGCTCTACCCCTACCAAACAGTCCAGGCAAATCATTTGGGCTTTGTGAACCTGGGTTCTAATGGGAAATGGGGATGAGGCACACATAGAATGTGTGTCCAGAAGGTGTAGGTATGTGTAAATGTTGGATAAAGTGTTAGTTGCTCAGTCATGTCCAATTCTTTGTGACCTGTGGACTGCAGCCCACCAGGCTTCTCTGTCCATGGAATTCTCCAGACAAGAATAATAGAGTAGGTAGCCATTCCTTTCTCCAGAGGATCAGTCTTCCTGACCCAGAGATTGAACCCGAGTCTCCTGCACTGCAGGCAGATTCTTTACTGCCTGAGACAGCGGGGATGTTCCACATATTAGATAAGACATATGCATACCTGTCCTGGCTCGGGGAACCTGGCTTCCTCCCCCACTGGGTGTCTGTCTTATTCCATCCTGCCTACTGGCCAGGTATCTGGCTCCCTGAAAAGATGCTGGAGAGAAATAACAAAGATGTGATTAGCTCCTGCTCAGCCTGGGGATGGAGGGGTTGTAGGGTGAGCTCTCTGTATCTGGTTTAACTGTCCAAATGATCAACAGTTGGTGGCAGATATTTTTTGACTTTTGAGACCCTTGCCTTTATCCCCTGGGGAATCTCAGGGCTCCTTGCCTTCCCCAGGTAATGACTACTTCACCCACAGGGAAGGCCATATTCGCAGGAAGGTAGGGTCATTTGGGGAAAGCACATCTCTCAAAAAGTGAGAATCCTTGTGGTGCTCTAAAGTGGGACACAAGTCATTTGAGGTTTTGAGGGGGAGTTTCCGATCTTTCTCTGTTTTTTTTTTTTTTCATTTCCTCCCTCTTTCCCTTGCTCCTCCCCTGCCCCACTTATTTTCCCTTTTAATTTCCAAATCAATCCTTATGTTGTATAGCTGATATGACCAATAGCTCTTATTTCCTGGAAAACCTATTCAAAATGCCACCTGATCCTCCCCAAACTCCCAAATCCCTGGACACCAGGTGGATTTGTTTGCTTTCAGCTTCTGTTGCTAATTTTTCTCATTTTGCCTTAGGACCATTTGCATGCAAAAATTGAGGAAATTTTTTTTTAATTAAGGAAAATATACTATAAATCAGGCGTGGAATATGAGACCGCGTACTGATGGTAGATGAATAATGCTAATTGTGTGTGAAGTCACAGCTTTCTATAACATTGACTTGGCAGGTCAGAACCTTTTGGACTGACTATTGGGAAGACCATCTCTTGTTTAAAGAGTTTCTGAATATCCTCCAGGCTTTGAAGAGAACATTTGCGATAAAGACCAAAAGAAGTTGTGAATTTGTTTCTAGACTATTAGGGAACATCTTCCAGAGGGAGAGGCCCTCACTGGATTCACAGTCTTTAGGGAAGTATTCATTGAGGAATCTGGGTAAAGGTTTTCAGAGTTTTTTATTTACTACATTTCTGTAACTGTTGTTTCATATACACTATCTTCAGGAGAAACTATTTAGAGGAAACCAAGAACTGAAGAACCAAGCCAGGGTTTGTCTGCTGCTGAGAATTTGAGGATGGAGTTCTAGCTGTGGGGTCTCATGAGTTTGCTTTTTCCCAGGGGCAAGTGGCCTTGCTTCTCAGGCCTCGGTTTTCTCCTCTGTAAAGTGGGCTTGAAAAGGAGAGTCACCTCCACTCTCAGCACCCTGTGCTTCTGTGAATTTGAGTCAGTTCTAAATGAGGTGGATGAACTGGAGCCTATGATACAGAGCCAAGTCAGTCAGAAAGAGAAAAGCAAATATCGTGTGTTAATGCATATATATGGAATCTAGAAAGATGGTACTGATGAACCTGTTTTTGGGGCAGCAGTGAAGATGCAGACAGAGAGAACAGACTTGTGGACACAGTGGGGGAAGGAGAGGGTGGGGTGAATTGAGAGAGCAGCATGGAAGCATACACGTTACCATATGTGAAATAGACAGCCAGTGCGGATTTGCTGCATGATGCAGGGAGTTCAGACCAGCGCTCTGTGACAACCTAGAGGGGTGGGAAAGAGGTTTAAGAGGGAGGAGACCTGTGTATACCTATGGCTGATTCATGTTGATGTACAGCAGAAACCAACACAATATTATAAAGCAGTTATCCTCCAATTAAAAATAAATAAATTTAAAAAAAAATCCTGGGGTTCCCAAAATCTTTTAGAGAGCTCCCTGCAGGATAGTCAGAGAAAAGAGGAGCCCCGTTCCTTACCCAAAGGCTGGGGGAGTGGGAATGGTGGAGAGGGAGGTGGAACCATCCAGAAGCAGAACAGAGTAATCTTTCCCAGGGTCAGATTTTTGCACCTGAGCTTGTGGAATGACACTTGGTCACTCCAGAGACAGTGGCCCTTTTGCCTTGGCTCTCTGAGTGGGGGTCCACTGAGACATCCCTGTGCTGGCTGATTGTGGGGCGTGAGCCTGGGCTGCCGTTCAGGGTCTCTATGTGCTTCCCCTTGACCTCCTTGGTTTGAGCATGGATCCTGTTAGGACCTAAGGAGAGTTTGGAAAATCCCAAACCCAGTTTCAGAGTCCAAGGAGGGTGGTCCTCTCAAGACCAAGTCCTGGGCTACTTCTCAGGTCTAGCCACACCCATCTCTGCACGCCCCTCCTCTCACCGGCTGTATCTTCACTCTTGCCCTTCCATCCCCTCTGCCTGAAGATTGATACCTGGTGAGGTATCTAGCCCTCCCTCAAGGCTCAGTTCAAACACTCCCCCCACTTCTATAAAGTCTCCTGCCCCCCTTCCCCTGGTTTCAGGGAGATGAAGTTCTCCTCTCTCTGCCAGCCAGACCTACCGCTGATGTAGCACTTAGCAGGTTGCTTGAAAACCACTCTTCTGCTTGACTCTCGTAAACCAGGAGCTTCCAGAAGGCAAGGATTCCAGTAGCTTCCACTGGGCTTTCCTAGTCCCAGTGACAGGTTCTAGTTCATAGTAGGTAGGTCTCGGTTAAACATCGACCAAATGACAAGTGAAGGGAACCTATGCTCTTTGTGGTTTTTTTTTGCAAATAGGTTCACCAGTACCATCTTTCTAGATTCCATATATTTGCGTTAATACACAATATTTGTTTTTCTCTTTCTGACTTACTTGGCTCTGTATAATAGGCTTCAGATGCAAGCAGGCAGGAGTGGTTTGTGTTTGGGCCATCTCCCCAGGGCCCAGCTCCACGGTGGTGTCTGAACAGAGCATGCTGATCAGCCCCCTGCTCCCCCATATCCCTTCCATGCCAGGGACTGAGAGCTGGGCTGATGGGCGTGCAGGGAGCCCAGGGCTGGTGTAGGTGGCAGCACCATGCTGTCCTTCTCTAGGGACCAAGGTGTGACAACATGCCATCGTCCGCAGCAGCCTGTGATTCCAGCAGCACTTGGGGAAAACCACACGGTTTGTGCCTGTGACGGACACCTGTGTTGGAGGCTGAGGAGACAACTTACTTGGTACCAGTTAGAGAGTTCTAGTGGGTCAAGCTTTCCATGCTCATCAAGAGAAACCTGGGCAATGTCAACCTGCATGAAGGCCAGGGGGATCAGAGGAGAGCAGGGATTGCTGAGAGTCAGGAGTGAGTTTGTTTACACTCCAGCATTTTCAGACCCATTTGCTGAGTGCCTCCCATGTGTGTCCATCACTGTTCTAAGCTCTGAGGGAGCAACCTGACCATGTCCCTGCCTTCGGGGAGGCTTACTTTCTAGTGAAAGTCCTGGAAGACCAAGAGAATGGGAGCTGAGGCCCGTGCCCCCCTCCAAGGCTATTCTGAGCTGGCCTCTTGGTGAGGGGTATCCTTTCTCCATTCATTAGTCCCTGCATTCTTCCCCAAGATGTTGCCTGCTAGAAGCACCTTGGTATCACTCTTGCAGATTATCAGCCCTCCCTCCTTGCCCAGGGCATGTTAGAGACCCCGCCCCTAGACTCCCACCATGCCCTGCACAACTCTGCCCCCTCCCCAACCTGCTTACCTGTGGACCTTTTTTCCCTGACCAACTGAGAGCCTTTTTAGTAACCAGGTCTATGCTTTTTTTGTTTGTTTCTTAAAAAATATTTATGTATTTGGCTGCACTGAGTCTTTGTTGCAGTATGTTGTTTAGTCGCTAAGTTGTGTCCATTTCTTGGCAATCCCATGAACTGCAGCACACCAGGCTTCCCTGTCCTTCACCATTTCCCGGAGCTTGCTCAAACTCATGTCCGTTGAGTTGGTAATACCATCCTACCATCTCATTCTCTGTCGCCCCCTTCTCCTCTTGCCTTCAATCTTTCCCAGCATCAGGGTCTTTTCCAGTGAGTTGGCTCTTGGCATCAGGTGGCCAAAGTATTGGAGCTCCGGCTTCAGCCTCAGTACTTCCAGTGCAGCATGCGGGGTCTTTTAATTGCAGCCTGGACCTATAGGGTCTAGTTTCCTGACCAAGGATTGAAGCCAGGCCCCCCCTGCACTGGGGGCGCAGAGTCTTACCCTGGACCACCAGGGAAGTCCCCAGGTCTGTCTTCTATTCATGACCACACCCCTGCAGCATGCTGTGCCTGGCACGAAGTGGGGCTTCCACATGTGACTAGAATTAATGACCCATGGGGTAAACGCTTGGTTTCATTTGTCCATCTTCCCCATCCACGCTCAGCTTGCACATCTGTTCTCCTCTCTTTCCAGGTGAGCCTTGGAACAGGGTGAACTCTTGGGGAAGCTGTCAGAAAGTTGGAAAACTGGGGGAAATGGGACAAGACTCTGGCTGGAGTCAGCTCCTCTGAGTGTACTCTCTGCGATTTGGCCACTTGAGGCTCATCTGCCTTTGAACTCGCTCCCTCCCCCGGTCTGGGAAGGCGGGTAGGGTTCAGGGCCGACAGAGCTGAGCCATGAACGTGGACCCTCCTTGCTGAGGCCTGTGTCTCCCTCCTTGTGGGTGGGGACGAGGCAGTGCTGAGGGACAGACCTGTCCCAATGGGTCTCCGGTTCAGTCCACCCAGCTGGGCCTGCTGGAGAGCAGGCCGCCTGGGAACGGCTGGGAAGTCAGGCCCGGCCTTGGGCCCACTTCCCCCAAGGCCAGGATGTGGCGTGGGACCCAGGCAGGCGGAGGTTCCCACCACTTGGCTCCTGCACCCGAAACGCTCCAAGCCCAGGCGGTGTCTCCCAGCAGGAGGGGGTGGGGGCAGACTCCAGCTGCCTGGGTCAGGACCCAGCGTCAGGACCAGGGCAGCTCCATAGGCGCCCACCTCTGACATCTCTCCGCCACCTGGACAGCTGCCAGTGGCCCTGCAGTCCAGCCTTGCCTTGCCACGGGGGAAGAGATTTGGGGATTAACCATTGCAGGCCCTGCCTGAGCCAGGCTGAGACTGGTCCTCCCAGATCAGCTGGCATCCATCCACCATGTGCCAAGGACTGGGGAGGATGTATTCGCAAATGTCATCTCATTTCATCCTCATGTCAGTCCCATTTTCCTGATGAGTAGACTGAGGTGTGTGGAGTTACATAATCTGCTTATGCTGGTGGTGGTGCTCAGTGGTGTCCAACTCTGCGATCCCATGGACTGTAGCCCGTCAGGCTCCTCTGTCCATGGGATTTCCCAGGTAAGAATACCAGAGTGGGTTGCTGTTTCCTACTCCAGGGGATCTTCCCAACCCAGGGATTGAACCTGTGTCTCTTGCGCCTCCCACATTGGCAGGTGGATTCTTTACCACTGTGCCACCTGGGAAGCCCCTGTAATCTGCTTAAGGTTATACAATTAGTAAGAAAATTTCCTGTATTCATCCTTTGTTACAGAGTCTGCTATGTGCTAGGCAGTAATTCTTGGCCCTGTGGATATACAATGGATGATGGACAAAAAAATGATGGACAAACAGGGAGAGATAGAAAATAATATATATAGCATCTCGTATGGTGATAAGTCTATGTGGAAGATAGGAGGAGGGAAAAGGGAGTGGATGATGTTGGAAGAGGTTTGTTTTTTTTTAATTTTAAACTTTTATTATTTCTGTTGTTGCATATTCATCGTTGACTATATTGCATTTAAATTTTTTTTCATTTAAAAATATTTTTATTTTATATTGGAGTATAGTTGATTTACAATGTTGTATTAGTTTCAGATATACAGAGAAGTGATTCAGTTACACATATACATATATCTATTCTTTTTCAGATTCTTTTCCCATATAGGTTATTATAGAATATTGAGTAGAGTTCTTGTGCTAGGCAGTAGGTCCTTGTTGATAATCTTTATTATCTATACTAGTGTGTATATATTAATCCCAAACTCCTAATTTATTCCCTCCCCACCTTTCTTCTTGGAAACCTTAAGTTTGTTTTCTGTGTAAGTCTTTCTTTTTTGTAGATCAGTTCATTTGTATCATTTTTTCAGATTCCACATTTAAGTGGTATCATACGATATTTGTCTTTCTCTGACTTACTTCACTTAGTATGATAATCTCTTGGTCTATCCACGGTGCTGCAAATGCATGATTTCATTCATTTTTTATGGCCGAGTAATATGCCATTGTGTGTTTATATGTCACATCTCTTTATCCATTCCTCTGTTGATGGACATTAGGTCGCTTCCATGTCTTGGCTATGGTCAGTAGTCCTGCTATGAACATTGGGGTGCATGTATCTTTTCGAATTTATGGCTTTCTGCAGATATATGCCCAGGAGTGGGGTTGCTGGATTGTATGATAGTTCTAGTTTTAGTTTTTTAAGAGACCTCCATACTGTTCTCCACAGTGGCTATACCAGTTTATATTTCCACGAGCGGTGTGGAGGGTTCCCTTTTTGCACTGGAAGAAGGGTTATTTTAAGTAATCTCATTGAGAAGGTGAGTAGTTATTGCTACTTACACAGTATTTGCTGGGAGCCAGGCATGACCCTGATCACCATGTATAAGACCACTAACCCACTGACTTAATCCCTGCAACTACCTTCGGAGGCAAATTACTATTATTTACATTTTCAGAAGGGCACAGAGAGGCAGAGGGAGGCAAAGTAACTTGCCAGAGACAACACAGCCGATCAGTGGTGCTGGGATCTGTACTCATGCAACCTGAGTTCTGGCTCGTTACCACTATGCTGTCCTTCTAGGGCTTCGCAGACAGTAAGTGGGTGGGCAGAAGGGTGGGCCTGCAGGACCCTATTATAGGGCAGGCAGGTGCTAAGTGAGTAAGTGTCTGGGTGCCCCCTCCGCTGTAGCCCTTTTGAGGGGGAGGAAAGGGCAGAGCAATAGGCAGATTCTTTAGAGTTAAACCTGACTGAGAAGGGAGGGCTTGAGTATATTTGCAGAAAATAATAGAGGGTAAACACTCCAGATGCAGCTGTCTCTCCCCCCGCTCCCAGTTCTTCTCTCCTGGTCCCTCCAGGCTCCTTCAGCTCCTTCAGCTCCAACTCAGATCTGAAATAAGTAGGACTGTTTCTTGCTCTTGTTCTAATCTGCCCTCCCTCCATACCAGTCTGGGAAGAACTTACTTAGTTATGATGATGAAGGCAGCTAATATTTATTGAAGACTTCTTGAAATGGTTGGGGAACATGTGTATGTTACAACTCACATGTGCAAGAAAAATAATTACTTGCTGGAATTGATCACTTGCAATAAAAGAAATCTTAGCCTGGTCAATAAAGGTCTTTTCGTCTTTTCTGTGATGTGAAACAGAGACTTATGGTCCAGTGAGGTCAGGATTCAGTCTTCCAGGGCCCCCCTCCTTAGTGATCTGCTTGCTGGGGAAGCTCCAGTTTTCTCAAGGCCGCAGGTTCCCCGCTGATATGCACTGAACGTGTTCTGTGTTCCCTCTGCGTCTAGGGTCCTGGTGCTTGTCAACTCAAAAAAGATGCACAGCTCGGGAGTTATGAATTCAGTTTTATTTGGGGCAAAATGAGGACTGCAGCCCAGGAAACAGCACCTCCGAGTGCTCCGAGAGACCACTCCAAAGAGGCAGTGGGGGAAGGTCAACATATAAGATTTTGGTGAAGGGGGAGTTCAGTACAGTCAAGTGCTCACTTTACAGAAGGTTTTCTGCTAGTCATGAGGAGCTGATGTTACCATGAAGGGATTTCATGCTTTTCTAGTTACGAAAAGATGCAAAGATTGGGATCATGCAGTCAGTTCCTGAAGATATCTGCCTATCTAAACAACTGTTGCACCAGCTTCCATGGAGCCCAGAGCGCCTCACTGCACCCTGAACTCTGTCCGGGGGTGCTGAAGGTCAACAGCTGCAGCGGCACAGGGGTCAGTCTCTGCGGCGGCACATGGCAGATGCCCGTGTTGTTGTTCAGTTGCTGGCAACTGTTCTTGGCGAGTGCCAGTTTGTAGTCGATGTACTGAAATCCACTGAAGGGGCCAGGTCTGCTCTTGTCCCTGGGGCTTTTGAAGGGTTCCCTGGCACCTGTTGCTGAAGCCACGGCTTCTTTGGGTCCCCCACTCTCCCAGACACCCACCTTCCCCTGGAGGGCTCGAGTGTCCAGCTGTTGTGGGTGTGAAGGCCCATTCTTGTGCGGGTCCGAGGACAGCCCCTGGTCCTTCCCAACCTACCCCTGGCAGAGCCCTGTTGCTCTGAGCCCAGTGGAAGGTGGGGCTTCTCCAAGGGGCATGGTGTTTCCCCAGGCGTGCGGTCCCTCAGGTATGGAAGTGAAATCCTGGTCATTTACTTCCTCCTCCTCCTACTCCTAGAAAGCTTCTCTATTGCCTCCTCCTGTCCAGAGTAAACAACATTGCCTCTCAGTGACCCTTCCCTGCTCAGCTGGCCTTTTTGTTGGGGCGGGGTGGGGGGGTTTTATAAATCTTCTCTGACCAGAGAAAAGGCTGTGGCTTAGCTCTCATATTAATAGAAGGATATAGGAGGGACTTCCCTGGTGATCCAGTGATTAAGACTCCTGGCTCCCAATGCAGGGGGCACAGGTTCGATCCCTGGTTTAGGGACCCTGCGCTGCTACATGAGGCGGCCCAAAATCAACAAACCCACAGCAACAATCAGAAGGGTACAGGAGAAAAGGGAAAAAAAAATTAAACATCTGGATTTCCCAGAGGCAAAATATATTGGGAAATATTTTCCTCTTAAAATACTCTGTTATACAGACCTGCAATATTATTCCTGAATTTGTCAGTTACTCCTCATGACAACCCTGTGGGGTGTGTCCTGTCCTGATAAAGAAAGTGAGGCTTTGGAGGAAGCAAGCTTTCCCAAGGTCTTAGAGTGGGTTACTGGCAGAGCCAAGTTTAGAAATTCAAATTCTGGATTCTCGGCTCCATTCTATTCCTAGGGCCTTTGCTTCTCAGAAAGGAGTCTTGCGGTCGAAGTTCCTTAGCCCTCAGTAAAAATAAAATGTTGCCCCTTGAATAACATATAATCCTCCCCAGAGAAAGGGGGATTGGCTTCAAGTTGACTCAGCTAGGGGTGAATATCAGGGCAAACCTCTCATGTCATAGAAAATCTCACTCCATGTTAGCAAAGGCTGTCTTCAGATTCTTTCCTATTCCTAGGGATGTAAAAACTTTCATCCTTCTTGTTTTTTCTTTTCTTTTCTTTTTTTTTTTGCTGTGTTCTGTCGGGTGTGGGATCTTAGTTCCCCGACCAGGGATCAAACCTGTGCCCCCTACATTGGGAGCAATGATTTTCACTACCTGTTGGGATGATGACTTTGCTTGACAAAAAAGTGTGATGTGACAGCCTCCTTCTCACTCAGCTTCCCTAGCTAAAGAGGCCTTTGACTCACAGCTGTAGCTGCTTTGTGCAGAGCCTGGTACAGCCCTGACTCAGCTCACAAGTCAGCTGAAGCCCTGCCCTTTTCCATCTGCCTGTTTTCCGGCTCTGAAGACCGCGGTGCAACATTTGAAAATTCAGCTCTGGCCCCTGGTTGCACTGGCGTTGAATAGGCCGAGGCGGGTATCTGAGCACCACCTAAAAATAGCCAGGGGAAATAACCTTTTGCTTTATATATTTAGCTTTTATGACATAATGAAGTTATTGGTATTGTAACATTTTTTCCCTTTGACCACATGCACATGGATTCATTTTCCCAGAAGTCCCAATACCCGGGACATTCTGAGATGCAGGGACAAGGAAGGGAAGGGAGCGAAGTCAGTGAGACGTGGTTAAGATGATCTGAAATGGCAGGAGCCAGGCCACTGCACAGGCTCAGTAAGACTGACTACTTCTCTTCATTGCCTCCTCCAGGAAGCCTCCCTGGTATCCTCCAGGTCAACAACCAGACTGTAGCAGATGCCTCTCTGCACTCACATCACAGTGCCTTACCTGTGTCCATCCCATATAGTGCTAGACTAGCTATTTGCATACCTGGCTCTCCCACTAGACTGTCATCATTAGGTATCTTATTCAGCTCTTATCTCCCATGCCTGGTACATCCAAGCAGGTTAATAGATGTCGGTTAAGATGGTCCTTAAGGTGCCAGATACAGAGGCTGAGTGAGTTACTGAAGATGACATGCACTGAGGCTCAGACATGTTTCTAAAGTCCACAGGATGGAAAGCAACATGGAACCATGAAGGACATTATACAGGTGTATTTTCTTTGGTGTGATTTTTGTGTGTAAGCAAAGAGGATGCTGTCTCACCTCTGCCTGGGAGGTCTTTTCTGATGCCAAAAAAGAGGATTGAAGAGCATGACCGTGAACTTGAAGATCATGTCAAAGGGACACTGCTACCTCCTTTCAACTGTGAGCTCCCACTCTAGTGCTCTTTTCCTTAGGCTGTAGGAGGGCAGGGACTGGAGTCCGGGCTACCCGGCACGTGCCTAGTCAGAGGGTCACCAGGTCCAAACACCAGGTCACCAGCTCACTGTACGACAGGTCAATAAATCAAGAGATGATTTTGGGGGGTGAGGAATAGAGGTTTTATTCAGAAAGCCAGAAGATTGAGAAGATGATGGACTAGTGTCCCAAAGAGCCATCTTACCTGAGTTAGAATTCGGGCTTGTTTTATACCCCAAGAGCAGAGGGTGTGTCTGGTCGTTGCAAATCTGGTGCAGTAATCCTTCGTTCTTGCAGCGGTCCATGTAGGTATGATCACAGTATTCCTATAAATATCCAACATTAATTGGATATTTATTGATAATTGTTTTCTGTTCTACTTTTTATCTCTATATAAATGGGAAAGTATTATACCTTTAAACATCAGAGCCTTGAGAATGGGCTGTTATGTATATTTCAGGCTGTAGGCAACATTCTTTTACAAATGTACAGAGTCATCATGACAAAGCTCCGGCAACAGCGCACAAGGGTTAGAGCTAAAGAAACAGATCCAATATGGAGTCAGGTTTGTTCTCTGTTACAAGAGCAGATGCTGAGTAAACATTTGTGGAGTGAATGGATGGGTGGATGGATGCATACATGGAGGAAGAAGCTCTTACAATCAAGTGAAGTTCATCTAGGGAAGGCTTCAGGGAGATGAGCTTTGAGTCTAGTTATGAAAGAGGGAAGGACATGGGTTGGCAGAAATGGCAGGGAGGACTTTGTGGTTGGGTGAGGGGAGGCAGGCCATTGGTACCTGTTAGCTTGGATACTTCTAACCAGATGCTGACTCTGGATGCCCATCTCTTAGGGGAGTGGAAGCCTTGGGGGGCTCTGGGAAGCCATACAAAGACACAAGCCTAGAGAGAGGGTTTTTCCCTTTTTACTGCGCTTCTTTTCCTCCAGCACTTGGAACTGAACACATTGCTAAAATTCCTTGAGTCCCTAGGGCAGGGGTGGGGGTGCAGTTGGGGGGGTCAGTTCTAACAAATGAGTCTGGACAGAGGCATGTGGAGTGTGGCCCAGAGAGATGGGGAGGGGAGGGGGAGAGCATTGAGGACTTGGAGAGGAGGGAGTTCTATTTTGGGCAGCTCTGACTCCCAGCCTCTCTCCCAGCCAGGTCTGCAGTGGACCCCCACCCTCTGCACACAGTCTGCCTGTCCCTTCCGTGCACCGGCTTCTGCTCCATTTCTGGCTCCCCTCCTGCATCCTTTCAGACTTGGCTGTTTCTCTCTTTGGTGTTCTGCCTCTTGGTATTCTCGCTTGCCTCCCAAAACCTCCTCCCAGTCTTTTCAAAGAAGCCATCCCTGAAAAACATCATCATCTACAAATAATAATCAACATCGACAACTTATCTTCCGTCCTACTAAGTGCCAGGCGCCACACCAGGTGCTCCATGTGTACTGGTTCAGCTCACAAGAAACACACGAGGTCGTTGTTCCGTTGTGATGGCTGTTTGAAGAAACCAAGCCCCAGAGAGATTGCGTGAACCCCAGGCGAGGCCATTGTTAATGCTGGTGCCAAAAATCTCCCCAGCTGGGAAACCTGTGCCCTTCTCTTCTCACAGCTGCCCAGCCCTCCCTCTGAATCAGAAACTCTGGGACTGACGCCCATTGAGCTGCATTTAACAATCCCTCCAGGAGATTCCAGAACCACTGGTTTAGCTGATCTGGCTCCAACCTGGCTGATCAACCTCCAGGTCTACCCAAGATTTGGAGAAAGCTGATTCATTCACTGCTATTACTCATCCTTAGGATTCTGGTGACTGGCTCCGGGCAGAGGGCTAGATGCCCAAGTTTCCCCAGACCTCGTTTCCCTGGTTGAGAAATAGGAGCAACCCCCACCCTTGGAGGGGAGCATCTCTCTGGCTTCTCATTTCCAGAAGAGGATCTCCCCAAGAGTGGTTACTCAACACAGCACCTTAGCATCACCCAGAGAACTTTTATAAACATAAGATATTAAAGCCACTCATGCCCTGATCCCACCCGCAGAGATGCTGGTTTGGTCCGAGGAGGGAGCCAGGCTTTAATGGACACAGGGGTGGAGAACCTTGGCCTCTCCCTCCCCATCACTTCCCCAGGGGAAGAGGCGAGGCATCTTTGACCAGTGACTCTGGGAGGTAATGAGCTGGGCTGGCCAACACTCCTCCCTTCTCTGGGTTCTGCTGTCTGCAGGGTGGGCGCATCTGGCCAACTCTGGGTGGTGAGGTTGGAAACCTCCTCCTATGGAAGGGTCCATGGTCACCCTCCTCTGCCAAGGACTGGACACGTCAGCTGGCCTCACTCATGGGTGAAATATCAGGAAGTTCATTTGTCTAAAGAGACAGCCGCACACTCCCACAGCTTTATCAGGAGCGTGGCTGATACTGTTGACCTCCATCTGTTTGTTCCGTGTATCTCTTTCTCAACTGGCCCTGAACTTGAGCCAGAAGAGGGAAGTGTCATAGATGGACCCTGCAAAACCCCAACACCGTAGGCTGGACAGGGTTAGTGTTGAATTTCATGAGACGTCATGAACACGCCAGCTAGTTTAGTTAGTGGTCAGTAAAGGGTCAGTGCATTTGAATCAAAACGCAGCCCACTGTGGTCACCACTACACCTCTCCAGGGAGAACTGAAACCTCCCAGCCTCAAACCACCACCACCAGTTAACTCCTTGGTCCTCACTTAAGTCAGTGAATGTCGGTGGCTCTGGGTAGGGTATCAGAGGATCCCTCTGTAGCTGTCTGTTGTTGTTATTGTTGTTTGGTTGCTTTAGTTGTATCTGACTCTTTACAACCCCATGGACTGTAGCCCACTGGGCTCCTCTGTCCATGGGATTTCCCAGGCAAGAGTACTCGTGTAGGTGGCCATTTCCTTCTCCAGGGGCTCTTCCTGACCCAAGGGTTGAACCTGTGTCTCCTGCTTGGCAGGCAGATGCTTTAGCACCCAGCCACCAGGACAGCCCTCTGTATTCTATTTAGAGTTGGCTCTACCTTTTTAAAACAAGTTCGCAGTTGACACTGGTGCTGCTGGCCTAGAGACATATTTTGAGATTAGGTGAGCTGAGTGAAAGCAAAAGGCAGGTGAGCGCAGATAAGGTCCAGTGTTTGGCGGGCTTGGCTGCAAATTAGAATCACCAGGAAAGATTTACACCTTGCCCCACCCCACTCCCACCCAGAGCCCTGTAGGGTAAATGACTGATCCTGTTTTCCTGGGACTCAGAACTTCCCAGGGATGTGGGACTTTCAGGATTAAAACTAAGACAGTCTCGAGCAAAGGAGGATGAGCTGCTCACCCCAGTGGCTCCCCAGCACCAGCCCAGAGATTCTGTTTTAATTGGTTCTGGTTGGGATTCAGGCATAAATATTTTCAGAATGCCCTGTGATTCCACTGTGCAGCCAGGGATGAGAACTTGGGGGATTTGAGCACTACTCTGGACAGTAGGGTGAATTGTGGAAGAAAAAAAAAAGAGAAGAATCACATCTCTTTACAGATGTGACAGAAGGGAAGGGGATGAAGGGTCGATGAAACCACCTGTATCCCAATCCCTTGAAGAACTTGTTAAAATGCAGATTTAGGTTTACCCAGATCTGCTGATTGAGAAACTCTGAGAGCAGGGCCCTGGGATCTGCATTGTTGAGAAGCCCCTTAGGATGGGATCCACTGTCCTTGGGGTTCTTCTGTGGTGAGTGGGAAAACCAAGAGCTAAATTGAGGGAAGAGACCTGGAAACAGTGTGTGCTCCAGGTGGGGAGGCTGTTGACGACTTTGGGCCTGAGGCCAAGAGGAGCAGTGAGTGAGGTGCAGGTCCAGGGAAAAGGGGTCAGCCTCTGCCTGGGCTGGAGGTCAGCCAAACTGGTAAGAAAGGATGGAGCCTTGGAAAAAATGCTTCCAAGCTGTGAGCACAAGGTGAGGTCAGCGCTGCTGGCCAGACGGGCAGGACCCATGGCCTCCCATCTCCCCCCTGCCCTGTGTCTGAGTTGGGTCCACATGGGAGATCAAAGGGCCCATGAAGGAAGCATTTCCAAGTGGAAATTGCCTGGGCTTGGAGATTGATTGGATAATTATAGCGTAAAGGAGGGAACATCATGCGTTTGTGTGTGTTTGTGTGTGTGTGTGCACACGTGCTTGGTGGTCTTTTGGACAGCCCATCAGAACCTGCCTCTCATCCCAGCTCAGTCAGTTACATGCTTGTGGCCTTGGGCAGGTCACCAGACTTCTCTCGGCCTCAGATGTGAAACAGAAGGGAAGGGGATGAAGAGTTTCCCAGTCTAAACTCAGGAGGCTGATACCCACTTCTCAGAGATTGATGTGGTCAAGAAATGAGATAACACGCGTAAAGGCCTGGCATGTGGCACTTCTCAAGACAGAGGAAGTTAAGGATGAGTCTGTGGTTTGAACCTCGGACCATGGCGTCACTCACAGAGGAAGGCTGAAGTGGGCTACGGGCAGGAGGAGTGAAGACGGTTTGAGAGCAAGTTGGTGGGAATGGTGCCCGCATTTCAGAGCAGACCTGTGGGTCGTTGGAAATAAGGAGCTGGAGATGGGGAGACGATGCTTCGGGAGTGACCACTGGCTGAATGCGTCTGAAATGAGATGGAAGGTTTGCTGGGAGGGAGAAGGGGTGAGGGAGAAGGACAGAGACTGGAGGTGTGACCCTTGGCCGAGGCCCAGCACACCAGCTTCGGGACCAGCTCTGCTGGGTACAGGGCTCCCAAGAGACCGTGCGACGCTGGTCCAGAACTCAAGGATGTCCCAGCCCATTGAGAATGACACTATTTAGGAAGCAGCAGCGGCAGCTCTGATGTCTGACGGGAGAAACGCAGGATGCTAAGGAGGGGCGCCTCACCACACCTGTGGGCAAGGGCGCAGGCTGCCAGGTGGGTGGCCGGGAGGAGGGGGAGGGTCCAGGAGGGGTGCTCCAGGCAGGGGGACTAGCTGTTTGAAATCAAGGAGACGGAGACGAGAGAAAGTGGAGTGTGGGGAAAGCTGGGTTGGAAGTCACATTGTTCTGAAACACCATGGAGAGGAAACTGGGAAGACAGCCTCTGGTGGGGGGCGGGGAGACAGGCTGGATAGAAGCGATGCTGATGTGCAGAAGTACAGTTTCCAGGCGAGGTGGACGCTGAGGAGGGAGGCGAGGGCCACGTGAGGGGCCCTCGGGTGAATAAAGTTCCTTCAGTGGAGAGAATCCGGGCACAGCTTACAGGGGTATCTGGGTCAAAGGAACGTGACTTAGGGATGGGGGAGTCCACGCAGAGACTGGGCTTGAAGCTATGGAGGGATGGTCTGGGTTCCAAAGGGGAAACCCCAGCTTCTAAAGCCTGAGGTCTCCTAGCCAAGCTCTCACTTCCCTTGGAGGAAGTATCCCGTTCTAGAAGCACAGGGGGGAAAAATATCTTACGCCTTTTACATACGAGATGTCTTTGGTTCGCTGGAAGGGAGCGAGGGCAGCAGAAACAAACAGGAATGAAAATGGCCAGCGTTTCGTCTGGGAATGCCAAGACCTCATTTAGCCACGCAGGTCTGTCAAGGCGCACGCTTTTGCCTCTTGCTAAGTGCCACTTGAGACACCTCTTGATGGTGTCTGGCCAAGGTCTGGATGCCTTTGACCTCCAGTGAACTCTTAAGAAGAGAAATGGTTGAAGGACCTGAGTTCACTGGGTTTGCTGTGAAGATTTTATTTCTGGGGTTAATAACTTTCTCCTCTCTCTATTCCCTACCCACACTCCCTGCCGTCAGATGGCTTTCATTCATGGCACACATGGCATTGTGTCATGTTCCTGGGGCACTCAATATAGATGGTGGAAAAGCTCATTGGCATAAAAAAGATAAATGAATTCAAGACGTCACATAACAGGAAGGGCCACAGAGTAGTATATGATGCAGCATCCTTTAAAAAGGGCAGAGAGCAAGGGCTCTGAGTTTATTTGGAAGAATTCAGATAGCCGAGGATGGTTAAGAAGGCTGCTTGGAGAAGGTGGGACCTGCACAGGGAAGGGAGAGGAGGAGGAAGCAGAGGTAGGCGTGGGCTGGGGGACAAATGTTGCAAACTCAAATGTAGAGCAAGCAGAACCAATTTTTTTTTTTTTTAACTCTAGTTCAAAGCTAACACATTTTTCTGGCTTTTAATATTTATCCAATTGCAGAAGGACCCACAATCTTTGTGTCTGAGTAAAGTCATCACATTGATGATAGATCCTGTAACTGATGGGGTCAAGAATTCAGGAAATACACACTGCAGTGTATCTAATCCCTCCGCTCCCATCAAGTTCCTGCTGTGTGTGCAGAAAGAGCCCGGGTCAGGGGAGTTGGAGATAGAGCGGAAGTGTCCATGCCCTCCAGGAATTTTAATCCCTTGAGCAATGGTGTGTTTAGGGAGGAGTGACCGGGAGGAGCATGCGGCCGGAGGGGTGAGGTGGGATGGGGAGGAGAGAGCAGGGTGGGGAGCAACCCAGCAGTTCCTGCGTTGCCCCATCAAGGCCGTTAGGGCCAGGAAGCCACCCCAGATTAAAGTAACTTCTGTCCTGACCATTCGGGGACTGTGGGTAACATTTTTGGAAACACGCAGGGAGTGGCTGTCTGGGCAGCTCTTCCTGGGAAAGGCTGCCCGAACTGGCTTCCTTGGAAGATGGGCAGGACCAGCTGCAAGATTCATGGGCCCTAGTGCAAAATGGAGAGGCAAGGCTGCTTGTTCAGAAATTACTGAAGATTTCAGGACGGCGGCGGCAGAGCCTTAAACCAAGCCAGCGGCCCTTGTGAGAGTGCCTGGCGCTCATCCTCAAGAGGCTGGCCCTGAAGATGGGTAGCCTGGATCTTTCTGTGGCTCGGCGTGGGCGGTAAGATGATGGGGCCCGATTGTTGCCTGCGGCCGGGGCACAGGGCTTCTCTGTGCCAGTGCTCAGTTCTTCCCTGGGAGTTGGGGTGGGTGATGGGGAAGGGATGGGAAGGCTTCCATGGCTGGGGGGCGGCGGGGGGCGGGGAACGACAACTGTTTACCATGATGCTGCCATCTCTGTGCAGTGGGAAGGCTGTGTCTGAGTTTTGGAATCCATTACACTGAGGTTCCCGTGTTTTATGAACTCTGCTAACTTGGGCAAGTTGCTTACCTTCTCTTAAGCTTTAATTTCCCTATGTGTAAAAATGCCTAAGATCACCTTTGCAGGCTGCTGGGATAACTAAGTGAAATAAAAAAGGCGACTGTTTGAGCCCAGCCTCGCTCTTAGTAAATGTTAGCATCCTTTTTTCTAAAAGTGTGCTGAATGTCTATCTTGTAAACTATGGAGCATGGTATAGTTTGAGGACACATTATTGTCAGCAATTTTTTTTTTTTTTTTCCATCTCAGGCTTATTGGGGGAAGGGCTAAACTATAACACCGGAATTTCAAATAGAGGCGGAGGGAGTATACACATTGTATGTTTTTTTTTTTTTTTTAAATTGGAGGATAATTGCTTTACATCCTTGTGCTGGTTTCTGCTGTACCACAGCTAGAATCAGTCGTAACTGTATCAGTCAGCTTCCTCCTGCGCCTCCCACCCCTCTAGTTTATCACAGAGCACCAGTTGAGCTCCCGGTGCTATTCAGCAGCTTCCCGCTAGCCAGCTCTTTCACACGTGGTGGTATATTCATGTCAGTGATGCTTTCTCAGTTTACCCCACCTTCTCCTTCCCTCACTGTGTCCACAAGTCTGTTCTCTGCATCTGCAGCTCCATTGCTTCCCTGAAGCTAGGTTTATCAGTACCATTTTCCTAGATTCCATAGATAGGTGTCACTGCTAAGTCACTTCAGTCGTGTCCAACTCTGCGCGACCCCATAGACGGCAGCCCACCAGGCTCCGCCGTCCCTGGGATTCTCCAGGCAAGAACACTGGAGTGGGTTGCCATTTCCTTCTCCAATGCATGAAAGTGAAAAGTGAAAGTGAAGTTGCTCAGTCGTGTCCGACTCTTCGCGACCCCATGGACTGCAGCCTACCAGGCTCCTCCATCCATGGGATTTTCCAGGCAAGAGTACTGGAGTGGGGTGCCATTGCCTTCTCCATAGATATGTGTTAATAGGCAATATTTAGTTTTCTCTTTCTGACTTACTTCACTCTGTATAATAGGCTCTAGGTTCATCCACCTCACTGCAACTAACTCAGTTTCGTTCCTTTTTATGACTGTGTGATATTCCACTGTATATATGTACCACAACTTCTTTATTCATTCATCTGTTGATGGACATCTAGGTTGCTTCCATGTCATGTAAATAGTGCTGTGGGGAACCCTGGGGTGCATGTGTACACCTTGTTAATATACACTAACGAAAACCCAATTATGTCTTCTGTGCAAACACATACACCCAGAGAAATACACACATGTATGTGTACATACACATTACAGAACTGACTTGAAACTGGGTTGGAATGAGATGGTGTATGACAGGAGAGTGTGGGTGTCATCTCCTGGTTTTAAACCTCAGTGTCCTTATCAGTCAGAAATACTGACCTTGCTGGGTTGTGTTGAGATTCAGTGAGATGCTGAATGTGAACACTATGTTTTCTGGCCCATGGCAGGTATGAGCATCTTTTGGTGGATCTCTGTTCCCAGGCCGTAATGTGGTTCACAGGAAACTGAAGACAAGACTGCATCTCCCCCACAGTAACATTTCCTGAATGTTACATTTGGACAGCTCCTCATAAACCAAGTGTGGGCTGATTTTAAATTGGCATGGAGGCTGATTGTCAATGATATTACTGTTTCCTCTGCTCATATTCATCAGGGAGCTAGCTGGGTCTTCTCTCTGCAGAAACTTGAAAGCCAGTAGAATTGTGTGTGTTTATTTCCTGGGAATGAACACACATATACATACACACATCACCTATACATCTGTACCATGCCATATACACACATAAACACACACATAACACTATCAGTTCAGTTCAGTTCAGTCACTCAGTCGTGTCCGACTCTTTGTGACCCCGTGAATCGCAGCACGCCAGGCCTTCCTGTCCATCACCAACTCCTGGAGTTTACCCAAACCCATGTCCATTGAGTCAGTGATGCCATCCAGCCATCTCATCCTCTGTCGTCCCCTTCTCCTCCTGCCCCCAATCCCTCCCAGCATCAGGGTCTTTTCAAAGGAGTCAGCTCTTCGCTTCAGGTGGCCAAAGTATTGGAGTTTCAGCTTCAACATCAGTCTTTCCAATGAACACCCAGGACTGATCTCCTTTAGGATGGACTGGTTGGGTCTCCTTGCAGTCCAAGGGACTCTCAAGAGTCTTCTCCAACACCACAGTTCAAAAGCATCAATTCTTCGGTGCTCAGCTTTCCTTATAGTCCAACTCTCACATCCATACATGACCACTGGAAAAACCATAGCTTTGACTAGACGAACCTTTGTTGGCAAAGTAATGTCTCTGCTTTTTAATATGCTGTCTAGGTTGATCATAACTTTCCTTTCAAGGAATAAACGTCTTTTAATTACATAACACTATAAACACATGCACATATACCACCCAGAGTTGCACCCTAAAGAATGCTGAGTGCCGTAGAACTGATACTTTTGAATTGTGGTGTTGGAGAAGACTCTTGAGAGTCCCTTGGAATGCAAGGAGATCAAACCAGTCAATCCTAAAGGAAATCAACCCTAGATATTCATTGGAAGGACTGATGCTGAAGCTCTAATACTTTGGCCACCTGATGCAAAGAGCTGACTTTAGAAAAGACCCTGATTCTGGGAAAGATAGAAGACAGGAGGAGAAGGGGATGACAGAGGATGAGATGGTTGGATGGCATCACCGAATCAATGGACAGGAGTTTGGGCAAGCTCCGGGAGATGATGATAGACAAGGAAGCCTGGCGTGCAGCAGTCCATGGGGTCGCAGAGAGTTGGACATGACTGAGTGACTAAACAACACCACCACATCTCTGTACCATGGTGTCATCCACACACCTCTGTACCATGGCGTCACCTCTGTACCATGGCATCACCTCTGTACCACGGCGTCCTCCACACACCTCTGTACCACGGCGTCAACCCCTTTCACATGCCAGCATGCATTCATATCTTCCTTCCCTCTGTTTTCTGGTCATTTCTGAGTATCTCCTATACTTGTCCAGTGAGCAAGGATTGGGTATCTCCCCCACGCCTGCCCCTCATCTCTCCTGATGTCTTGTCCTAGAATCTCCAAGTCATGGCCACCTTTCTCAATCCCCTCTGCTATGTCGTCTGTCTCTAACAAATTCCAGAACTGCAACCTTGGCTGAAGGTGCCTTATTTTTACCCACCCAGAAGCCTGGGACTGCCTTCAATTCAGCTCTACCTTCAGAGGCATCCAGGTAGAATCAGGCTTGTGCTTCACTAGGCATCTGGGGACCCCTCAGCTTTTCTCATGCTTTGGTGAAGCCCTGAAATGCAACCAGTCCTGGGAGGAGCCTGGGGTCAGAACAGAGGAAGGGAACCCTGATGGAGGGCCTGCGATGTGCTCAGAGCTGTGCCCGCTGCTTGATGCCTGCTCTTTGTTTGATGCTCACCTCTGGGAGGGGGGCTTTGTCCTCCATGTGCCTATAGGAAAGTGAGGCTCACAGGTCCTAAGTAACTTAGCCACAGGCTTAACATGAAAGCATACACTCTTTACAAGAAACCACCCTGCCTCCTGGAAGACCAGATGCGATCAGCTGAGACTTAGACCTGGAGAGAGTTTCTTGTTCATCTTCCCAGCACCTCTGGGCTGTGAGTTCTTTCCTAGAACCTGTAGAGAAGCTTGTGACACTAGTGGTCTTCTAGAGCAGGGGTCCTCAGCCTCCGGGATCGAATGCCTGATGATCTGAGGTGGAGCCGATGTAGTAAATGTAATGCACTTGAATCATCCTGAAACCATCCCCCACCGGTCCATAGAAAAACTGTCTTCCACAAAACCAGTGCCTGGTGCCAAAAATGGTTGGGGACCACTGCAGGAGATGCTCACCTATGAAAAAACAATTCGTCAGGTTGATTCTGGTTTGCCTAGAGGAAGTAAGAAGGCAACCAAGAGCAAACCAATGAAAGAGGAGGGGACCTATCCTGCCAGACACCTGCTTTTCTAGAGGGTTGCCACCTGCAGACACCAGAGCCCTTGGTGGCTGGGTATTGTGAGGCTATGAATGTCTCTGTTTTGTTTGTTTTTAAGCAATGTCATTGCAATTTAATTGAAGTACCAAAAACTTTACATAATTAAAGTACATAATTTGATATATTTTGGCATATGTGTATACCTTTGACTCCATCACCACCCTCAAGATCACACTTGACCATCATTCCCCAAAGTTCTGTTAACCCTTTTATAATCTACTCCCTCCCTTCCCCATCTCCACCCCCTCCATAAGCAACCACCTACCACAATCTTTAGGAAGATCAATTGATCAAAAGATCAATAGATCTTAGTCTTAGTTTTTAGTCACTATAGGTTAATTTGGGTTATCTCAAATTTTAGGTAAGTG
Organism: Cervus canadensis; assembly: GCF_019320065.1. Taxonomy (NCBI): domain Eukaryota; kingdom Metazoa; phylum Chordata; class Mammalia; order Artiodactyla; family Cervidae; genus Cervus; species Cervus canadensis. Next base: position 45,075,286 of record NC_057413.1, read on the forward strand.
GAATCATACAATATGCATGCTTTTATCCTCTGGTTCCTTGTACTTAGCATAATTATTTTGAGCTCCATCCACATGTGGCACATTGCAGGAGTTCATGCCTTTTGCTTGCTGAGGAGTATTCTATTTTATGGACACACTATACAATTTGTTTATTGATTTGCCCACTGATGGACATTTGGGTTGTTTCCAGTTTGGAGCTATTACAAATAAAGCTGCCCTGAACATTCATGAATAATGTTGTATGGGCACATGCTTTCTGTGTTTGGGGTAAATACCTAGGAGTGGAAAGACTGTTTCATGAGGACGTGTGAGTTTAACTTTTTAAGAAACAGCCCAGCTGCTTTCCACCAGCAGTAAGGAGAGCTCCAGTTCCCCCATGTCCTCAGTGGCACGTGGATGTAGCTCTGATTTCAAGGCTTGGTTGGTATGGAATTTGTGAGCCCCGTCAAATGACCAAACCTGGAAATTGAACCAGTTGGCTTTCAGTTTGGCCTGGGACCCCCGAGTGATGCTGAACCTAAGAATGTAGAATTAGGTGCTCCTAGAAATATTATTCAGATGGCTGTTTGCAGAATGCAGGGAGTGGGGGAATATGAGAGGTCGGCACCCATCCCAGCCTGAGATCCTGTGGGACTGGACCAGGTCTGGAGCTTGGTGTTTGGGAATGAAACCAATGTACCTGAGGCATTTGGGGGAAAGGTGGCAAGAAGCATTAAAAGGATGGGGCATTAGGGAGAGAAGACAAAGAGCCATGGAAGGGGACCTTGACCTTGGGAGGCTATAGCTCCCTGAGGGCAGGGGCTGCCCTTAAATCTCCAGTACTATGAGCAGGGCCAGCCACAGAGTGAGTGCTGAAAACAGCAGAGGTGGATTGAATGAACAATTGAATGGAGGATGAACTATCTAATGGGAACTTGGGGGTAGGATTCCATTCAACCAGCATCATTTAGCACCTCGTGTGTTCTATGGCACAGAGCCTAGTGTCCAGGATGGAAGGAACTCTGGAGAGCATGTGGTTTGACCTCCTCATCCACAGACAGGGCTCAGAGAAATGATGCTCTCAGCCAAGGTCATTCCTGTCTTGCCCAGGTTGCCTGCTGGGGCAGAGTTGGGACTTGCTTCTGGGTCTCCTCAGTTTTACTCTAGGGTTTATCTCCTTTTAAAAATAATATTGTCTTTTCTGATCAATCAATGCTTATTGTTGGAAATTTGGAAAAATCCAGAAAAGGATAAGAAAAATAATCCTAAACTCCCAAAGATAATTTACTTTGGGAGTAAATAACCCTAAACTCAACAGATAATTATTTCAAGTTGTCATATATGTATATGTGTCTGTCTGCATCTATCTAACCAGTCTTTATGTTTTAACATTTTGGATGTTTTCAGTCTTTTATAGTATTGGGTTGGCCAAAATGTGTTCGTTCAGGTTTTTCCATAACACCTTACAGAAAAACCCAAACGAACTTCTTGGCCAACCCAATATTCGTAGCCCTGGGACCGGTATCTGGTCCTGAATCCTTGAGGGCATCTCTGACTATCTTCCAGTGCTCTGGGCATACATGATACCGTTTGTATGAACAGGGAGCTCAGAGGAGGTTGGAACCCCACGCTGGGAAAGAGCTCTGCAAACATTCCCAGACGCAAGCACCAGTACTGCCCCTAACAGAACCACGTGGTGGTGGCTGAGTCACTAAGTCATGTCTGACTCGTTTTCAACGCCGTGGACTGTAGTCCACCAGGTTCCTCTGTCCATGGGATTTTTCAGGCAAGAGGACTGGAGTGGGCTGCCATTTCCTTCTCCAGGGGATCTTCCCGACCCAGGGATCGGACTCTTGTCCCCTGTGTTGGCAGAAGCCACTGCTGAGCCACCAGGAAAGTGGTGGCTTTCCACTTTCATAGCCACACTTTATGATGTTCATTTGTCTCCCTTCCCCACCAAGCTGAACTTTTGTTTACTCTGGTATTTTTCCAGTTCCTAGCAAGGCACTTAGGTGCTTAACAGATATTAGTTAGAATGAATGAATGGGTGAAATTGTATGAATGAGACTGAGGGGCAGGGGAGGGGAGGGGTCCACGTTTTCAATTGCTTGTCCTCCAGGAGTCAGCTCATCTCCCCTCCCCCAGCCCCTGCCCTCCCCCGTTCTCTGAAGAGGTGGAATGTGCCTGCGTCCAGGATTTCTGTCCGGCTGGGCCGGGGCACATGCAAGGCCTTTTCTGGTGTGAGCGAGGACGCAGAGAGGGGCTAGCAGGACTGTCGGCCCGGGGTCCAGAGCGTGACCAGGCGCACAGGCCCAGCGAGGGTCCCAGGGCCGGCTTGCCTCCATGGGACCTCGAGGTCCTGCCCTCACGAGTGCCAGACGGCCTTCCTGCGGGACCCCAAGAGGAGTGGCTGTGGGGAGCTGCTCCCAGGCCGGGGGTTGCCTCGAATGGTGTGAGTTCTCAGCTGTCTGTCACTCTGGCGGGAGACCTGGAGGAGCACGCAGGAGGAAGCTGGGGGCACTTTTCCCTGCCACCCTTCAATAAGGCCTCTCCATCCCTGTGGCCTGCTGGAGGGGGCTCGGCTTCGGAAGCAGAAGGGGGTAAGGACGGGTTGTCACGTGTGGGGTGGTTTCCCTTTGGCCGGGAGCCTCAGGCCTCTGGCTCTAATGGGTAGCAGAGATTTGGGTGTTGAAATTCCTCCTCCTCTTACTTCACAGCTGTTGCTCAAAGAGCTCCCCTCTGCTCCCTCCCATTCTCAGCCCAAACTCTTGCTTTCTGTGCCCAGTCCGTGTCTTGCCAAAGCCCCCACGTCCGCTCACGGCTCGCGCACGTGTGGGCACGCACGCCCGTCCATGACATGCTGGGCATCCGGCCCCTCCTGTCTTCCTGGGCTGCTCGGGGACTCGTTAACTCTTACTCAGAGCTGCTCCAGGCTCTTCCTCACTTCTGTCCCTCTGATAATCCGTGCTGAGACAGTGCCACCAGAATTGTCCATCTGGATACTACTCAGACATAGGAAGGAACACATTTGAGTTAGTTCTACCGAGACGGATGAACCTAGAGCCTATTACACAGAGTGAAGTAAGTCAGAAAGCGAAAAACAAATATTGGATATTAACGCATATATATGGAATCTAGAAAGACGGTACTGACAAACCTATTCGCAGGGCAGCAGTGGAGACGCAGACATAAACAGACTTACGGACAAGGACAGGGGAGAGGAAGGAGAGGATAGCATGAATGGAGAGAGATGATGAGAGAGAGAAGCGTGGGAGCATATATACTACTGCATGTAAAACAGATGGCCCATGGAAATTTGGTGTACGACCCAGGAAAGTCAAACCAGGGCTCTGTAACAACCCACAGGGGTGGGAAAGGGTGGGGCGTGGGAGGGGAGGGTCAAGAGGGAGGGGGCACATGTATGCCTGTGGCTGATTCTTGCTGATGTATGGCAGAAATCAAACCAATATTGTAAAGCAATCATCAACCAATTACAAATTAAAAAAAAGTTGTCCATCCAAATCCCAGCTCAGAGCAGGCCTCTCAGACTCCCCTTTACTGTAAGCCAGCCGACTAATCGGCCAATCAGCCAACCAGCCTGGAGCTCCCACCGCACTCCCCCCCCCTCCCCTCGCCCCTTCTGCCTGCCCTGCAAGGCCTGTCTTTCTTTACCTGGTTGCCCATCTTGTTTCCCACCGCACCTCTCTGAGTTCTGTATTCCAGCCTGGTAAAAGGAACCCCCTCTGCCCCTCACTCACCTGGATGCCAAGTCCTCACCTTGGCACACCTTTGTCATGAACGGGTTTCTCAGACCCTCCCAACTAGCACGTGTCCACCTCTTTCCTCTGAGTTCTGGCTTCAAGGCCACTTCCTCTGGTGAATGTTCCAGACCACCCCGGCCAGAAGCCACTGTCCTCTCTCTGCGGTCCCAGAGCCTGGAACTCCCTCCCTCCGCCCCATTAGAATTCTGGTGGTTTATACACAGACCTCCCCAACAGCACTGTAAACTGGGGTGAGAATGGGATTTGATGTGTGGTTCATCTAAAGCACCTAGAAAACTGCTTTGTGCATGGCAGTCCCTTGGGGGTTGAGTGGATAGGTGGATGGATGAATGAGTGAATGAATGAATGCATGCATGCATACTTGACCCTGGTCTTGGAGAGCTACTATCTGCTTGTTTTCTGTCCTGCTGAGACAAAGAAACCTATGTTCTCTTCAACATTTCTCGAAATGAGAAAACCCATTGGAAAACCCACAACTTCCACACTTGCCCCCACTCCTGAGTCAGAGAAATGTCACTTTGGGGGACGTTTTCAGTTTCACTTTCCCAGCAAGACACCCCTTTCCCTCCCTCTCCTCCTGCCACCTTGTGGGACTGGTGGCACAGGGGGGCCCCTGAGGGGTGCAGAGGGGCCCCTGGGGCTGTGAGCATTTACTTTTGCTTTCTTGCTTTTCCCAGAGCCGAGGGGGAAACCATCATTTAGGCAGCTGCTAAAAATAGCTCCCCCAGTCCTGGAAAGAGAGCTTGCTTATTTTTGAAAGCGTTCCCGGCCCCCTCCCCAGCCCTGACTGTGGCTCACAAGACAAGTCAGATTGTTCGGAGTCCTGTCCTGAGGCCGACAGGGAAGTCACAACTGGGCCCCATCCACCGTGTGGCCAAGTGCTGTCTGGGAGGTGGACCTGCAGAGAAGCAGGGAGATAGGAGGGCCTCAGGCTGTCCATTTTTTTGTCCTATCAGAGATGGATCTCACTCCCAACAGCCTCTTAGACAGCACCCAGTGGGAACGGTATGGTAGGTGTGGAGTCTGGAGACCTGGTTTGGATCCTCAACTCACACTTTAACATCTTTCTGAGCCTCAAATATGGGAGGGAATCAGCGCAGTGATTGTGTTTACCCTACAGGAGTATGGTAGAAGTTCCAGATAAACCTTGAACATGGTAAGTATTCAAAGAATGATCATTATCACTTTATTATGATCAGAATCACTGGATTTAAAACACAGCACTCCTGTTTTGGGCTTCCCAGGTGGTGCAGTGGTAAAGAATCTCCCTGCCAATGCAGGAAGTGCAAGAGACTCAGGTTCCATCCCTGGGTTGGGAGGATCCCCTGGAGGAGGGCATGGCAACCCACTCCAGTATTCTTGCCTGGAGAATCCCATGGATAGAGGAGGCTGGAGGGCTGTAGTTCATAGGGTCACACAGAATCGGGCATGACTGAAGTGACTTAGCACGCACGCACGCACTCACTTCTGTTTTAGTGGGTAAGACAGGGTGCATGATGAGCCAGTATGCTAACTAAGTTAAACCATATGAAATGTATGGTTTTGTGGGTTAAAAACAATTGAGCAGTCAGTTACATACGATTTAAGCTAATAACACAGGGATCAGTACACTTTCTGTAAAAGGCCAGGTAGGAAATATTTTTGGCTTTGTGGGCCCTAGGGTCTCTGTTGAATAAAGTGTTTATAGATGATGAGCGAGTATAGTTGTGTTGTTGTTGTTTTTAACTTTCATTGGAGTATGGTTGCTTGTAGCTGTGCTTTAATCAGACTATTTCCAAACACAGGCTGCAGTTGGATTTGACCCCCACAGTATTTGCCCACCCCTATGTGTGGGCTTCCCTCATAGCTCAGTTAGTAAAGAATCTGCGAATATGTAAGAGCCATTCACACGGAGAACCCATCTGTAATATATACAGTCATATTGTAACAGTAGCTTATCTTTGTAGCTATTAAGTGTTTACTATTACTGGGTGCTATTCTAGATTCTTTACAAATATTAGCTAGTTTAATGCTTATGACAACCCTATGAAGTGTGTTGACACTTCAAGGACAATAATGACAACCCTATTATTTCCCCATTTTACAGATGAGGAAACTGAGGCTCAGAGAGCCTAAGTAACTTGTCTGAAGTCACATAGAGTTGATGGCAGTTGAACAGAACCCAGTCAAGTTTGTAGGGTAGAATGGGATGTCAGCAGTTCAGAATGGGAGCAGGGGCAGGCTTGTGAGGGGTCTTGAGTCTGTTTGCTGTCCGCAGAGCTTGAGGGGAGGGTCTTCAGAGACTTGAAGTGGAGCAGCTGTGGTATAGGTGAGCAGTGGGGAGATGGGTGGGCAGAAGGCCTGGGAAGTATTGTGGCCTGGGATGGAAACGCATAGACTCTTTGTTGGGAAGCCAGGTTCTGGGTAAGCTGGGCTTGGGGCCATTTCCCGGCTGACGCCCAGCGCCTCGTGAAGGGTCAGTGTGTAGGGAGGAATCTACCAGGGGAACAGGACGTGGCTGACATTCTTTATTTCATGCAGCCACTCTGGGGAGCTCTGGGCCCCGTTCCCAGACCCGGACCCCGGGGATCTGGTTGAGAGAGGAGGGCAGAGGAGCGCCGCCCCCCTCTCCAGGATGCCTGGTCTCTGCCAACAAGTCACGGCACTCAGATACCCTGTTGATTACCTTTGCCCATTAGTTTAGCCTCAGATTAACAGGCAGCTGGTCGGGACTCTGACCTCACGTGTTCTGTACTATTGTTCCCTCTGCGCCTTTGCTTATGCCCTTGCCAGGAATGCCTTTCCCACCCCTAGCACCCTTCCTTAATTCTCTTCTCTCTCTTTCAAGACAAGGGGGCATGAATTTGATCTTTGGTTGGGGAACTAAGATCCTGCAAGCCATATGGCCAAAATAAGAAAAGAAAGAAAGAAAAAAGAATTCCCTGCCAGTCCAGTGATTAGGACTGTGTTCTCATTACCAAGGGTCCAGGTTCAATCCCTGGTCAGGGAACTAAGATCCCACAAACCATGTGCCTGGGCAAAAAAAAAAAAAAAGACATTTCTCAAAGCTAGCCTAATGTCACCTTCTCCTGGAGGCTTTCCCTGACCTCCTCGTCACCCCCAGGCGTACCAGGTCCCCTTTCTCAGACTTTCTCGCTCCAACTTTCTGTATGGTCACTGCCTCGACTCCCCCAGCTCCCCCACCAGGAGGGGTCCTGCTTGAGGAAAGGGACCAGACTGTGTTTACTCCCGCACCCTCCCCACACAGGTCAGCATCCAGCACAAGGGCTGGAAACGGGTTCAAGGCATGTGTGTTCTGGGGCAACACTGCTGTGCTCAGGATGTGGTTGTTGAGCAAGTTGCCTGAACTTTGGGGTTCAGGTGAGAAGGGGTAGTCGGGCTATTAGAGGGTTGAGATAAAGCACAATATTGTCGGCTCAGTGCCTGGCTCCTGGTTGGCACTGGGGCAGTGGCTAAGGGGAGATGCCACGGTACACCCTGCCATTACCGCATGTGTGGAGCTTGGGGGAGGGGATGGAGAAGAACATCCCAGGGTCCTGGCATTGGTTCCAAGAGCTAAAGGAAGGGTCCATGAGTCAGCTTTGCTTCTGTGACAAGAGCTCTGAACTTGAAGTCAGAATATTTCCTTGGGGTTCCAGCTCTGTCCCTTAGCTGCTGGCTGTCACTGATAAGCCCTGTAACAGCTGCTGAAGCCTTAGTCTCGTCATCTGTGAGGGGGGATAATAGTAATAACCACCTCACAGAGTCGCTGTGAAGCTGAAATGCGATGGCAGAGCTGTGAAAACACCTGGCCCAGCCCGTAGGAAATGCTCAGTCATGAATTATTGAGCCTAAAGAACACTCGAGAAAGCTGTGAGTGGGTCTCAGATCAGGACATGCCTTCCATGGACATGTGCCCTCTGGCTTAGTGGTCTGTAGCTTTAGAGTCAAACAGTCATGTGTTTGAATCCTAGCTATGACATCACTAGCTGTGTGTCTTTAGGCAACTTACTTAACCTCTCTGAACCACAGGTTTTGTCCCCCCGCCTTAAATAACTTTTTTAAATTAGTGCCTTCCATCTCAGAGCATGAGGGGTAGCTATAGCCCCGTGGCCAGCAAATACCAAAGTCTCAAGTACTAATATTGTTTTGCTTTCACTTAAGACTTAGGAGTAAGCACTAATGATACTGGAATTTTGAAGCTTTAATTAATGTAAATAAAAACTGGTGAGTCGAGGACCTAGGGGCCAGGGTTTGGGGTTAAAGGTTAGGATTTTCATCTTTAAAAACCAAATGGGAGTTCTGGACTCAAGTAAGAGGAAGCACTTCCTGGCCTGGGGTGGAATGTGGGAGGAGCGCCCAGGGGCGCTGAGGACAGCCTCTGGGGGAATCTTTGTGAAGGAGGTTGAGCCAGGCGGTATGGACGGTCAGGGCTAAGGGGGCCCTCGGAGGCCTTCAGTCCAACACGGACACAGCACGGAGGGGAAACTGAGGCCCAGAGGGGACAGCATTGTGGCCCCTGACCCACCACTGCCTCGTGACTCGCCCCGTCCCATGAGTTAAGAAGCTGTGTTTTCTTCACAACGTGGAGGATGTGATCATGAGGAAGTGAAGTCTGGTCACAACCAAAGGTCTAGAGGAGACCCCGAGAGAGTTACAGGAGGGCCCGTGGATGGCGACCCAACAATCTGACGTTGTAGGCCAGTTGGTCTGTGTTTAGGGGCTGACCGTCTGGGAAGGCTTTGTCCCCACAGGGATATGGGGAGGAAGCAGGCAGACGGGAAGTGTAGGGCATGGAGCTGTTGGTGTTGGGGAAGTTTCCATGGAGACAAAGGTGGGTGGTGGGGGCGGGGCGGGCATAGGTCCAGTTTCTCAGACCCAAGTCCAAGTCCACTGGGTTTTGTTCTGTTGTGGCTTCCTGTTCTTCGATATTGCTTCTCAGTTCTCCTCCATTGCTCCTCTTTGTAAAAGAGATTTTGCAGAAATGAATGGCGCTGGCCACTTCCACCTTTCCACTTCCTGCCCAGGGTCAGTGACAAGGGTTTATCTTTCCAACTAGACGTCACTCAGAGCCTGAGGAAGGGTCCTGACCCCTCTGGTCCAGGCTTCCCAGTTACTGAAGGCAAAGGCTGCTTAAATCTGGCTAAGCAAGTTCCTTCAACGCCAGGCCTCGACGGCCCATCTGTGCTCGTGGTTCAAACTCTGGGGAGGCCCAGTCTCACCTTGCCGGTCATGGTGATACCGAAGCCACAGAAGCGGTGTCGGCCTTCTTAAATGAATGTCTGGGGTACTCCTGGCATTTTACTTACATTAGATCATTTATTCTTCACTGAAACCGCATGAGGAAGATGCTATTGCCTTGATGTCACAGATGAGGAACCTGGGGTTCTTGGAGGTTAAGACCTTATGCTCAGGGTCACCCAGCTGGAAAGGGAGAGCCAGGAGTCAAACCCCAGTCCGTCTGACTTCAGAGCCTCTGCTGGAGTGGAGGAAGGATTAGAGCAGGGGTAGGAGAGAAATTGGGGTGGTGGGTGATGGAGGCAGTTCCCCCCAGTGGAGCAGAAGCAGGCAGCCTTTGGAATCTTCATACCCTCTCCTGATCTACAAGGGGCCTTGTTTACTGGAGCTATTTCTTTTTTTTTAAATACTATTTTGGTTTTTATTTTTGTTTATTTTTTGGCTGTGCCATGCAGCTTTTTGGATTTCAGTTCCTCAAACAGGAATCGAAGCTGGGGCTCGGCTGTGAAAACGCCAAGGCCTAACCACTGGACCACCAGGGAACTCCATGAAGCTATTTCTATACTGAGCCGTAGGGTCTGGTCTTCGCTGGGGGGTTGAGGGAGGCTGCTGGGGGTGCTGGGCAAGATGGGAACAAAGGGTACTAATGTGGGAAGAGACGCCCTGGGGAGGCAGTGACCGGACCGCAGCCTGGACGCTGGCATCCTGGTTTTCAGCCCCAGCTCTGTCCCCATCGTTATGTGGCCTCAGAGAAGACATTTCCTTCTTGGACCTCAATTTTCAGCTCTCTACCGTGAAGCTAGATGCTTTCTAGCTCAGGGCTTCTGGTTTTAGTCTTGGATGTTTGGAAGGGGCCCCAAGAAAAGGAGGAAGGGACAGACTTAAGAAGGGCTCCTGGGGAGGAGGACACCCTCAGGAACATAAACACTCGGGAGCGGTAGAGCAGGCCGCCCTTAAAAGGGCAAATATGCAGCGCGGCCTGGGGGTGGGGGGGAGGGAGGGTTGGTTAAGGCCCTTCTCTGTGGGGCCGGCACTTCCCGTTTGGAGGTCTGTGTCTACTTCTTCCTTCTTCTCTCTCTCCTAAGGCCACCTTACTCCTCATACTCGGGCAAGACCTTAAAATTATTTAAAGATAGGTATGGACCTGGTGCCAACCAATCAGGGGTCACAGCTATGAACACGGGTGTAAGACTGTCAGCCCTGCCCCTGATGCCCAGCCCCCCTCCCCAGGCCTGGAAAACTTGGTTCAGACATTGAAAAGCAAAGAAGAACCAGGAGGGAGACTGGGGCGAGAAGTTGAGGAGGTGAAGACAGAAGAGAGTTCGCAGGGACAGTGACTGCAGTCTCTGAGTCCCAGTAGTTAAGCCACCAGGAATCCTTGAGGGGAGCAAGGGGACAGTCTGGAGGTAGCGGAAGCAGCTGGCAGCCTAGTGCAGATTCCTGGCATATGTTGGCAAAGACCTGGAGCAGGCCTGGAGTTCGCAGGTCCTCCCAGATGTCAGCCATCCCTCCCGAGAACCCCGTCATGCCATCCAGCCCATCTCATCACACCTCTGGGACCTGCCCTTCCATGCTCTGTGCCCTCAGCAAAGCAGTCTTGCCCGCGGGACCTGGCCTGGACTCTGCATCAACATCCCAAATGGATGATGGGCAGGGGACCCAGGGAGGCCCACCCCTATCTACCTATGGCATTAGTGCTTTGCTGAGCCTGACACTGGGAGGCCAGGGTTTCGTCCCACCCACTCCTGCCCATTGGCTATCAAGTCCCCTGGAAAGCCTCAGTGTCTCCCTTCTTCCCTTGATGTCCTCAGCTCCCAGCCTGTTCCAGGTCTTTGCTGACAGAAACCAGGATTCTGCACTAGCCTGCTAGCTCCTTCCTCCACCCTTAGCCTCGAGACTGTCCCCTTGTTCCTTTCAAGGGTTCTTGATGTCTTAACTACTAGGAATCAGATTTCAATCAGTATTTTTTGACTGATTGATAAAGACCCCTCTTTTCTCTCTCCATGAGCACAGGTTTTTTCCCCAATTGACCAAAAAATATTATTGAGCACCTACTAAGCACAAGGCCTTTTATTAGCCGTAGAGGGGTGGGGGGTTGTCAAATAAGCAGGAGGCATGGCCCCTGTCCTCAAAGAGCCTTCACTGTAGCTGTGGAGACAATGTGCAAACCTAGAAAAGATGGCCAGTAGTACCAGGCAGGCTCAGATAGTGTGTTATTTAGGTATCCCTGGGTCTACTAAAAAGTCTTTCTTTTTTTTAATTGAGGTATAGTTGATGTACAATGTTGTGTTTGTTTCACATGTAACAGCAAAGGGATTCAGATAGTGTGTTATTTTAGGTATCCCTGGGTCTACTAAAAAGTCTTTTTTTAAATTGAAGTATATAGTTGATTTACAATGTGTTAGTTTCAAGTGTAACTGCAAAGTGATTTTGGTTATACATACATATGTATCTATTTTTTTCAGATTGTTTTCCCCTATAGCATGTTACAAATATTGAATATAGTTCTCTGTGCTTTACAGTAAATCTTTGTTGGTTATTCATTAATATATAGTAGTGTGTCTATGTTAATCCCAAACTCCTAATTTAATAAATTGATAAGTAAAGGGAAGGAAGGATCAAATCCCTTGGAATGAATAACCTAAAGTTTATATATTTAAAACATAATTCTTGGATTGTATAGGGTAATATTTCTTAATATCTTTGAAAAATAATCCTTAGAAAAATTTTTTTAAAGTTCTATATTCAAATACATTTATTAATGTAACAATATATTTGTTCTTTTTTAATGTAGCAATATGGTTGATTCATTCTTTTTCTTAACATATGCATGTATCTATTCTCTTTCAAATTCTTTTCCCAATTAGGTTGTTATAGAATATTGAGCAGAGTTCCCTGTAATATATAGTAGGTCCTTGATGGTTATCCATTTTAAATACAGCAGTGTGTACATGTCAGTTCCAAAATCCCTAACTATTCCTTCCTCTCCTCCCCCAACCATAAGTTCATTCTCTAAGTCTGTGAGTCTACTTCTCTCTTTTAAATAAGTCCATTTGTATCATATTCTAGACTCTGCATGTAAGTGATATATGATATTTCTCTGTCTGACCTCAGTCAGTATGACAATCTATAGACCCATCCATGTCCCTGCAAATGGCATTACTTTATTCTTTTTAATGGCTGAATAATATTCCATTGTAGATATGTACCAAATACATTTAATAAATGCTAGCAAACATTTAAAATGTCTGTCACAAAGTTAATAAAGATAAAGTAGGGACTTCCCTGGTGGTTCAGTGGTTGAGACTTCACTTTCCAATGCAAGGGGTGTGGGTTCAATACCTGGTGGGAAAACTAAGATCCCAGATGCTTTGAGGTGCACCTCCCCAAAAAAGAGATAAAATGGAATCAATAAAAACACCTCTTGAATGATGAGTAACATGCATCATGCCTTATATGGGAGGCTAGCTCAGATGACTAACTTATTAGCTAGTTTGTTAGGGTTTAGGAGATAAAGCAGTGTTCTCCTTGAGTTACCTTGGGTTCACTAGGAACAAGTTATGTCACAGTTATCTTTTTTCGATAAGGTTCTAGAACTTGGTTCAAGGGAATGCCTTATATTTGACATATTTGGAGCTTCCCCAAGGATGCAGGAAACAATCTCCTGTGGTGTCCTTAGGAAAAGAGGGCAGGGACTTCCCTGGTGGTCCAGTGGTTAAGACTTTATGCTTCCAATGCGGGGACACAGGTTAAATTTCTGGTGGGGGAACTAAGATCCCACATGTTGTGCAGTGCGGCCAAAAAGAACAAAAAAAAAGAAAGAGGGCTATATCAGTGCATGGGGTTCAAAGCTGGTTGAAGGACTGTCCCCTGAGAGTGTTAATGACTAGTTTTTTGGCATTCCCAGACAAGGAAGCTGTGTCATCTGGGTTTGTCTGTGTCCTTGTTGTGGTCAACATTTAGAGCAATGATGTAACTAAAGGCCAGGGGGACATTCTGATCATTCCGTTAATGACCCAGATAGAGGAGAAACAACTTAAAAATACCTTGACCCCTTTGGGTATATTACCCCAAGCACTGAAAGCAGGGACACAAACAGATATTTGTACACGTTGGTAGCAGCTTTCTTCACAATAGCCAAAAGGAGGAAGCAACCCCAGTGCCTGGCAACAGATGAATGGATAAACAAAATGTGGTCTCTGCATACAGTGGAATATTATTCAGCCTTAAAAAGGAAGGAAATTCTGCTACAGCTTGTATGAACCTTGAGGACATTATGCCAAGTGAAATAGGCCAGTCCCAAAGAGACAACTGTTGTAGGATTCTACTCATATGAGATACTGAGAGTTGTCAGAGTCTTAGAGACAGAGAGTACAGTGGTGGTTGCCAGGGGCTGAGGGGAGAGAGAAATGGGAAGTGATTGTTTAATGAGTACAGAGTTTCTGTTTTACAAGATGGAAAAAGTAATAGAGGTGGATGGTGGTGATGGTTGCCGAGCAATGTGAATGTATTTAATGCCACTGAACTATACGTGTGAAAAATGGTAAGATAGTAAACTGCATGTTATATGCATTTTACCCACAATTTAACAAAATCTTGTCCCCAAACCTGTGATTTATCACAGATATTACAAATAAAGGTAGAATTTGATTTATATTCAAAAATTAAGATACAAAAGCGTGGGGAGAGTATGTTGAGCAGCAGTGTGGTGGGTAAACAGTGGTGTTTCTGCTGAACCCACTTAGATCTGAAACCGTGTTTTGGAAACATTGGTCAAGGATCATTTGGCCCGTTCAGGAAGCCCATGTGTGGATAATTGGACTTAATCCATCTGGAAGCTATGTGGCCTCAATGACTAGGGCCAGCGTTCATCCTTAGGCTGGTCATCATAGAACAAGGTTTTCCCAGAGGGAAACCAAACACTCAATCCTTTCTGCTCCAGTGCCCACCCATCTCTTGGGTCTCTCAGTTCCGGGCTTTCACCATAGTGGTGTCCTCTGTTCTCAGTCTGCATGGAAAGCAGATTTGACCAGATTCCCATCACTCTTGGTTGAATACCATTCCAATGATCAGCCCCATTTCTTTACCCAGGGTTCACTCTAACGGCTTCCCCAGGTCACCCCTTCTTCTGGATGGATGGGTAAACCCACACTCTATTGATATTTCACATTCATCCAGACATGCCTGGCTACAGCCGACTGGGAAGAAAGCTGTGCAAGCCTTCCATCCTCTGCTCCCATGGAGGCCTGCACTGCAGAAGCCCAGCCATGTGATTAGCTCAGGGTCTCCCCCGCCGTCCGACTTCAGCCCTTCCCTCCCCATTGGATGATGCTTTAAAGCAGGTATCCCCAGACCCTGGATTAATCACATGAGTAAGGAAGCCATGCTGGAAACTGGTCTGCCCATGGACAGAGAACAGGATTTCGATCTGTACAGTCAGAGGTGGGTAGGCTGAGTGCCAGCTCTGCCCTGGAAGTCACATTCTGTGACTGCAGCCCTCCCATCTTCTCTCAGGGCACAGAGGGAGAATCTGGAAGTGTTTGCAGCTGTGGGAGAAAGTAGGAGCTTGGCTGTGGGGTCAAAGGCCCCTGAGAGTTGGCCAAAGAAGTTATGGTGGCAGAGTGGCCACATCCTGGCCCACCTGGCTGCCAGGCCTGACCACTCTGTCCTCTCTGTTCTACCCAGATCACGATGAGGACCTAGGGCATCTGCCTGCAGACTGTCCCCCTGGCCTGCAGTGACCATGGCCCCCCGCAAGAGGAGCCGCCATGGCCTGGGCTTCCTGTGCTGCTTTGGGGGCAGTGACCTGCCTGAGATCAACCTCCGGGACAACCACCCTCTGCAGTACATGGAGTTCTCCAGTCCTATCCCCAATCCAGAGGAGCTGAACATCCGCTTTGCAGAGCTGGTGGTGAGTGAGGGGGCGGGGCAGAGTGAGGGGCAGGGCAGAGTGGGGGGCGGGGCAGAGTGAGGGGGCAGGGGCAGAGTGAAGGGGCGGGGCAGAGTGGGGGGCAGGGCAGAGTGAGGGGCGGGGCAGAGTGAAGGGGATGGGGCAGGGTGAGGGGCGGGGCAGAGTGGGGGCGTGGCAGGGTGAAGGGGGTGGGGCAGAGTGAGGGTTGTGGCAGACTGACGGGCGGGGCCGGGTGGGCTTGGCCATGGATTGGCAGGCCCCGGCTGGAGCAGGAGGAGCCAGACAGAGGACGGGGGCCTGTGTGCCAGGATCTTCACCTGCTGAAACTCTGCTTTTGGCTGAGACTGGTCCCAGAGCACCTCAGCTGTGGGGGAGAAACAGTCAGCACTGGGGTGGACACCGTGAAGCCTGTCCCCAGAAGATGGTCCTTCATCATATGTCCACTGGCCTCTAGACCTCACCAGGCAGCGGTAGGCTCCCATGAGAGGAGCAGGTGCAGACTTTGTGAAGTCGGCACCGAGGAGCCTCAGAGAACATCAGAGCGCTTGACACCTTTTTCTCATCTGCTGGCTGGAATTTCCCCGGGATCCTCTTATCTCAGACATAAGAGACAGGGTGGATTCTGTAGGCAGATTCTGGGCACCTCGGAATAGGGGATTTTTAAAAAACTTTTAATTTTGTACTGGAGTATAGCCGATTAACAGTGTTGTGATAGTTTCAGGTGAATAGCAAAGGGACTCACCCATACATATGCTAGTGTCCATTCTCCCCCAAACTCCCCTCCCATCCAGGCTGCCATGTAACATTGAGCAGAGTTCCATGTGCGATACAGTCCTTGTTGGTTATCTACTTTAAATATTGCTGTGTGTACATGTGCATCCCAAACTCCTTAACTATCCCTTCCTCCCATCATCCTTCCCCCTGCCGCCTGCTCCAGCAACCATAAGTTTATTCTCCAAGTCTGTGAGTCTCTTTCTGTTTTGTAAGTTCATTTGTATCATTTCTTTTTAGATTTAGGGGATGGTTTTTTAAATTGAAGTATAGTTGATTTACAATGTTGTGTTAATTTCTGCTATACAGTAATGTGATTCAGTTGTAACTATATACACCTTCTTTTTTGTATTCTTTTCCATGGTGGTTTATCACAGGATATTGAGTATGGTTCTCTGTGCCGTGCAGTAGGACCTTGTCATTTATGCATCCTATATATAATAACTAGCATCTGCTAACCCCAACCTCCCGCTCCACCCCTCCTCCAACCCTCTCCCCCTTGGCAATCAAATCTCAGATTAAGGGATGATTGACTAGAAATAGGGAGGTAGAGACGTCTGTAAGACACCTGGAACGCGGGTTGGGACTGGGATGATAACACCCCTTGTCTAGCCTGGGACAGACAGACCTCTGTCATTCATACTGGCGGCAGCTCTTCCGGATTCTCTGTGATACCCATTCAGATCACAGCAGCACCCTGTGTGTGAAACATCCTGTTCTGACCACAAAGAGACAGAACAGGAAGAAGGCATGATTCTTCTCTTTGGAGGTCTGGTGGTGAGACAAAGCCTGCACACCAAAGAAATTCCCAGACGGGGGAGCAGGATCCGTGGCCATTACTCGGGCCTGAACCCCCGGGAGAGAGACCCGTAAACACGGGGTCATCTACCATCAGCTCTCAGTCACTCATTCTCATGGCTGGCCTGCAGAGAAACGGTACAACATGATTGGAATGGGGTTTCCTACTTGGATTCAGTCATGGATGAATCTGATGAAGACAATCCAGCTCTTCAAAGCATAGGACCACTGTAAGATGGGGCCATGCCTGTGGTGAGAAAAAATGACCCACCTTCCTTACCACATCAGGTTCAGAAAAACTCACTGTCCTGAGTTATGCCTTTCCTCCAAGTGGAGCCAGGGGTGGGAGATAGGAAATGGCAACCCACCCCAGTATTCTTTCCTGGAAAATCCCATGGACAGAGGAGCCTGATGGGCTACAGTCTATGGGGTCACAAAGAGTTGGACACGACAGAGTGACTAAGACTTTGCTTATATAGAATAATATTTGGAGCCTGATCCGTGTTTGTCAGTCCTGCTAAGATCAATATTTCACTCAAATACTGCTAACACCATTTTCCACATTAATTAGTTCTTCAGTTTTCTATGGACACCAGTGGATGTCCTGCAATGCAGCTCCATTCTGACACTTACTGCCCAGAGTTAGCACAGACCCCACAGGTTAAGGGCTCAGATCCACAAGACTGCCCCTTACATCACACACCCATCAGAGGTGGTGGGTCCCAGGTTTCCTATGCTTCTGTCCAACGTGGCTACAAACCAGGAGTCCCCACGATCTCCTCTGCAAGCTTGGTAATTTGCTAGAACTGCGGACAGAACTCAGAAAACACTTTGTGTACTGTTACCAGTTTAGTATAAAGGAGATGATAAAGAATACAAGTGAACAGCCAGAGGAAGGCATACGGAGTGTAAAGCCCAGAAGGGTAAGGTTCCTGTCCTAAGCCCAGGAGCATCTGTCCCTGTGGGATTCGGGGTGTCCCACCCTACCATCATGTGGATGCATGCACCCACCCAGAAGCTCTCTGAGCCTTGCCATTTTAGAGGCTTTTGTGGTGGTTTCAGCAAGATAGATTTTTTTCCCACTTTTTATTTTATATTGTAGTATAACTGATTATGGGGCTTCCCTGGTGACCTTGGAAGAAAAGCTATGACAAACCTAGACAGCATATGAAAAAGCAGAGACGTTACTTTGCCAACAATGGTCTGTGTAGTCAAAGCTATGGTTTTTCCAGCAGTCATGTATGGATGTGAGAGTTGGACCATAAAGAAGGCCAAGTGCCAAAGAACTGATGCTTTTGAACTGTGGTGTTAGAGAAGACTCTTGAGAATCCCTTGGACTGCAAGGAGATCAAACCAGTTCATCCTAAAGGAAATCAGTCCTGAATATTCATTGGAAGGACTGATGCTGAAACTGAAACTCCAATACTTTGGCCACCTGATGTGAAGAACTGACTCATTGGAAAAGACTCTGATTCTTGGAAGGATTGAAGGCAGGAGGAAAAGTGGACGACAGAAGATGAGATGGTTGGATGGCATCACCGACTCAATGAACGTGAGTTTGAGTAAACTCCAGGAGTTGGTGATGGACAGGGAAGCCTGGTGTGCTGCAGTCCATGGGGTCAAAAAGAGTTGGACATGACTGAGCGACAGAACTGAATTGAATTGGTACCTCAAACAATTAAGAATCTGCCTGTAATACAGGAGACCCTGGTTCAATCCTTGGGTTAGGAAGATCCCCTGGAGAAGGGAATGGCAACCCATTCCAGTATCTTGCCTGCTTCTCCATGGACAGAGAAGCCTGGCAGGCTACAGTCCACGGGGTTGCAGAGAGTCGGACACAACTGAGCGACTAACATGCTATGACTACTGCTGCTTATAGCTAATTAACAATGTTGCCATAGTTTCAGGTGCATAGCAGAGTGACTCAGCCATACAGGTGTATGTATCCACTCTCCCCCAAACTCCTATCCCATTCAGGCTGCCACATAACATTGAGCAGCATTCCCTGTGCTATACACAGGACCTTGTTGCTTATCCACTTTAAATACAGCTGTGTGTATATGTCCATCCCAAACTCCCTAACTATCCCTTTCTCCCACCCTCCCCCACTAGTATCCATAAGTTCGTTCTCTGAGTCTGTTTTGTAAATAAGTTCATTTGTAATGGCATGATAGATTTTTAGCTCCATCCATAGCCCTTCCCTCCTCAGAGTCTGGGGAGTAGGGCTGAAAGTTCAAGGCTTCTAACCAAGGCCTGATCCTTCTGGTGACCAGCCCCCACCCTGAAGCTCTCTAGGGTCCACCAAGAGTCACTACAGTAGGAGAAAAGGGACTCCTATCACCCAGGAAATTCCGGCGGGTTTAGGAGCTCTATGTCAGGAACAAAAGATATTCCTGTCAGTTCTATCATTCATGAAATTCCGAGGGATTTAGGAGCTCTAAGATAGGAACTGGGAATGAAGATCAGAAATATTAGGTTGACACTGCTATATTTAAAATGGATAACCAACAAGGACCTACAGGGGACTCTGCTCAGTGTTATGTGGCAGCCTGGATGGGAGGGGAGTTTGGGGGAAAGTGGATACATATATGTGTATGGCTGAGTCCCTTTGCTGTTCGTCTGAACGTATCATGACATTGTTTATTAATTGACTGTACCCCAATACAAAATAAAAAGTTAAAAAAAATAAAGCATGATGGCATAAAAAACCAAAACAGATTTTTTAAAAGAAGAAATGTTGGGTTGGCCTTAAAGTTAGTTCAGGTTTTTCCATAGCATCTTATGGAAGAACCCAAACGAACTTTTTGGCCAACTCAGTATATTTCTTACATTATCCCAGTCAGGGACATCTTCCTGAGAAGAGTGCACGAGTTTTGAAAGAAGGACATGGCAAGCAGTGTTCCTTCCATTGGCCCTTTTAGTCTCCAAATATTTATTGAGCATGTTAAGTGGCAGGGTTTCTTACTAGGTAGTTTGGCAAAAAATAAGAATGAGTCAGGCTTGTCTCGTCCGCAGGCTAGCGTGAGGTATTGATCAAACAAATGAAAAATATTTGAGAGACTGACGTGTGCTGGGTTCCGTGGGTTGCCAGGGATTTAGTGATGGACCCACAGGTGCAGCCCATCCCCCCCAGGAATATGAAGTCTAACGAGAAGGCGGGTCTTGAACAGTATTGACACGTGTAGAGAGTGTCTTGAGAGGGAATGTTTTGGGGAGGGAGTGGTCTGTGGGAGTGTCTAGCAGAGAGCGTTATTCTAGATTCAGGGTCCTGATGGGTTCCCTGAAGCAGTGACAGATCTTAAAGCAGAGTGATGGTCAGGTAAGTGAACGGAGGTGCAGAATAATGCCCTTTAGTCCCTGCCAGAAGAAGCAGCAGATATGAGAGTCTCAGGTAGGAAAAAACTGGGTCCTTTGGGGGGTACCATTATGATGAGAATATCTGAGGATTTGGGATTAAATCCTAGGTGTGATAGAAAGCCACTGAAAAGGTTAAGCAGAGGTTTGAGGTTCTCTAATATACTTTTCTAAAAGACCATCTGGGGTACTTTATTGGAGTACCAATGGGCTCCAAGGGCACTGTGTAGACCATTGTGGGGCTCTTGGTGCAAATCCAAGCTGGGGAGGATGGTGGCTTGGACTAAAGTGTTAGCCGCGGACATGGGGAAAAGTGGACAGATTCAGGAGCCACTGAGAAGGAAGTATAATAGGACTTGTTGGGACTAATGAGTGAGTAGGAGTCAGGGAATACCAGGTTTCTTACATGAGGATCTGGGTGGATGGTGAGACCCTCAACAGGACAGGATGTGCCAAGGAGACCCAGGCTGAAGGGACTGGGATGATGAACTCAGTTTGCATGTGTTTGCTGTACATCAGTTTCCTCATCTGTAAAATGGGTTGTTGCAAATGTAATGAATAAACTTTAAACACTGATAATAGTGCCTGGCACGCTGTCACACTTACATGAGTGTATGAGGTACTTGAGGGTCATCAAGTTGATCGGTGCAAAGGCATTTGGGTGCCAGGACTGGGCGCTCAGGACACTGGGGGCCTGGAGGTACAGGCTTGAGAGGGTTTAGGATTGTCACTGAGTCCCTGGGAATGACTTGCGAAGGATTCACCAGAGGAAGCAGAAAGGGAGGGGAGAAGAGGCCCCAGGATGGTGCCCTGAGGGACTTCAATGCTGGGTGATAGGAGAGAGGAGGAGAAGTCAGTCAGGGGTCCCAAGAGGAGCATAGTGCAAAGCAGGAGGGACGGCCCAAGGGTGTGTTTGTTCAGGAAACAAGGAAAGAGACTCAAGAAGTGTGGATGGTCCACAGAGTCATAGGTTACCAGGGCTGAACCAACCAAATCACCAAGAAATGCCATTTGATTTAGTGGCAGAGACCACTGGTGAGCAAAGACAAGGGTCTAAATAACCAGAATACAAAGTTGAACACAATAGCTCTGGATTCAGGTAGGGAGGGGTGTTCCTACCTGGGAAGGGCTGTAGAAGGCTTGCTGGAGGATGCTGACTTTGAGCTTGGGAATTAGACCATGGGGTGGGTGGGCCAGGAGCGCAGGCTGGGTAGAACTAACTTATAAGCAAAAGCAGAAGAGGATGCAGTGTGTGCTAGGCAGTGTCAGGTGAACGGAACTCTTTCTTTAATTTCTGATTCTGACCACAGAAAGGAAATGCTTCAGAAACCCCAAGCAGGGTCTGGAAACATTCCTGGCATATGGGGAGAGTGGTTTCAGGGAAGAACTTTTCTTTAGCATTTGATCTACAGGAGTCTTTAGTTCAAAAAGCAGGTGACCTGGTGGGCATAGATTCAAGTTGTCTTTGTAGGTGCCACTCAGGATGGCAGCCGCTGGTCACATGGGGCTGGTGACACTTGAAACATGGCTGGTCTGAACCAAGATGGGAAATCCACAGCAGATTTTGATAACTTTGTTTGAAAAAAATAATGTAAAATAGCTCATTGATTTTTTTTTTAACATTGATTACATGTTAAAGTGACTCTATTTTAGATATTTTGGGTTAAATACAAGGTACCCAGGTGATGCTAGTGGCAAAGAACCTGCCTGCCAATGCAGGAGATGCAGGAGACACGGGTTTGATCCCTGGGTCAGGAAGATTCCCTGGAGGAGGGCATGGCAACCCACTCCAGTATTCTTGCTTGGAGAATCCCATGGACAGAGGAGCCTGGCGGGCTACAGTCCATGGGTCACAAAGAGTCAGACATGAATGAATCGACTTACCACACATTATTAAAGTTAATTTCAACTATTCCTCTTTAATTTTTTAATGTGACTGGAAAAATTTTTTAAAAATGTGGCTCATATTTCTATTGGACAGGTCAGATCTCTGTGAAAGAAAGTCTAGAAGGTTCTCATTGAATACAGGTATAGATATACTTAAGACTCTTGTACTTTCTTAGATATTGCTTTCGCTATCATTTTAGAAAATACAAAGATTAGTAATATGATGCTTTTTTTGGTCTTAATGTAAGTTTTGCTTTTATTAAAAAAAAAAATGCTTTCAAGAATCGTATTGAAAGGCCCATTATGCTTCCATGGCCCATTAACTTTGTTGTTGTTGTTGAGTCCTGGCATAGCTCATGAATCACAGGAGAAGAATTTTCAGTAAAAGAGCCTTTTAGGTGCCATTCAGCACAGCTAAACCTATAAAAATCATCCCAAACTACCTACAGAGTTACCCGAAACTTGATGATGTCAGAAACTTCCCAGTCCCACTCCCAGGGAAGTGTGAGTTCGCCGCTGGAGCCCAGCCTTGTGTGTGCAGGGCATGGTCTGCGTGGTGGTGCAGCTGGAGGGCTGTCTGTCGGGCACACCTCCACGGGAAGCAGACCAACACCTCCCATGGCACAGGGTGCCCTTCTTAGTGGGAGGCTGAGTTAGATGAGTTGCCCAGCTCCTCATCTTTACCAGCTCTCCTCAACCATGCTGGAGTCAGTGCTGGGGTTGGGGAGCCCAGAGACTTTCTGGGGGACACACTTGAGGGGACAGAGACTTGAAGGATGGGGGGCCAAGAGGGAAGTGGGTCGGGGACGTGCCTGGTGGTCCAGGGGTTAGGAATCTACTTTGCAATGCAGGGGATGCAGGTTTGATCCCTGGTTGGGGAACTAAGATCCCACGTGCTGCAGGGCAGCTAACACCTGCGCATGGCAACTCCTGAGCCCCATGCACTCTGGAGCCTCGGCGCCACAACTAGAGAGCCCATGCTGCTGCAAGGAAAGATCTTGCATGATGCAAGGAAAATCCCAAGTACCGCGACTAAGATCAGACGCAGCCAACCCAATAGTAAATTAATAATAAGAGACTGGATTGGTAGACTGATTTCTTTCTTTGTCCAGCCTTGGTTTATGGTGTTGACCAGCCCAAGAAGGACAAGAGGAAGAAGACAAGAAACTCCAGGCAGGAGGACTCGGAGCTTGCAGAGCAATGCCCGAGATGGGCGGGGACAGGGCCCTGGAGGGGGCGGAGCCAGGGGCCGGGAGAGGAAGGGAAGGAAGCCTGGATAGAAGCTTGAGGGCTTGATGCAAGGGGATGGGAGGATGGGGCTGTGCTTCTAGAGAAAGAATTGCCCTAGCGTATCTTTGAAGGAAGATGGCAGGCTGAGGAATTTGAGGAAACTGTAATTTCCTATAGGCTGAATATCCTAAGATCAACCATCTCTGGGTTTCAGACTTGTTTTTGTGTCTTTGCAGGATGAGTTGGATCTCACCGACAAAAACCGGGAGGCTGTATTTGCACTGCCCCCTGAGAAGAAATGGCAGATCTACTGCAGCAAGAAGAAGGTACCCTCTCTGACCCCTTCCATTGCCCCTCAGGGTCCACAGCACGGGCAGCCCTTGCTTCCACGCTCGCTCATTCATTTCACAAGCTTTTGTTCCACACCAGCATCATTCCATTCTAGGTGTCGGAGGAACGACAGTGAATGAATCAGGACAAAAATAATCCCTGCTCTCATGGAGCTTACACGCAGAGGGTTAGGATTCTGCTCTTCTGGGTTCCAAGAAGGGTGCTGGGTCAGGGAGATGCAAGATGACAAGTCCAGATTTCCTTTCTGTGCCTGTGTGCACGCAGGGAGGACGTGCCACCCTGGGCGGTACCCGGGGGCAGCTCTGTTGGAAGGACTGGTTTGGGGGAAGTGAATGGTCTCTGCTGGATCTTTAGCCCAGGCCCCGTGTCCCAGGCTGTGTCCCTGTCCCAGGGCAGCATGCAGGTCAGGGACACACATCAGTCTCTGCTCTCCGCCCCACCCCCCCCACCCCCCCTCCCCCTGCCCCCGCCCTGCATTAAAAGGTGTCAGTCTCCTGACTGCGGTCCTCCCTAGCAGGGCGGGCCGGGCTGCAGTCAGGACTGAGCTGGGTTTCCTCTCACCCCTCCACTTTCCCAGGGGCTGTGCTTTCTTCTCCCTTCCTCCCTCTCTCTACCTCTCTCACCTCATCTCTTTCTCTCTTAGCCTCTCTTGCCTCCTCTCTGTTGGGTTGGCCATAAGGTTCGTTCTGGTTTTTCCATAACGTCTTATAGAAAAACTCAAACTTTTTGGCCAACCCACTGTTTTAGCCTGGCTGTTTCTTTCACTCTGTTTTTCTTTCCTTGGCCCACTTTCCTCCCTGTCCCTCCACCCTCTCATCTCCCAGGCTTGCAGCTTCATCCCTTCACTTCAATGTACAGGTGTTTGGGAGTTGGGACCTGTTATTCCAGCACCCAAAGGCTTAGAAGTCTCCCTCCCGGGAGAAGATGGGCAGGTCTGGGGCAGTGTGGGACTGCTTCCCCTTCATGCTCCCTGAAGCCCATTTTGGCTCTTCTCTTAGTCTTTTTGCTTGGGATATTTGTCCCATCCTAGGCTTCCATACTGGGCCAGATCGAGCTTATAAAGTTGGCCACTCTTCTAGAATTAGAAGGAACTGAGGAGCAACTCAGTCCAGTTTTTTATTCTACAAAGGACGCAAGGAAGGCCTGGAGGGGTGATAGCCTCACCCAGAGTCACCAGCCAGCATGACAAGTGTCTACACTGACGCTGGAATGCCGGCCTGCTGAGAACCTGCAGGCTCTGCAAGCCACCATCTAGTACACTCAGTGCATTTATTAAGCAGCTGCAGAATACCATGCTCTGTGTCCCGGAGTCTTATTATGAGGAAAGCAGATCTTTAAAAAACTCACACTGTAGAAATAAAGAAGGAAAGGAGGAGAAAATGAATTTCAGGAGTAATTCATCTTCTCTCATGATTCCCCACTTTCCAAATCGATTTACGATGGAGATCCCTGATGTTGATTCCTTATGCAGCTAAAATAAAAATGCACTAAAATGAAAGGTCGCCTCTCACCACCTTCTAGACCAGACCGTGTCATCTCCCAGTACACTTTCCCACTCCCCATCTTTCCACATGGCACTTCCTTTGCCTGTAACACTTTCCCCTTGTCTTAGCCTCAGTAATCTTGAATAACTCAGCTCAGTCCTCTCAGACCCCCCACCCCATCTTCCCCATTAGCCTTCTGTGTTAGATGACCCCCACCCTGGTTTTCAGGGCCCACAATGGACAGTCCCACCACAGAGCACTGGTCACCCTGCCTCTGGTATTAGACAGGCTATTACATGGATGGCTTTTTGTTCAGTACTTTCAGGGCTCAAGCAGTGATTGGCATGGAGTAGATGCTCTTTAAATGCACATGGAGTGGCTAAATGGGAAGCCAGTGAAGGCAGGAAAGTGTATGTTTCATGATACATTTGTTTATGTGCTGTGATCCCCTCTGTAAGGCAGAAGCTAGAATTTGGGGGCCTCAGTTACAGGAGCCTCATGGCTTTAGGCATACAGCCAGGTGAAGTCACAGAGACCCAATCAAAGCAGGTTTCTCACTGATCTAAAATTTTAAGATTTAAGAAATTTAAAATCTTGGATTTTAGGAAACAAAATCATGAAACCCAAGTGGATGGAACTGAAAGATGCAGGGCAAAGTCCAGGCTGGCTGGCAGGCAGGTGGTTCATCAGGAAGGTTCTTGAGGAGGTGAATGCTTCATGCTAATTTGAAAGCAGGAAATTGGTAGAAAGCCAATAAAGGGGAGCATCCAAACAGGAGGGAGTGTGAAGAGCAGACCCACTGGCCGGAGGAGGGGTCTGAATTTTCAATCAGCATCAATGCTTATCCAGTCCCCATCATTCCTGCCCACCCCTGGGGAGGAGTTGAGGCTTTCTCTTGGGACCTGAGGGCTGGGTCTGATCTGGGCTCTGCCTTCTGGCTGCACAGACCCCATCCCCCACCCCCTTTCCAAAACCCAGGACCTTGGCGGGGGGTGTGAATCTCTTTCTCTCCCTTTTTAAAGTTACAATTTATTGAGCACCTACTCTGTGCCAGGCCCTACACCAAATACATAATATCAATCAGTATTTTTCACAACTCCAAAAGACCAAGTTTTTTAAAGGTCCAGACTGTCACAGACCGATACTATTTTATAAAATATAGTGAGAATGATATCAGAAAAAATGATATTTGAAAAAAGTAGATGTACAAAGTACAAGCGCACATTTTTATTAGATTCAACAGACTTAAAGTCATATTTCATTAAGTGGAGTCAGAACAAGTATGACAGGGAAAAAAAATAATTTATTTTTAACCATATATATTGTTCATTGAAAGTGTGTATACCTGCATGGTTTCTGCCCATGTCATTATCCGGTCCTGAGGTTCGGATGTTCATGATCTGCGTCTTGCTGAGGAAGAAGTAGAAGCCTATGGAGCTTCTGTGACTTCCTCAAAGTCACCCCATCTAGGTGGGGCTGGGAGATGAACCTGAATGCTGACCTGGAATGAAGCTCAGGACTCCAGACCGTGGGCCTGTCTTGCCAGGTGGTCCATACAACCCTTCCTCTTGTTCTAGGAGCAGGAGGACCCCAACAAACTGGCGACCAGCTGGCCTGACTACTATATCGACCGCATCAACTCCATGGCCGCGGTGAGCCTTGCACCTGTCCTGCTCCGGCCCCACCTGGAAAGGCTCTGGGGAGAGTAGCCCTCATGTTCCCCTGCAGCCCACTTCTGGGGATCAGCAGCTTTCCAGTTATTCCCGAGATTGTATCATGACCCCTCCCTCCCCTGTGTGACTTTATAGAGTCCCCAAACCATTAAAACAGTGGTTAATGATGTGTAGATCACCCAGGCTTGAGAAAGAGGCTAATCATTCTCCCCATTTTACAGATGAGGAAAGTGAAGCCCAGGACTGGAATCTGGGTCTTCTCAGAGCCTGACACTCTTGTCTCAGTAAACCGTTTGGCCTCAGCCTTCCTGAAACCCACTCCAGTGTTCTTGCCTGGAGAATCCCAGGGATGGGGGAGCCTGGTGGGCTGCCATCTATGGGGTCACACAGAGTCGGACACGACTGAAGCGACTTAGCAGCAGCAGCCTTCCTGAGGCCAGGGTGGCCCCTGGTTCACAGGCAGGCTGGGCGTGCAGGGAGCTGGGACAGAGGCAGCCCAGCGTGACCTCTGTGCTTTCTCTGGCCTCAGATGCAGAGTCTGTACGCCTTTGACGAGGAGGAGACGGAGATGAGGAACCAAGTCGTGGAAGACCTGAAGACTGCCCTCCGGACACAGCCTATGAGGTGATGCCCCTTCCCTCGATTCCTCTTACGTCGCTCCCCCAGCGGGCCCCTCAGTTTCTCGAAGCTTCACACAGAGTTCTGCTCCGTCCCAGGCCCCTTGGCCGGCTTCACTCTCAGCATCCCCTATGCTTGCTTTACCCTCTTTCACATGTGGGCTCCCATTCCCCCGCGCCCCTCTCCCTCTGAGGAGCTGGGATGCTTCCAGAAGATGAGCATGTTGGGGAGGGGAGATGAACACAGGAAGATGGGATAAACCTCCGGCCCAGAGGTGGGCGTACAGGCAAGGTGCTCAAGAACTCTGAGAAGGGAGGAGCCCCACCAGGGAGGTGAGAGTGGGTGAGAAATACTCTAGCCACTAGAGGGCGATGTGCTGTCTCCAGATGAGATTTCTCCATCCAGCGTGGGAGCAGGCAAGGAAGCAGGTGGTGGAAGTCTCCAGGGCAGAAAAGAACCTCTCCCTGCGTCCCAGGCCACATTGTGAAAGAGCCCAGGAGAGCCATAGGCTCCTCTCGTGTCTGGCAACTGGCTGTTTCCGGCTTAGGGGCAGCAACTGTTAAATTTTCAGCAGTTTTGCAAGCTGCTTGTTAAACAAAACTATGATTAAAATGTAAATTATATCAACTCATGATTTAAAAAATGATATAAAAACCAAAGGTAATTAAGAACTTGAAACTTATCACTCCTTAATTACCTAATGATTTGATGACATTTTACTATACACCGTATGTGTGCTCACTGAAATTGCACCCATTGTGTGTGCCTGGTGGGAATATGTACGGTACATGTCTTCCCAGCTGCACGTTCAGTGACATCACATGACTAACTTGAAGTCAGCTGTGCTGGGAGTATTGATACCATGGAAATTGGCAAACAGCACAGTCAGTCAGGCCTTTTCCTTTCTCCAGAGTGCAAGTTGTTACCAACACACTAGTCCGCCTGTGTGTGTGTGTGTGTGTGTGGTCTGGGCTGACCATTCTGCCCCAGGAGCCTGGAAGCAAAGCCTCAAGGAGAACAGGGGTTCCCTAACCCCTGCTTGTTGCTCAGGTGGGGTGGGGGTCTGATTTAGAAAGGAGATACAGGAAGGTTGAGAAAGTCAGGAAGTAGAAGGGTTGAGGGGATGTTACCCGGTTCATCTCCCACTCCCATCTATTTTTCTTTCTCTTAATCAATTCTGATTACAAATGTCACACATAGTCATGGTGGAAATTTTGTGGGATGCATAAAAGTGTATAATAGAAAAAAGTAAATGATACCTATTTTTAACAACTTAAGAATGCGTTCTGTTTTTCTAAGTATATTTATATAATCATGTAGAAATACTCACAGATGCCCTTGGAATCAAATGTATTCATTATATAGAGTGCTTCCCTCAGCTTCATTTATGGCATGTCCTCAGGTCATTAGTTATTGTTCTACAAATCAAGGGTTTTAAGCCTGTGTGTTTGTGTGTGCGCTTGTGTGTGTATGCATTTACACGTGCCATGGATGACTTTGGTACTCAGATGAAACCTACTGACTGCTTATTCGAATGATGTATTTAAATAATAGAAATAGATAAAGTTTAAAAATGAACCAATTAAACTGAAATACAGCCACCAAATTTTAAACATTTGTGAGATAGCAGTAAATGTACTGCTTTATGCCTTAAATAAAAAGAACTAGCAACCACCATAACTTTGAAGTGCTGATGAGTGGAAATGATATTTTGAGATATCTGTAACAGCTGCAATTTGAGATGAAAATAGCTGTGATTTCTTTGGGTGAGAAAGTCAGAAATTCTGGTAATGCCACTATATTTTATTGCTTACATTCATCATTGAGAGAAATGCTAAATTCAAGGTAGGGATTCCCAAAAAAAGTATATTTTTTGTTTCCCATGGAAGTTCATTAGCCATAGACCCCTTAGGGGAACACATATTCCAGGTTAAGAACTCCCACACTAAATGGTTTTTAATGTTTTTTGCTAACATTTAAGCTAATGCAGATGTTTTCTTAGGGATCCCTTAAAGATTGCCTTCCCCAGCTTTGATCCCTTGATGCAGTGACTCTGATGGCTGTCCTCTCTGGAAGTCTTCCTTGTTGTCTGCTTGTAATTCTCTTCATTGCCATCCTTACTGGTGATGAGTCTTCAGGTTTAACAGCCATGATAATTATCCTAATAATTATCATAATCATCCCTTTCATATATACCTTCATAGTTGTGTCACTGACAGTGATATGCAAATGCACAATACTTAAAATGCAAACAAGATGTGAGTCCCTTGTGAGGTGGTAAGGATTTTAGAGCTTTCTTGTTGTTGTTCAATTTTTAAGTGATGTCCAACTCTTTGCGACCTCATGGACTGCAGCACACCAGGCTTCCCTGTCCTTCACTGTCTCCCAGAGTTTGCTCAAACTTACGTCCAATCATCTCATCCTCTGTCACTCCTTCTCCTCCTGCCCTCAATCCTTCCCAGCATCAGAGTCTTTTCCAAAGAGTTGGCTCTTCACATCAGGTGGCCAAAGTATTGGAGCTTCAGCATCATTTTTTCTAATGAATATTCAGGATTGATTTCCTCTAGAACTGGCTGGTTTGATCTCCTTGCAGTCCAAGGGGCTCTTTAAGAGTCTTCAACAGCACCACAGTTCTGAAGCAGAAGCTCTTCAGTGCTTTGAAAGTGAAAGTGTTAGTTGCTCAGTCATGTCCGACTCTGCAACCCTGTGGACTGTAGCCCGCCAGGCTCTTCTGTCCATGGGATTCTCCAGGCAAGAATACTGGAGTGGGTTGCCATTTCCTTCTCCAGCAGATCTTCCCCACCCAGGAATCGAACCCAGGTCTCCCGCATTGCAGGTAGATTCTTTACTATCTGAGCCATCAGGGAAGCCCTAATAAGTTGACCAAATAGCAACCACGGGGGGATGAGTGCTTTAGATAAACTTTATAAATGAACCAAGTGGCTTCTGTAGGTGGGACACAGTGGTCCCTAGATAAGGGGTAGCTATTTGCAAAATGCAGACAGAATAATATGCCAGTGCAGGATACCTGTTTGGCTGACGGCTCTGGTCTGGGCAGGTTTGTGACCCGCTTCATCGAGTTGGAGGGCTTGACCTGTCTGCTGAACTTCCTCCGGAGCATGGACCACGCCACCTGCGAGAGCCGCATCCACACCTCCCTCATTGGCTGCATCAAGGCGCTGATGAACAACTCCCAGGGGCGGGCGCACGTGCTGGCGCAGCCCGAGGCCATCAGCACCATCGCCCAGAGCCTGCGCACGGAGAACAGCAAGACCAAGGTGGCCGTGCTGGAGATCCTGGGCGCCGTGTGTCTGGTGCCCGGCGGCCACAAGAAGGTGCTGCAGGCCATGCTCCACTACCAGGTGTATGCGGCCGAGCGGACACGCTTCCAGGTCAGGGCCTGGCGGGGGGCTTGTGTCAGAAGCCCCGGGGGGCCTTACGAGGGGAGTTTGGCTGGGATAATGCACTCCCACCTAGACCATGGGTTCCTGGAGGCTGGAACATTGCTCCGCTTCATTTTTGTGGCTTTACAACTCCGACCCCAGCACCTGGTTCAGATAGGGGCTCCAGCAAGAATTATTGAATTGAATGCCATTGTTGGAATCAAGATTTTAGGCCTCAGAACTTCCCTAGTGGTCCAGTGGTTAAGACTGTACTTCCAGTGTGGGGACACTGGTTCAATCCATAGTCGGGGAACTAAGATCCCACATGCTGCTCGGCGTGGCCAGGTAAAATAAACGGTGTTAGGTTCTAAGCCTGGACTAGTGTCTACTTTGGCGACACTGGGACCAGTCCCAGGAGCTCAGGCCATACTAGTGCCTTTTCTTCTCCCTGACTGCACCAGTAAAGAGACAGACAATAAGTATAGTGTCTTGGTACAGAGTAAGTCTCAATAGATGTGACCTGTCATCACAAACTTTATGGTTTGTCCACCAGAATTGATTACATGTTTATTCTGTCATCATTTAAAGCACATTTTACAGCACCCACTCTGAAAAGTGACTCTGGACCCTTTGCAGAATATACAAAGGAGATAAAAGGTAGTGGCCATGCTATTAAGGAGCTGAGAGTGAATACAATTACTCTCTGTATCCTCTGGGGTTCCTCCTCCAGGACCCTCACAGGTACCAAAATCTGTGGATCCTCAAATCTCTTACGGTTGTGCAGTATTTTCATATAGCCTATGCACATCCTTCCGTATACTTTCAGTCATCTCTGGATTACTTATAATACCTACTATAATGTAAACGCTCTGTAAATAACTGTAAATAAAATATAAATGCTATGTAAACAGTTGCCAGTGCACAGAAAATTCCAATTTTGCTTCTTGAATCTTTCTGAAATATAAAATATATATGTATGTTTTTATTTTTTAATGTGGGGTTGGTTGAACCCCGTGGATATGGAGGGCTGATGAGCTGTAAACAGCTGTAAAGTGCTGAAACAGCATTTTGGCATCGCCCAGCAAAATAGAGCAAGTCCCCAAAGCTGAGTGGAGAGGAATAAGGCAGGACTGGGGCTGAGATGTGGAGAGGCAAAGGACGCTTCTTGGAAAAGGTGAGCTTAGAGAACATTCAAGATGAGTTGGATAGACTGGGTACAGAGAATGAGTGCAGCATTCTGGGTGGTTGGGATGGTGGGAGCAAAGGTGTGAGGCTGGGCCTGTAGGATCCTGATCCCTCCCTTCTTTTCGGTCCTGCCTTTCCATCCAGACCCTGCTGAATGAGCTGGACCGAAGTCTGGGCCGATACCGGGATGAAGTGAATCTGAAAACAGCCATCATGTCCTTCATCAACGCTGTCCTCAATGCTGGTGCTGGAGAGGTGAGGCCTCTTCTCCATTTCCTTGCTGTGCCCTGACTTTCTGGACCCAGGAAGAGGGCGTTAGTGCTGCCTGGGGAAGAGGCAGAGGGTTGGTGTGGCTGCCACCACCATCCTCGTGTCTTCAGATCGTCTTTGTCACGTCTTGCCCCCTGCACTGGACACCAAGAAAAGAAGGGTTCCTGGGGAGCTTCCTGCATAGGTGGCATCATGCATTATATGTGTCATGGTCAAAACCCAAGCTTGTCTGGCTAATAATGGCTTAGGATGGCGGGGGATCATTTATAGGAGGAGGACAAGTGTTGGCCCTTCTTTCTAAAGCTTTCTAAAGACCTGTTTCTGGACTGATTTCTGAGTTAGCCAGTCATTGTCTTCTAGCATCTTCTGTTAGGATGTGTGACTTCTGATTTTCCTTCAGAATGGGGTCAGAAATGGGATTCCCAGACCATGAAAATAGCAAAAATACAAGATGAACTTGAAGAGCAGGTGAACTTCCCAAATTCTAAGGCAGTCTGATGCCTTGGTGAAGGTCAGCTTGTGGAAGGTCAAAAGGGGCAACTTAATGATCTCTGCTTTCCTCTGTTTTCTGCCAGCATACTCTTTTTTTTTTTTTTTTAAACATCCCATCCTGATGACCTGAGTTAGGTGAGGTAGGTTGAGGGAATTACCTGTTCCTAAGATGCTGACATCACCTGGGTCAGTACCAGCTATTTATACTGACATCTGTTCTGATTAGTTGCTAACCATATCTCATTAGGTAGTTTTTATGAATATCATTCCTGTTAGGTAAGTAATGTCATGCCCATTTAACTGATGAGAAAACTAAGCCTTCTGCAGAGTCACAAAACTGCTAAGTGACAGAGCAGGGATTGGAACCAAGATCTGTCTGATTTCCGAAGCATGTGCTCTGTATCACTCTTCAGCTCCACTCTTTGAGGCCAAAATCTTAGAGAAAGCTGGTGAAGTGAGCAGGAGAGTTAAGCGGGTGACTAACGAGGTGAAAGATTGTCTCCCCTCACCCTTCCTTGCTGCTCTGGGACCTGAAGCAGTTCTGATGCATTTGCTGCTGGGGATGTGGTGGAACTGGAGTGGCCATGAGGGGACCACTAGGGGACTCTTGCAGAAATGGAGACCAGCCGGTGAGCCTAGTACCCCCTTGGTGACCCCCAGGATAATCTGGAGTTCCGTCTGCATCTGCGGTACGAGTTCCTGATGCTGGGGATACAGCCTGTGATTGACAAACTCCGGCAGCACGAGAATGCCATCCTGGACAAGTAAGGCCCAAGCCACCCATCCCCACCGCAAACCTATGGGGAAAGTGCCTCAGTGGGGGATAGTCGAGACCCTCAGAGAGGCTTCTGTTCCCTAGGAGACCACCTGCCACACCCAGCATCGATTCAGGAGCAGCTCTGGGTCTGGGGGAAAGGTGGACGACAGCTCTCCCACCTCCTTGTTCCACATCATCTATGTCCCCTCCTGTCCTCCTGGCCAACCTCCTGTCTCATCTCTGCTGTTAGAGGCAGGTGGACCCAGTAGTCCCCTGCCATGGCAGTACCAATCCTGGGGGGAATTTGGAAATGTAGGGGTGTTCTTTGATTTTCAAACTGACTGGGGGAGGCACTATTGCATTGGTTGTAGGAAGCCAGGAATACCAGACATCCACAGTGCCCCGCTGTTCTGCAGAGACACGCCTCTCAAGGTGCAAGCCATCAAGGCCTTTGTTGACTAAAGAGCACAATGAAGCTCCTATGTATCACCAGTGGGCCCCTCTGGTCCATCCTATTCACACAGGCTATTTTATTACACTAGGTCTTAAGGGAGAGAGGATGGATGGGTGGATGGATCCTTTTGCAGTGGAGTGGAGGAGGGGACGGGGTAGAAAATGACAGATTGGCTTTGAGTGGAGACCTAGGATGGTCTGAGAACATGGGAAGGTCAACCTAGGGTAGTGATCCTTGACTGTGGGGGATCTCCCCCCTGTCCCCACCCAGGGGACATCTGGCAGCACCTGGAGACATTTTTGGTCATCACAACTCAAAGTGGAGGGCGCTGCTGGCTTCTGGTCAGTAGAGGTCAGGGATGCTGGTTCATGTCCTTCAACTCACAGGTCCACCTCCCCCCACAGAGTCAGGGATGATCCAGCCACCAATGTCAACCTGGGAGAGCCTGATTGAAGGTGATGATAGGACCCTGGGTTAGCCTCCCCAAGGATGGGCATGAGATTGTATAAAGGACGAGTGTTGATGTACAGGAAGCTAACTTCTTTCTGGTTTTGCCTTGGCCTTATTTGCATGAAGCCTTCAGATTTAGTCATTTCAGAGGCTTAAAGGGGCTATAACCCTCACCCAGGGCTGACCTGGCAGTGATGTCTACTTCCTCTATCCCCCTATCCCATCTAGGCATTTGGATTTCTTTGAGATGGTCCGGAATGAGGATGACCTGGAGCTGGCCAGGAGGTTTGACATGGTGAGGAGCCTGCAAGGGCGGGGCCGCTGCCGTGGGTCCCGATTCCTGTGTTGTGTGTTGTCCTGGTTCCCTGGTGGTGCCACCCTGGCCGGGTCTCACTTCTGGAGCCCTGGCAGTATAGTCGCTCTGCAGGGCCTCGCCTTAAACCAGGAGAGCATCTCCCCTGGAGGAAACTGCAACCCCCAAAGGAAGGAGAGACAATTCTTACACACAGCTGCCCTCGAATGCCTCCTCTGGGATGACTTTCTCCCTGTCTTCCATAATCTCCTGAGTCACCTTTCCCCATTGCTAACTGAATCCTGCTCAGCAAACAAAATTGTTTCCATGTGAGCCTTGGTAACCCTGAAAATACACACACCTGCTGCTTTAATATGGTGCTAGAAAATCCCTGTCCAAATAGAAACCTACTTTGGGCTGCTGCTTCAGTGGCCAAGCACCATCATTTTCGATTCTAAAAAGAGCCCCAAATTTAAAGAGAAGGAAACTGATGTTTGAGAGGACCAGCAGCTTCTTGCTGTCACACACCTGCAGAGTTGGTCTGGTATTTGCACCCAGGCTGTGGATCTAGGCCACGTGCTCCTCGAGTCAGCCAGGCCCTGCTTCCTCGCCTTAGTTTGAATCAGTAGTTCTCAAGCAGGGGCGAGTTTACTTCCCTTGGGGGCATCTACAATGTTTAGAGATGTTCTTAGCTGTCACAGCAGGAGTGAGGAGGATGCCCCTGCATCCGGTAGATGTAGGGCTAAAATGCTGCTAAATCATCCACAGTGAACAGGGCAGCCCCTCACCCTTACTGATAAAGAATCATCTAGTTCAAGATGCCGGTGGTGCCAAGGCTGGGGAACCCTGGTTTATATAATTAGCACATGTCTCTCCTCCTTTTCTCTGCCCTTCTCTTTTTTTAAGCCTGGACCAGAGGCAGGGAGGGAATGCTGTCCTATAGGATGGGGCTCAGTGGATGGAGACAGGGTCATCTCCCCCTCTATTCTCTTCCCCTGCTCCTCCCTGCCTCGCCCCATTCACTGTGCCCCCCACACCCTCAGGTCCACATTGATACCAAGAGTGCATCCCAGATGTTTGAGCTGATCCACAAGAAGCTGAAGCACACGGAGGCCTACCCCTGCCTGCTGTCCGTCCTGCACCACTGCCTACAGATGCCCTGTGAGTAGTACCCTGCCCTCGGCCAGTCTGAGCCCTTGGCCCGGGGCATCTTGAGACAAGGTGTCAGAAGCTCCCAGGGTCGGGGTGTCTCCCCGTGTATCCCTCCTGGCCCAATTGTACCCCAGCTCCCAGGAGGTCAGACTGGAGGACTCAGACCCCTACTCTACCCATCCTTCTTGGAGTCAGGACTTTCACTGTCCCCAGCACAGAGGCTGAGGATTTAGCCCTAAGCAATGCCAACATCCTGGACCAACAAGCAGAACTTGATCCCTGCTAAATCAAACAGCCCTGACTGCCAGCTCGTGGCAGCGTTTTGATGGGTCTTCTTGGGGCGCTCCAGAAAGAAGTTTTGTGCTTCCAGGAGCTGTACAGCTGTGGAATGGAGGTTGTGGCAATCACATGAAAGCACACTCGTTGCTTTGTTTGTTTGTTTTTAAAGATTTTATCCACTGTTCCATCTAGCCCTTGCTGGCTCACACCCTTGTTCCTGCCTGCCTTTACAAATACCAAATGTCTGTATCTATAGGAGCAAATGCTAAACTCTTAAGATCCAGGTGTGTACAGTGGCCAAATAAATTATACATAGTTACTAGTAGCCACCCCAGTGTGAGATCTGAAATGAGTTGTAACTGCACCATTTGGTATTTAAGCTCTTCATAAAATAGCAGATTTGGAAACTGGGATGGACCAGCAAAATGGTCAACCTAGACGGACTCTCTTTAGTGGTGGTGATGTTGGTATTGGTAATCAAGGTGGTGGTGAAAACTATAATTTCTTGTTGCCGACTCAGGGCTGGGTGTGATGGGAGATTAATATAGTGTCTCTAAACCTCAAAATGGCTTAAGGCATGTGTTTTAGTATCTCCATGTTACAGTGGGTGAGCCCTCAGACAGTCTTTACATATGAAAGAATTTTGTTTCTTTGGGGTCAGGACTTAATTTTTTTAAGAGGAATTTTTTTTCAAAAATATTTATTTGGCTGTACTGGGTCTTGGTTGCAGCATGCAGGATCAAGTTCCCTGACCAGGAATTGAACCCAGACCCCCGCCCCCCCTGCCCAATTGGGAGCATGGAGTCTTAGCCACTGGACCACCAGGGAAGTCCCCAGGGCTCAGGGCTTTAGATGAATCACGTTCTACTTCTGTGAACACAGGCTTTACGCTGTGTTCCTGGATGAAAGGCAAATGGAAGACATTATCATTTTGCAATGCATGTGCCAGTGGAGTGATGGGAAGATAGAGTGCCCTGGACCAGGGAGCTGCCAGTTCTCCAAAACCCAGTCTAGAAGGTCTTGGTGAAAGACTTGGGAATTCTGACTTCTGCTCCCATGAGTGTTTGCTGTTCCAAGGGTACTGTGAATGGGTCCCCCCAGTCTGCCTCAAAATGGAGTTGTGCAGACGTGACCTTCCTCCTTGTAGGCATTATGGTCTGCCTTTGAGGTCAGGATCTTGCTGCTTGACCCCCCCTTGGTGGTCAGTAGGAATACAGTACTTGGATCAAGAACCCAGAAAGAGGAGCTTGTGGCGATCCCATGAAAATAAAGTCCTTCTCCAGTCAGACTGCGATTTGGGTGGATGGCAATAGGGCCCTGTGGAAACAGGCACAGCACGCACAATGCCTTTGCCTTCACAGTCCAGGGTCACCTTCACCAAGAAATCTGCCTGGATTCCAAGACTGCTTCTCCAGCCCATTCTGACCCCCCTCCCAGGACACACCTGTAATTATTTTTCATTCATCTTTCTCTGTAGGACAATAGCATCGATAATCCTAGAGCCTTTGCTTTTTAAAAAAAAAATTTCCCTAGAGACTTCATTATTCAGCATGTAATGTTTGGAGCAGATTTACTTTCTTGAATGTGCTTTTCTAAGATAATTGTTAAAAAAAAAAAAGCAATTTGCATTCCTAAGGCATGGGATGCTCAGGGTACCAACAGGGAAGAAGGCAGCCAGAAAGCATTTCTGGGAGTAGAGAAATATATCTAGAGGGTTGACACATTCATAAAAGGTCAGCTGCAAATCAGCAAGAAATGATAGGATTTATGAGCCTTCATTATCAGCAATCACATTTCCTCCTCCATCGGCCGGGGAGCTTGCCGAGGGAGGTCAGGCGCTCGCCTCCCCAGCCTGGCCCCAGGCGGTGACCCTAGGGCAGGGCCCCAGGGGGCTCTGCAGCTCAGTCAAGATAGGATGCCTGTCCTCCCACAGACAAGCGAAACGGTGGCTACTTCCAGCAGTGGCAGCTCCTGGACCGCATCCTGCAGCAGATTGTCCTCCAGGACGAGAGGGGCGTGGATCCTGACCTGGCTCCCTTGGAGAACTTCAACGT
Organism: Cervus canadensis; assembly: GCF_019320065.1. Lineage (NCBI taxonomy): Eukaryota > Metazoa > Chordata > Mammalia > Artiodactyla > Cervidae > Cervus > Cervus canadensis. The sequence goes on from NC_057413.1 coordinate 45,113,109, forward strand.
CAAGAACATCGTCAACATGTGAGCAGTGGCCATCCCTCGCCTGTCTTCATCTTCCTTCCCCATCTCTCTCCTACTTGGCGTTTCACCAGCAAAATCTCAGCTGCCTCTCGCAAACCCAGACAGGGCTCCAGATGGGCCCTGGGCCGCAGCATCCAATAGAACTCCCCGAGGTAGCGGAAATGGTCTCTCTGCACACTGTCTAAACGTGGCTACTGGGCTCTTGACCTGTGGCTAGTGGGACTGAGAAGCTGAGTTTTACGTTTTATTTCGTTTTCATTAAACTCTAGTAGCCACGTGCCATGTGGCTGGTGACCACCATATTGGATAGTAGAGGTTTATAGAGGGTGCTTACTGCACCCCATGATCCGCTGCTTGGAGTGGATTGAGGGAGACGGTAATGTAACATGGAGGAAGAGTCAGCAACCTATGGCTGTGGGCTAGCCTCCATCCTCCAGTTTGTTTTGTGTGGTCCATGAGCTAAGAATAGTTTTACATTTTAAAAGAGTTGTTAAAAACACGCACAAGACGCTGTAGCAGAGACCTCACATATGAAACCTAAAATAGTTACTCTGGCCCTTTAGAGATGGTCTGCCGACCACTGAAAATAGAGCATGACAATTGAATTATCGGAAAAGGATGTCAGAGCCTAAGGTCTCTGGCATATCATCTTTGACTCACCCTGGGTGTAAAGAAACACCAAGAAATGAGTTTACAGTTGCATCAGTTAATAACCAGGCTTCATGTTAACACAGTGATTTTTAATTTTAAATTTTTGCTTTCAGTATCAGTCTGAGTCTGTTGCCCTTAAGGAGATACATTGGCTCTCAATGATTCATTGTGCTACATTGCAAAGCCAAGTAGAAAATGATTTTTGAACTATTCATGATACTGTTTTCATTTGCACAAATAGCCGGGTGTTATAGTCAAAATCCTAACTGGTACACTGGAAGAATACAACTAGTAATCAAAAGGCAGCTTTATTAGGAAACCTTTTTAATTTAATTTTTATTTTATATTGGAGTATAGTTGATTTACAATGTTGCATTAGTTTCAGGAGTGCAGCAAAGTGATTTAGTTATACGTAAACATGCATCTGTCTATTCTTTTTCAAATTCGTTTCCTATATAGGTTGTTATAGAATATCGAGTGGAGTTCTCTGCGTTCTACAGTAAATCCTTGTTGACTGCCTACTTTATATATAGTAGTGTGTATGTTAATCCAGAAGACCTAATTTATTCCCTTCACCTTTCCCCTTTGTCAGCCTTAGGTTTGTTTTTTATGTCTGTGAGTCTGTTTCTCTTTATAAGTTCATTTGTGTCATTTTTTTATATTTCACATAGAAGTGATATCACATGGTATTTGTCTTTCTCTGCCTGACTTACTTCACTTTGTATGATAATCCCTAGGTCTGTCCATGTTACTATAAATGGCATTATTTCATTCTTTTTTGTGGCTGAGTAATATTCCATTTTCTACCTATACCATATCTTCTTTATCTATTTCTCTGTCGATGGACATTTAGGTTGCTCCATGTCTTGGCTATGATAAATAGTGAAAACAGCTTTATTTTTTATCATCTGCTCATTCTTTACACTATTTAGTGGGGAAGCTTCTCCCCTGCTGAGGATGACAACTCCTCAGGTGCAGTGAACTTTTTGCTGCTTCTTGGACAATAAGAGTCCTAGGCTCACTTTCAGCCACCAACATAGTCTCAATTCTGCAAGTAGAAGGGCTAGTCTTAGATATGAATCAGCATTCTAGATTTGATTCGGCCTTAAATCTCTTTCCTTCCTTGGTTGGAGCTGGAAGCTGCAATGGGAAGAGAGAGAGAGAGAGAGAGAGAGAGAGAGAGAGAGAGAGAGAGAGAGAGAGAGAGAGAGAGAGAGAGTGTGTGTGTGTGTGTGTGTGTGTGTGTGTGTGTGTGTGTGTGTGTGCGCGCGCACATGAGTGTGATGATTTGCTTCTTTCTCTGTTTTCTTTCTCTTCCAGCCCCTTCTATCCCCTCCTTTCCTCTAGCTAACCATTTTCTGAACCCCCACCAGAGGGAGCATGGGGGCAGGAAGGAAAAATGGGGAAAGGCCCTGATTGAATCAGGTAACTTAGTGAATAGGTTTCCTGCTCTCTGGGTTTAGCATGTGGATAAAGAGATGACGTATATCCCTGGGGTCTTCAGATATTCCTTGCTGGGCGCCTGTCACCACAAAACCCTGGTCACTGGCTGGGCATGTTTTTCTTTTTTCCCTCCAAGCCTGCCTAGTACCATCCCTTCTATGAGATCCTGATTCACTGGCAATACAACACACTGACTCAATGGACATGAGTTTGAGCAAACTCTGGGAGATGGTGAAGGACAGGGAAGCCTGGCATGCTGCAGTCCATGGGGTCACAAAGAGTCAGACATGACTTAGCAACTGAACAACAACAGTACGCTTAGACTTATGTTGTCAAAGTGTCCACTTTTCTCCCAGGTGCATTTTTTGGATGAGACTTACAACAGCTTCAGCCTCATTCCTCCATGATGCTCTCTGACTCATGAGCAACCCTCATGCAATCTCTCATTCTGACAAATTCTTGGATTGCCATGGGTGCCAGCCCACCCTCTGGACCTGCCTAGTCCCAGTCCACCATGCCTCCCTCCCAATAGCAGGGGACATGGGTCAGACTCTCTGCATGGGTGCCAGGAGGTCACCTCCACGAGAGGGCAGTGAAGGAGAACCTCCCTGTACCCCACCTCCCCAAACCTCCCCACCAAGGGAGGATGGCAATAGCTTGCTCCAGAGAAATCTCTTCATAAATTATTTCCTCCTTCATACCTTGTCCCCTCTTTATTTTATTTTATTCTTAAAAAATATTTATTTGTTTATTTGGCTGTACTGGGACTTAGTTGCAGCATGTGGGATCTAGTTCCCTGACCAGGGATGGAACCTGGGTCCGCTGCATTGAAACCATGGAGCCTTAACCACTGGACCACCAGGGAAGTCCTTCCTCCTCTGGAGAAGGACACATGTGCATTCACATCCTCTCTTCCCATTTCCTTAAACACTGGGCTGCCAAGGAAGTCTCTGTCCCCTCCTTGTATCCTGATCTGGTCAACCAGATCAAGGCCTCCTCAAGGAGGCCAAGAATCATGGATCTATCTCCTTCATGCTTCCAGATTGGGATGATCCCAGATGATTGGGATCTCACCTTGAAAGTTCACCTCTCATACGTTGATGTGTCTGGGTACAGCCCTCATTTTAACCCCACATAATGAGAGTTTGACATGAATAGGGCACATGACTTAGATACCCTCTGCCCACTCACTCTGTGTTTCTGGGGTGAGTGATTTCTCTTGCTGTAACAGACTGGAAGTCCGAACCATGGGTAAGGCTGATATTTTGACTTCTCTCAGATGCAAGGCCCTATTATTACAAAGGGGTACGAATCATTGTAGAACTAGGGGAAACCTTGGACATCGTCCTAGCCCAGCCACCAGTTAGCTGTCATCTTCTTTATCACAGAGGGGTTGGACTCTAAGGGTGCTTTCACTTTCTCAGCCCACAGAGAGACAGGTGATGAGACCTTGTCAGGGGTGGGATCTGGAAAGGCGTCTGGAGAGTCAGAACCCTAGCCTCCTAGCTGCACAGACTGGAAATCAGGGTACCAGTGTGGGGAACTGGAAGGTGCCATGCCCTCTGGGAAGCTATGAGCCAGCAGTCAACAGATCCTTCTCTCAATCCCCTCACCCCAATCCCAGGCTCATCAACGAGAATGAAGTGAAACAGTGGCGAGACCAGGCAGAGAAGTTCCGGAAAGGTGAGGGGCTCTGCCTAAACCCACCACCTGCTCCCCACCCTCCCCTGCCGGCCCAGGATCACCCCTTCTCCTACTTCTTCTTTATTTATTTATTTATTTTTTTTTTTTAGTTTTAAGTATATACCATCTTGTTTCTTTCTAAAAAAAATTTTTTTTGGCCACATCACGGGGCATGTAGGATCTTAGTTCCCAGACCAGGGATTGAACCTGCGACCCCTGCAGTGGAAGGGTGGAGTCTCAACCATGGGACCACCAGAGAAGTCCTTCCCCTTTAGGAGAAGAAGGCACACACATTCACGTCCTTTCTTCCCATTTTTCCCTCCTATCCCACTTCTACCCCCAGAACATGCAGAGCTGGTGAGCAGGCTGGAGAGGAAGGAGCGGGAATGCGAGACCAAGACGCTGGAGAAGGAAGAGATGATGCGGACGTTGAACAAGATGAAGGACAAGCTGGCCCGTGAGTCCCAGGAGCTGCGCCAGGCTCGGGGACAAGTGGCCGAGCTGGTGGCCCAACTCAGTGAAATCTCGGTGCGTGGCCTCTCCTCTGCTTTTGCAAAGTTGAGCCGGGACCTTCAGGTCAGGTGGGGAAAAGTGGGTGTGGGAGGGACCAAGGACCCCGGGATGAGGGAGGGGAGAGAGAGGATCTCAGACCAGGGTAGAGGGCACCCTTGTCTGCAAGGTCGGCGCCTTTGTGTTAGATGAAAACCATGCTCCTTCCTCCGGGGCAGGAGGAAGTACACCTTGGAAAGCAGAGGGCCCTGGGTGTTGGGTCCCCTCCCCCTCGCAGCTGGATGGCCTTGTGCAGACCGATCTGTATCAGTCCTGCTGTTGCCGGCAATGACTGACTTTGTCCACTGTCTGTGTTTGACTTGTGGGTGCACCTGAGTGTTGGGTGTTCAGGCTACCGGGTGAGAAAACGGGCTCAGTGTGTGTGGGAGGTGAGAGCAGACTTTGGGGTCTAGTCTAGAGGGAGAATAAGAGTAAGGGAAGGCATAGTGATTAGGGGTTTGAAAGGTATCCTCATTGATGGCTTCGTCTGCCTGATGTCTCTGTTTCCCCCACAGACAGGGCCTGTATCTTCCCCACCTCCCCCTGGGGGCCCACTTACCTTGTCTTCCTTGATGACAACCAACGACCTGCCTCCACCCCCGCCCCCTCTTCCGTTTGCCTGCTGCCCCCCACCGCCACCCCCTCCTCTGCCCCCTGGGGGGCCTCCGACTCCCCCCGGCGCCCCACCTTGCTTCAGCATGGGGATGCCCCTCCCCCCAGACCCCTTCCCCAGCAGTGATGTCCCGCTCAGGAAGAAGTGTGTCCCCCAGCCCTCACACCCACTGAAGTCCTTCAACTGGGTCAAGCTGAATGAGGTGAGTAACAAGGAAGAGGTCTGTCTGTGGATCCCTTCTACAGGTCGGGGCAGCCAGCCCCATAAATGCACAGGCTGCTGTTTGCAGATCTCCGTGGCGAGTGCTTTCTTTGGTAGGGGTAAGGGTAGACCCAGTGGATGCAGAAGAAGGGGCTGCAGATGACAGGCTGGCTGTTGGGAAGAGCACAGGGAGGAGATGGTTTGGCATGTGGTGATGCTGACATTGGCAGAGCCACCTACAAATGGAATATGAGTGTGCTGAGAGTTCATGGAGTAATGTAGGGCCAGTCAAGGGTGCTTTCTAGACAAAGGCTTGGCTAGAATATTAAGGATAGGGTTGATTTGAGGAAAAGGGTGGAACACATAGGTGAAGATCTTTGGCCAAGGTCTAGAGATGATCAAGACCAGTATGTACAAAGGACTGAAATGATGTGGCTATGACAGGGTAACAGGAAAAGGACAATGAAAGATTTGATGTCAAGGTACAGCCACTTTGACATCCTCTTAGGGGAAGGTGCATGCACTAACCACTTCTCTAGACTGCTCAGCAGTGAGAGGTCCTCATGAATATTATCCACTAAGAACCTCTCATCCCAGGCTGACATGTGGGACTTGATTTCTCTGTTGGATTCCCATGAGTGTAGAGATGCCCTGGATAACATTGGACCTCCAGTAATTGAAGGCCAGTCCCAACCTGGTCCAAGCCCTGCTCTGGCTCTGTGCTATGTTCTCTTGCAAGGACCAGTGGCTTCATCCTTGAGGTAAATGTTGAGTTAGCCAAAGAGTTTGTTTGGGTTTTTCCATATCAACATGGAAAAACCCAAACAAACTTTTTTGCCAACCTAATAGATACAGTAGGTTTCCCTGGTGGCTCAGATGGTAAAGAATCTGCCTGCAATGCAGGAGACCCAGGTTTGATCTCTGGGTCGGGAAGAAACCCCAGAGAGGGGAATGGCTACCTACTCTAGTATTCTTGCCTGGAGAATTACATGGATAGAGGAGCCTGGTGGACTACAGTCCATGGGTCGCAAAGAGTTGGACACGACTGAGCAACTTTCACTTCAGTGATCAAGGGAACTGGCCTCAGTTAGCCTGGCCCATTCACACTGCAAAAACAGTTTGGAACTGGGACCAATGGAAGCCCCAGAGGGGCACCACCTTGTTGTATGGACCAGGGGCTAACTCTTGAGGAAATCATTACTATACAACTCTGAGCTTAAATTAGCTCAAATGGAGACTTAAGTGGGAAGAGAGACGGATTGCTAAGTAGATGGTCAACTGTTGCCAGGTGCCTTCTCCTGGTGGTAGACCAGCCAGCCCATCCGTCTGAGCTATGCTTTATGTAAAGCTTGCTGTCATGGTGGGGAGGGGGCTGTGATGATAACAAAAGGTGAGACATAATATTGCCCTGAAAGAGCTTTGGATCTGGCAAACTAGGAAATATGTCCAAGGAACTACCTTGAGGTCCTAGGGATGGGTTGAAGGAATGGTTCTAACTTCTAATCAAATCAGGTTTGGCTCAAACTGACTGTGTGGTCTGCAGAAATCATTCATTTTGTACCTGTTTGCTCATCTGCAAGATGATCTCTGATTCCTTTTACCTCTGGTTTTGTCATCTAAGTGGAGAGAAAGTATGAATATACAAAGTATGAATATAGCCCATCCATCACTTCCTGGAGTTCTGATAACATCTTCACTCTGCGTTATTCAAATTGTAGAGCCACCTGCTAGCCGCACTTTGAAGCAATATCGTTAAAGTTTGTGACAGCTGCATCGCACACTTGTGCCCTGTAGTTGCTTCTCTGTGGTCTTGAGACCAGCCAGAAAGACCAGCTGCATATGAGCAGGCAAATGGTTCTGCAGAATCGAAGGCTGTAGGCTGTGTAGAAGTGTTCGTTGTTCATGATCAGAAGTAGTATTTTTAAGTTGCTATTAAAAAGAGAATTTTGCTTTTGCCTCCCATGCTTGCAACTTAAAATTTACGGTTTTGATCATGTAATGAAGGATTGATTAGGCATCTCCACAATTAAGGAAGACAGATAAGGCATCTAATATTTTTGTAGTGTTTTCATCTTAAAAGAACTTTGTGCTTAGGATTCTCTCTGGGGTCCAGCAATAATAAAGTCTATATCAATTCCTCAGGGACCCAGAGATGGCCAGAGTCTCGTTCCTAGACTGGGAAGTCCAGGTTTAATGGAACACATGTTGAGGAGCTCTTGTAGGGTGTGGGGAGTGGGGGGGCTTTGAGTCATATTTGTCATCCCAGCCTCAAGCTTCTAATTGCTTGACTAAATTCAGGTCATCTCATCATGTGGGCTTTGGTTTCCCAGTCTGTAACATGGGGGTGATTATGATAACCAGATCAAAAGGTTGCTGTGACGATTGACTTAATACATGCAAAGCGACCGACACATAGAAAGCCTTTAAAATAAGAATAGCAGATGCGTTACCATGAGTGCGACCACCACGTGTGCCATAAGTGTGCTCCCTCACTTCATCCTCACTGCAGCTCAATCAGGTAATGTGAGTGAGACTCAGTTTCCTTTCATGGGACAAGGGAAGAGAAGAGAACCCCTCTGCTTGCCAACCGCCCCACTTAGAGGCTGTGTGACCCCAGATGCTCGAGGGAAACATACTGAAATGTGTTCTTGAGCAAGATTCCCTGGTAAGGGGTGTCCCTAGAGGGGCAGAAGTTTCAGGGATCTGGACTGGAAGTGGTGAGGTCTTGGCTGGAGCCGTGTGATTAAATTTGAGAGTGACTGTGTGACGAGACACATTGGGTGGCATGGTGGTGTTTAGGATGTGGAAGATGTTAGGAAGAAATGTACGAGTCTCTGGCCCCAGACCTCAACTCCACCTTCACAGAGTCCCAGGTTCTCCGAGTGACCATGGGGCAGGGGGAGTGTTTGAGAAGCAGTGAGTGGGAGCTGGGTCCTCAGCCTGTTGACGCATGGAAATTTTTCCCCATGTTGACCCACCCTCCCTGCCTTTCCCAGTCCAGTTCTCCTTCCCGTCTCCTCTCTGCCTCCCACGTACCCTTGTCCGGGAGCCTGGTTCCTCTCCCTGGTCCCCTACCCCACACGTGCTCCTGTACACACACGTGCCCACCCACCCACACACACAGAGTGGTTGTTCCTGCCATGAAAAGAATGTGTCTGTGTTGGGTTTGGCCAGTTGCCTGCATCCCTTGCTGCTCCGAGCTTCCCAGCCCGGCATTCCACGAGAGGGTCCCTGGCCTTAGGAAGGCCGCAGGAATGTCCCCACTTCCCCCCTCCCACTCTGGCCTTGCCTCCCCCTTGCAGAGTTTAAGAAAATAAGAGTGAGTGAAAGGTATGTTTCTCTCTTCGAGCCTTGCTGAGGGGTGATGGAGACAGGAGGAGGCAGTGGCGTTAGGAAGGTTCCTGGCTGCCCTCTCAGGCAGAGAGCTGAGGGAGGTCCAATTTTAAAGGACAGCACAGCTCGGGGTGAGGTGAGGGGTCCTGGGCGGGGGCCTCTTGTCTCAGCTTCTAGGCCATTATTGGGATGTTGCAAGACCACTAGGGCATTCCCGGCATGGTACCAGATCTTGTCCAGATCCCCGGAGTGGGGTTCAGGGCAAGGATCCTACCCAGAGGTGGACATTGCCTCAGTTAAGAGAAGACCTTGGAATGTAACCCTGGGTCCATTCCAGTCTCAAGGGATGAGACGGCTTCTGACCATCAGGAACTCGTGGCAGAGTCTTACTGGCCAGAGCAGTCACTAACGGAGCCAGGGTGGCCCGGCCTCTGCCATTTGGCCGCTTTCTGGGAATCTGGACAAGTGGGAGGAAGACCCCTGGGAGAGAAGACGACCGTCTCAGACACAGGAAATGCAGGCAGCCCTGGGGACATGCGGATCCCCGAGTATGTGGGGGCACTCTTCCTGCCATCACTGCAGCCACCCCAACCTTGCTGGGGAACGTCTGCTGAGAACACTGGCTTGGTTTTTTTCTGGAAGGAGTTTCATACCCCTCTTTCATGCTTGCCCACCCATCACTCCAGCGCTACTGTTGATTTCTGGGGTGTGCTGACATATGGCCCCAGGTGAAAAGGAGGTGGTCTCTTGTCTTTCCCTTGGAGCGGAGTATTGAAGGGGGGCGCGGGGAGGAATCATCCCCCTTCTGAAGGCCTAGGAGCCTGGCTGCCAGCGTCTGTGCGCCTGGAGGACAGGTGGGGTTGGGGGGCACCAGCATCTCCATCACGAAGGAGCCGAGTCAACCACGGTCTCCTCCTTCCCCTTGAATCTTAGGAACGTGTCCCTGGCACCATATGGAATGAGATTGATGACATGCAGGTGTTTCGGATTCTAGACCTCGAGGACTTTGAAAAAATGTTTTCAGCTTATCAGAGGCATCAGGTAAGACCCTGCCCGCTCTGGTATCTTGAGTCTTGACCTTGAGTCTTGACTTGACGCCACCCCTTGAACTTGACCCTCAGCCCCTCCTTGCCTTTCTTCCTGCCTCCCACATACACTGATTGATCTTATTCTTTATCAGGTACCATGTTCTTTCTGGGACATGAATTGGGGGGAGGGGTGGTGTGCACGGGGAAGCATCCCACTGTATTAGTTTGTATTTGCCCATCACAGGATGACATAATACATTGTCCGTTTCTCTCCTTGGTCTTGGAGCCCTGGAGGTGGAGTAGCAGGGTCCGACCACTGTGGACCTTGTTCTTTTTCTGGCCCGGGACCTAGGAATTATACCTACAAGGCATGATCACTTTTCCACCAACCTTTCCACTCTGCTGTCATATCCTGACACTCCCATGAGTGGAGCAGAGGACGCTAACGTGTCAAGGACGTTGGCGCTGCTCCAGGTCACATTGAGGGGTTGAAGCTGGGCGGGGAAGGCCAGGAGAGGCCCTGGACTTTGCTCTGCGGATGCTGTGCAGAGGTGGGCCAGCAAGCCTGCTCTTCCCGAGGCAGGACGGGGCGTGGGGTGGATAGCAGGATGCAGGGCCAACCCGAGGTGATGACTGCCGGGATGACCACAAATGCCGATTCTTTGATCTCAGCCTCCCATGAGTACGAGGGCCCAGGAGTCTGCACAGCAGAGCTGGGGCCTTCCTCGGAGGTCCAGTGTGGGAAGAGGCCTCGGAGCCTCTGCTTTCACTCTGGCCCTCCTCCCAGGGTTTGTTTATTTTCTGGGCTGTGCTGTTTTCTTCCGTGTTTTCTCCACTGAGTCCAGGGTTCCAACCCCGAGGACTTCCCCCAGTGCTCGTGAGAAGGCTCTGTGCCCTCCTGGGTCTGCGTGTCTCGGCCGATCTCCCCACTGCTTTCTGCCAAGCCCAGAGCTGTGGGTGACCCCTTCTGAGGGCAGACAGGATCACGGGCACTGTGACAGCTCCGGGGGGGACTAGCCAAAGGGCTGTGGTGGGGATGGGGCTCTGGCCCTGCCTTAGGGTTCTAGAAAAACCCGACGGGTGTTTTTTTAGCTTAAATGTAGGTGCTCAGGGTGTCTGATTCTGTATCCCTAATTCCAGGAAGCAGTTTTAGTCCCACGGGCATGTCTGGCTGGCCTGGCCCGAGCAGCCACTGTGGCCTGGCTGGAGCCAGAAGGGGTTCTTCAGGGCATTTGCTGCTCCTGTGATCAGTGCTCCAGAGTGGGCACCAGGGAGGGATGCAGAGGGTGTGCGGGGGGTGGCAGAGGATCAGACCTGGCCTCCCCCCGATTTTGAGAGTCTTCCTCCAGGCCAGGGTTCCAGCCTTGCTTGCCCAGTCTCCAAGGTCCTGGGGTTGGACCAGGGTGGGGTCCAGTAAGGTAGGCGAGACTCTGGGGTGTAGGACAAGCGGGGCCTGCCCCCACCCCACCCCCAGTTTGGGGGTGGGGAAGAGTTAAGATGGACAGAGCCCTGCTCTTTCTCCCCGTGTCTCTCTGAGCCCACTCAGTCTATCACCCTGTTTTAGAGTTGGGCTCACTCAGAGGACTGTCAACTCTGCAGGTCACCTGGACTCTGGGGGATTGAATTCTCACAGCAGATCTGGAGAGATCCCAGAGGCTGCATTGCCTTGGTGGCCTCCTCTTTCTGTCTTGGGGTCCTGGGCACATAGGGCAGGGACCATCCTGTGCCCTCTGCCGGTCCTGAGTTGGTGACTTCAACCCCACCTGGGTCGGGAAGGGAGCACCAGCTGTGGGCTCTGCCCCCTCTGCTTCCTTGGAAATCAAGAGACAGACCGGGGGCAGAGGGCAAGGGACAAAGTTCAGGGACACCTGCTTTTCTCTGTCTCAATGAATGCAACTTCCACATGCTTTCAGCTCAAGTTCAGCTGTGGTTGTGTCTTCTCCCCTGTTTTGGAAGAGTGAAGCTGTGCAGGGTTACTGGGATGCTCTGTGTAGGAGAGGGAAGAAGTGCAGTCAAAGCCTGGGGTGGGGCAGCTTGGGGGCTGGTCCGACCAGGAAGTGGTGGTCTCCCTGGGCGCAGGGCACACAGATGAGGCTGCCTGTCCTCCGCTTGGTCTGGCTTCTCTGTGAGTGCATGTCTGCTGGAAGCAGCCCCTGTTCGGTGCCACCTACAGTCTCCATCTCCAACCATGGGGGTCTCCCTTCGGGTGGGGCAGACAGAACAGATGCTAAGGGGTCCCCGTACCTTTCCTACTACTCTTGGGTCCCCAAACCTCTCGGCTAACGTTGTGCATGTTTGATTCTCTATTGGCTGTGGCTGCTACCTGCCTAGGAGCTGATAACTAATCCTTCCCAGCAGGTGAGTCACTCTTGGGGCTCTGGACACTATAACTCTTAACCACTGTCCTGGGCTGCTGCCCCGTACTGGGCTCAAAAGAGGGGGCTTGTCAATTCTACCTTCTGCCTTATTACTCATCTTAACAGTGTGGCGTCAGGTTGGGTCCCCAAAGAAAAAGCAGAGATGTAGGGAGAGGAGCTAATGCAAACAGACCCCTACCACAAGGGAGGTAAACGTCTACAGCAGGGAGGAGGAAGCTTCTAGGTCTATTGTCTTACCCACAAGGCCCAAGGCAAGGCCGTCCTGTAAGACTGCACAGGTTGGGCACTGCACAATTCTAGGGGCACAGTTCACAAAGGCAGTGATGTGAGTGGCAGCCCCTGGAGCATATGCATGGAACGACCTCCCAGTGGAGGAACCAGCCTCCTGTCTACCTCATCAGGGGCCAAGAGAAGGCAAGAGGGGGGTCTTTGATTTCTTGGGAATTGCCTGCTAGAACCCCAGAGGAGAGAACTTTGCAGGGAATTGTGCCTCAGTTTCCCCACCTCTGAACTTGTGGATGCTCTTCCCCCTGGGCACCTTGGGCAGCACCCAAAGTCCTCAAGGGTCCAGGAACCGTGGCCCTCTGGGGACTTGGAGCCAGCTTCTCACCATAAGATTGGGGAGGCTCTCTGGGCAGGGTGGGGGGAGTGGGGGTTGATTGTCTGGGACGTGACATGGATCAAATCCCACTGCCCACAACCATAGGGATCAGTCACTCCCCGTCTAGACTGCCCAGGGAGGGCAGTGTTTGAAAAGGGGGCTTCTCATTGTCCCCAACCCCTCTAGCCCAGACTGAAGTCCCAGAGAGTCCTATTTAGAGTCAGATATTAACCACTCTCCTCTCTCCCCAGTCTTTTTCTTTCCCTTTCTTTCTTCCGCTCACACCAGGAGCATTCCCTGGTTGGCACGGGGGCGGCTTATGGGCTGGGGTGGGGGGTGGGCAGGAAGAGGACTGGGGGAAACACACACCTCACCCTTTCTGCTCGGCTTGTCGGTTGCAGAAAGAGTTGGGCTCCACCGAGGACATCTACCTGGCCTCACGCAAGGTCAAAGAGCTGTCTGTCATTGACGGCCGGAGGGCACAGAACTGCATCATCCTTCTCTCCAAGTAGGTGCCCACCCTGGCTCTGCGGCCCCTGCTTAAGGTTGTGGGTGGGAGGGATGCGCCCCAAGAAAGCGGAGGCCTGGGCTGGGGCTAGAGAGGAAGATGAGGGAGCTGAGTGCCTGGGGAGAGAGGGGCGCCTGGCAGAGGGATGGGGCAGTAGTGACCTCTGGGCTCCCCCCATCTCCCAGCTATCCCCTGGGAATGGCAGGGGCCCCCTGATCCAAGCATCCTCTCCTGGGAGCCCTCGTGGAGCAGCAGTGCAGGTTCTGCAGACAGGAAACTGCCCCAGTCATGAAGCCCCTGACCTGCCTGGTCAGCGTCTGGCAGTGGCGTTGCTCTAAGCCCGCGGAGGGCCCCGCTTGGCTTAGGCTGCAGAGCAGCATGATGTCAGCCCCCAAGCATTTCCCGCGGCTGCAGAACAAACAGGGCAGTATCTGGGCTAACAGCCTAGCTTCTGTGCGGGGGCCTCCCGCCTGAGCTGGGGTCAGAGGGCACCACCTCCCTTACTATTCTTAGCGCTGCCCTAGGACATCCATCCCCTCTTTCCTCCCACAGGGCCCCAGGGCTCGCTGTCTCCCCCTTGATGGCAAAGGAGACTTCTGCTTCCCCAAGGCTCCCAATGGGTGTGCATCCGGAGGGACTGTGTGTGTGTGTGTGTGTGTGTGTGTGTGTGTGTGTGTCTGTTCAGGGGCTTGCTTCTCCCTCTCCCAGTGTTGGAACAGCTCTGTGGGAGCCGAGGGGCTGCTGGAAGACTGGGAGCTGTTCTGTCTTGAAGGAAGCAGGAGCCTGCCCCCTTAATGGCCTGCCCATATCCCCATCCTCCCGTGGAGATGATGTGGGCATGAGAAGAAGGATCGGAACTCTCTGCCCTGTCTCAGTCTACACTGAAGAGGGCCCTCTTCTTCCCAAACGTCCCCATCAGTGAGGATACAGACTCAAGCAAGAGACCAGAGTACTCACGTCTCTGTTTAGGGACTTTAAAATATCTCAGGCTCGAGTTATAGAGGGAAGCATGTGAGTTTAGTCTGGAAGGTTTTACCAAGCAGGGAGTGCTATCAAAGGTAAAGGAGAGAGAGAAGGCCCCGGCTCTGGCTTCGGAAGGAGGAGGCCTGGGGTCTGACCTGGGCAGAGGGGCCAGGCCAGGCTGCTCAAGATGGGGTTTTGCTGTAGGTTGAAGCTTTCCAACGAGGAGATCCGGCAGGCCGTCTTGAGGATGGACGAGCAGGAGGACCTCGCTAAGGACATGCTGGAGCAGGTGAGGCCCCTGAGGCTTGGGGGCGGCCATGCCCCCTCCCGACAGACCCCGGGAAGCTGAGACTCAGGTCAAGGAGAAGTCAGGCTGGAGGAGCAAGGCAGAGGTTTATAGAAACGTCCCTGGATCAACCTCTCTGAGAGGAGAACCAGAACAGACTACATCTTTTCAGGGCCTTGAGGCCCCTAGAAAGGAAACACGAGGAGTGATTCCCCCATGAGTCTCAGAGCAAAGACAGTGACTGCAGCCACGTGCTGCTGAGGCCTTCCCTGGTGACTCAGCAGGTTAAGAATCCGCCTGTGGTGTAGGAGATACAGGAGAGACAGGTTTACATCTCTTCCTCATCAGTCTGTTGTGTCCTTCAAGAGAAACCCAGAAAATACCGAACAAAGCCACAATTAGTCGGACATTAAAATTAAGAACTCTGTTGATCAAAAGGCACTGTTACCAGAGTGAAATGGCAAGCCAAGCTTTAGATCTTTGCTTCATGTGTAGATCACAAAGATCTCATATTCAGAACAAAGGACTTTACAAACCAGTGAGAAAATGACAAACAACCTAAAAATGAGCAAAATATTCGAATAGGTACTTCATGAAAGAGAATCTCCACATGGTTCAAGACTATCACTCATCAGAGAAATACGGTAAAAGATGTTCAATACTACTAGTCATCAGAGAAATACAGTAAGTCACAGTGAGGGAGAACCAACCGCCCACTTAAACAGCTAAAACTGAAAAGGCCAACAATGCCAGGTATTGGCAAGGATGTGAAGCAACTGGAACTCTCATTTGGTAAAACCGTTTTGGAAAACCATTTAGCAGTACACACACCTATTCTGTTTCCCAGCAATCCCACTGGGTACAAATACTGACTATAGGAATATTTATAACTATTCATAAAACCCTCAAACTGTGAACAGACCAACTGTCCATCAATAGGAAAGTGAGTAGATTGTGATGTATTCCCACAATAGAATAGTGCTCAGCGATGAATGGACTTTCCTGGAGGCTCAGATGGTAAAGAATCTGCCAGCAATGCAGAAGTCCTGGGTTCAATCCCTTGGTCAGGAAGATCCCCTGTAGAAGGGAATGCAACCACTCCAGCATTCTTGCCTGGGAAATCCCATGGACAGAGGAGCCTGGTGGGCTACAGTCCACGGGGTCAACAAAGAGTCAAACACAACTGAGCAACTAACACCTTCACTTTTCACTTTCATCAATGAATAAAAAATGAATCACTAATACCTAAAGGTGAATGAGTCTCAGACATTCTGTTAAGTGAAAGAAACCAGACCCCAGAGAGAGCACACAGCATCATTTGTTCAAGAAAAAGTTCAAGAATAGCCAAATTTGGGACTTCCCTAGTGGTCTGGTGGTTAAGACTCTGCACTTCCATTGCAGGGGGACACAGGTTCAATTCCTGATCAGGGAACTAAGATCCCACATGCTGTGTGGCATGGCAAAAAAAAAAAAATAGCTAAATTTGATCTAAGGTGATAGAATTCAGTTGAGAGGCTATACTGGAGGAAGAGGTGGCTTTGCTTATTAAAGTAGCACAAGGGAACTTGGCAGGGGATGAAAATCTTCTGTATCTTAATCTGGATGGTTCAATTAGTGGATTTGTTGTTGTTGTCCAGCCACTAAGTCGTGTCCAACTCTTTGCAACCCCATGGACTGCAACATGCCAGTCTTCCTTGCCCTTCACTATCTCCTGGAGTTTGTTCAAACTCATGTCCATTGAGTCAGTGATGCCATCCAACCATCTCATCCTCTGTTGCCCCCTTCTCCTTCTGCTTTCAATCTTTCCCAGCATCAGGGTCTTTTCCAATGAATCTACTCTTCACATAGGTGGCCAAGTATTAGAGCTACAGCATCAGTCCTTCCAATGAATATTCAGGGTTGATTTCCTTTGAGATTGACTGATTTGATCTCCTTGCTGTCCACGGGACTCTCAAGATAGTTTTGTCAAAATTCATTGAGCTGTACATTTTAAATGGATGCATTTTATTTTATGTAAATTATACCTCAATAAATTGATGGAGAAGACTCTTGAGAGTCCCTTGGACTGCAAGGAGATTCAACCAGTCCATCCTGAAGGAAATCAGTCCTGAATATTCATTGGAAGGACTGATGCTGAAGCTGAAACTCCAATACTTTGACCACCTGATGTGAAGAACTGACTCGTTTGAAAAGACCCTGATGCCAGGAAAGATTGAAGGCGGGAGGAGAAGGGGACGACAGAGGATGAGATGGTTGGATGGCATCATCGACTCAATGGACATGAGTCGATGTCAGGGAGTTGGTGATGGACAGGGAGGCCTGGTGTGCTACAGTCCATGGGGTCACAAAGAGTTGGACACGACTGAGCAACTGAACTGAACTGAAATTGATGGTAAATAATCTGCCTGCAATAAAAAGATGGTAAAGAATCTTCCTGCACTGCAGGAGACCTGGGTTCGATCCCTGTGTTGGGAAGATCCCCTGGAGAAGGGAACGGCTACCCACTCCAGTATTCTTCCCTAGAAAATTTCATGGACAGAGGAGCCTGGTGGGCTACAGTCCATGAGTCCAAGAGTCAGACAGAGGAGCCTGGCGGGCTACAGTCCATGAGTCCAAGAGTCAGACATGACTAAGCGACTTTCACATACCTCAATCATGTTGGTTTAAAAAGAAAAAGCACATTGAGCTGTACACTTAAGAACACTGTATATAAGTTTACCGTATGTAAGTTACAGCTCACATTTAGAAAGTGAAAAAGAAAAAGAAGGAAGTGTGGAGCTGGGTGCCCTGGATCCCTTGGAGCAGGTGGAACACAAACCACCCACATGAGGATGCGTCTCTCTGACAGAGTTGGGGGCCCTCCTCATCTGAGCCTGGTCAGTGTGGGAGGGTCCCACTGGCTGCACCCCTGTGACAGCCTCTCCCCAGTTTCCTGACTTGCAACTCCCCTTTGCAGCTCCTCAAGTTCATCCCGGAGAAGAGTGACGTTGACCTCCTAGAGGAGCACAAGCATGAGATTGAGCGGATGGCCCGCGCGGACCGCTTCCTCTATGAGATGAGCCGGTCAGAGCAGCGGGCGTGGCAGGAGGCAGCGGGGGTGGGCAGGCCAAGGGGGGGCGGCCTGGAGCTGGCTGGGGCGGGGGCTGCCTCACCATGCAGCTCGCCCCGTCCACAGGATCGACCACTACCAGCAGCGGCTGCAGGCTCTCTTCTTCAAGAAGAAGTTCCAGGAGCGGCTGGCTGAGGCCAAGCCCAAAGTGGAAGGTACGGCCCAGGGCTGGGGAGCAAGCCTGGGGGCGGTGGGAGCCAATGGACAGGCACAGGGGGAAACTCCTTCTTTATTCTTGATTCACCCCCCCCAAACCAAGGACAGGATGTGCATCTGTGCTTTTTGTAGATGTGGCGCTTGTGTATGTGAGCACCTATGCCAGCCACGCACCCTGTTCCCTGTGACTCAGCATGTAGGTTCTCCGAGGCCAGGGACCTGATGACATCTGCTCTGTCATTTCTGTCTGGGATGGAAATGCTAAAAAAAATGATAATAGTAAGCAACTAGCACCCTTCTTGGCATGGACTAACCCATCGTTACCCTGCTTGGGAGAGGTTTGAGGTGCAGAGAAGACCTCCAGATACATTATTTGAAGTGTGAGCTACTCAGAAAGTAGGGAACTTGGTTGGGTGAGGTGATCCCCAGAGGCATCTGATTTTCTGGCCTGGGGAACCCCTTCCACCTATTTCAGGTGGAAACTCTGTCATTAGACCAGAACCACAGGTCAAGCACCGTGTGAAACACGGGCCGTGGATGGTCTCATTTGGGGGCCCTTCTCTCACCTCTCAGATGGATCTGTGTCAGTGGCCCGAGGCTGTGTTACTGTTGGTCTTGGTGGAGCCGGGACTGGAATGCAGATGTCCTTCTTCAGAATCCAGCGCTTCCCTCTCATCTTGTCCCAGGGGTCGTGTGGAACTGCCTGGGGATGGCAGAGGATGGAGGGGCAGGGAGCTGGGGGAAGGGCAGGTGCTCAGGAGGGTGGGCAGCCATGAGGAGGGGGGAAAAGCAGGAGAGGCCATGGGCCCCTCTGTGGCGAGAACAGGCTGAGCAGACTGGAGACAGCCTGTGTCCTGGATGCTGGGGGGGCAGGCTCGGGGCAGGGCAGAGCATGGGCCCCCTCTGCTGGACACCAGCCTGGCCCGCATGCCCTGGGAGGCCAGGTCCGGAGAATGGGCCTTCCTGGAGTTTGATGAGCTGCTTCGGGAGGACTCTGGAGGGGTCAGGTGGGGCATGACAGAGCTCGAGGCTGACATTTTCTGTAATCTGGACACACACGCACTTGTGCACACACACAACAAGGGGTCTGCAGGCTGTGTGATCACAGATAACACGTCTGAGCGGGAAGCAAAGGGTTGAGCCGTGACACTGCAGGGCTGTGGTCTGGAGGCACCTCCTGCCCTGATGATGGGCGAGTCCTTACTTATTCTGCTGCTGACTGCCTTTGGGGCATGAGGCAGGGACACGGGTTCAGCCCAAGACGTGCTCAACTATTTGTGTGTCTTGGGTCAGCGGAGCAATTGTGAGCAATGGCCTGCAGTTTGGTGCTGTGGAACTAGTTTAGCCACTGGGTAGATTTAATCTCAGATAATTCTGTTCCCGGGAGCTCACTCCTAAACTCTCCCTAAGAAACATTCCTGAAAAAGCTAAGATTTTGCCTGTCCTAGCTGGTTGATGAGCTGTTAACTCTCCTCCCTAGCATCCGTCCATCCATCCCCAGGCAGGGCTTTTGGGTCAATTTGCCAAAAGTCAATTCATCAAATCTGACAAATTTACCAATTCTCCTATGAATATATTCATGAACATAGTCTTCTTGTATATATTCTTCTTATAAATATGCCAAATTCACCAATTCTCATTATGAACATATTTACTGAGTATAGTCAAGATGAATAAGGCTTCACATGGAAATATATTCTTATGAATATATGTATGAATACATTATTCTTATATCTAAAATGTCTGCATTGCATATGGCAGTTTTTCCATTTATACTGATTCCCTTTGAATTCTTATCATTTTCTGTTTTGTCAACATTTTAGCATTTTTAGGATTCCTCTGCAGATTTTTCAAATAGCATATCAATCTAAGAAAAACTACCACAACCAATATATGTTGCTAGAAATTTCCCAGGTGGCACTAGTGGTAAAGAACTCGCCTGCCAAGGCAGGAGACATAAGAGATGCAGGTTCGGTCCCTGGGTTGGGAAAGTCCCCTGAGAAGGGCATGGCAACCCACTCCAGCATTCTTGCCTGGAGACTCCTACAGACAGAGGAGCCTGGCGGGCTAGACTTCATAGGGTCGCACAGAGTCAGACACAGCTGAAGGAACTTAGCACTCATGCATGCACTTAAACTCATTACTGAAATGTGCACTTTGAAAAGTACACAAATTCTAAGAGTCCTAATTGATGAACCATCCTAAAGTGAATTCACCTGTGTGATCATATGCTGGTCTCTTGTTCAGCATTATTATTGTAAGGAACGGTGGGTTATTTATTTTCAGTGCTGCATTTTATTCCATTGTATGAATATACCATAATGTACTTAACTAATCTAGATGTAATTTTTTAAAAAAGGCAGACTAGGAACTACTCAAATACCTTTCAAGAGTAATGCCGCTGTTAGGTGGCATATGTTTGAGTTTAGAAGCCACTGACCAACCTTACTTCTTGTTTTTTTAACAACTTTTTGACAGTTATGTACTTTAACTGCTTTTGAAGAGTTTTGCATACTTTTAGTCAAATGGTTCTCATTTTATCTTCATAGCAGCATCTTAAGGAATGTTCATTTTGGCAGAGGCCAAAGTCATAATACAATGGCTTGGTCTTCTCATCACATTTAATAATCCAAAATCATATTATTTAACCAGTAGCCTAATTTTCAGTGTAGCTTTTGTGTCCCAATTCTGCACACCCACCATAAATACAGAATTGCTGAGGGAAGGGCCAAAACAGCCTGTCAGAATGAAATACTGAAGTTTTGGTGACGGGTTAGCCTTAGATTGTATTTCCAGCAAAGGTATCATTTAAGGCATTAGAGGGAAATTTTTAAATGTCTAAAGGTTGGAGAACATTTTTAAATGCTATTCAACAGGCTGTCATGTAACCTATTTAATCAAATCTAAGACACCATCAACTGCAAAGCATAATATGAAACTTTCAATTGATGCTTTAATTTGACAAGGATTTTTTTCCTTTCCAAAAAAATCAACAAAATACAGCACTTCAAAAGAGGCAGAAATAGTCTCATAGTATGTAACATGCTGAAATTAAAAATTTTAATCACTAGGTTTATAAAAGTAAAGGACTTCCCTGGTGGCTCAGATAGTAAAGAATCTGCCTACAATGCAGGAGACCCAGGTTACATCCCTGGTTGGGAAGTTCCCCCGGAGAAGGGAATGGCTCCCCACTCCAGTATTCTTGCCTGGAAAATCCCATGGACAGAGAAGTCTGGTGGGCTGCAGTCCATAGGGTCACAAAAGAGTCACTGAGCAACTAACACTTTCACTTTAGAAAAGTAAAAGCATTATATTCTTGCATATATCCATAGGAAAAAACAGTAATCTTTGTATGGAGGGAAAGATAACGTTCTCAAGTCTAGTCTTAGGAAATGTTGGCACATTTTGAGAGAGGGTTATGTGGTTGAATTGGCTTTTGGTGAGTTTGTCAACTTCCCCCTGGAGGCAGGCAGATGTGGAGAAGAGCGTTCTCTGGGACATGGGAATAGCCTCTGCCCCTCTGAAGTTGATGCTCCTTTTCCGGGCTCTGTGGTGGCGCCATCCTAGGGTCCCAGAGCCCCGGTGTGAGCAGGGCTCTGACCTGTCCCTCCTTCCCCAGCCATCCTGCTGGCCTCGCGGGAGCTGATCCGCAGCAAGCGTCTAGCGCGGATGCTAGAGGTGGTCCTGGCCATCGGCAACTTCATGAACAAAGGGCAGCGTGGGGGCGCCTACGGGTTCCGGGTGGCCAGCCTCAACAAGATAGCTGACACCAAGTCCAGCATCGACAGGTGAGACCTAGCGGCTTCCGGCTCCTGTAGCCTCCGTCTCACCCCGCCCTGGCCTGTCCCTCCTTCCTCTCCTGTGCATGTGTGCTGTTGCTTTGGGCATGTCCAACTCTTTGTGACCCATGGACTGCAGCCCACCAGGCTCCTCTGTCCATGGGGTTCTCCAGGCAAGAATACTGGAGTGGGCTGCCATGTCCTTCTCCAGGGATCTTCCCCACCCGGGGATCAAACTTGCGTCTGCCTGTGTCTCCTGCATTGCAGGTCGATTCTTTACCCACTGAGCCACCGGGGAAGCCCTGCCAAAATAGGTCACAGCTTTCCCCTGACACCTCAACCTAATTTCTGCCAGACCCTCGTTCCCAATTCCCTTGGCCCCTGACCCTGACCTGACTTTCACCCACAGAAACATCTCTCTGCTCCATTACCTGATCATGATCCTGGAGAAGCACTTCCCTGACATCCTGAACATGCCCTCTGAGCTGCAGCATCTTCCAGAAGCCGCCAAAGTCAAGTGAGGGGACCCCGAGGCTTCCTTTTCCCTGTGATCACATACTCTCTCATCTAAATTTCCTCCTTCGGGGCTACTCTGGGCTCACTAGGAATGAATGGTGTCTTGCGGTTTGCTCTGGGAGAACCCAACAAAAGACACTAGTAGTTGTCCTTTAGTCGCTAAGTCGTGTCCGACTTTTGTGACCCCATGGACAGTAACCCACCAGGCTCCTCTGTCCATGGGATTCTCCAGGCAAGAATACTGGAGTGGGTTGCCATTTCCTTCTCCAGAACAAAAGACACTATTTGCTCTCAAATCCTCATTTCGGAGATTCTCCCAGGAAACACAGTGGGGAGTGGGGAAGGGAGCCAGGGATGGGAAGAATGCCAACAACAGGAGTGTTGTTAAGTCAATTACCACTGCAGGCAATCAGAGCTTAATCCTGCCTGCAGAGTGTGGGCGACAGCATGGACACTCACTCTGCTTATCCCCCCAAACTGCAAAGGAGGTGACCATCATCTGTCGGTCCCTGGCTGAGGAGTTTTTGGGGGGCAATGACTCTGTGACCCCTCCCCCCAGAAAAAGTGCTCAGTGGTTGGAAGTCAAGGCTGTGCACTGGAATGGGTGGTCCAAGGAGATATTAGGTGGGGGCACCAAGGCCATCTACTACAGGCAAGAAGTCCGTCCTAAACATATACAGGCTGATAGAAGCATCTCCAAGAGACGCACAGGCAGAGCTCAGAGGGGAGGTGATTTGCCAGGGCCACATGTTAGTAGTAAAAGCGGAGCTGGAACCCAGGCCCACTGAGTCCCAAGGCCATTGGTGTTGACGTTGCCCTGAACTAACTCCAGCTCCTCTCCCTCCCTTTGTCCCCTCCCCACCCCCCCAGCCTGGCAGAGCTGGAGAAGGAGGTGGGCAACCTCAGGAGGGGCCTCAGAGCAGTCGAGGTGGTGAGTACATCTTCTGTGCCCGCCTGGGTTTGACGGGATGCTGCCTGGGTTGGCGGCTGCCTGTCACTGGGCCAGAGGGTGGCACCCCAGCCGCAGACCCCGTCAGAGGCATCGCTGTGACCAAAGCTCCTGGCGGGACTGACAGAACAGCTGACACAACAGATACAGCCTCCAGCACAGAGTGGGCCCTCAGGAAAGGATAGCTGAATTATCCAAGGCTTAGATTTAGACTCCTGAAGAGGGGACAGATGGATGTGAAAGAGGATCTGCATGGAAATGGCTCAGGGCAGGTAGCACCCAGTGTGACATTGGGGACCACTCTCCTTTTTGCTGGTGACCCAGATCTCTGGTCTGTTCTATTCCTGCTCTAAGGGCTTTTCAGATGATATGCTATCTCTGGCGCCCAGTATGGGGATGGCCCCTACATCTAGAAACTAGAGAGCCTTCTCATCTTCACCATGTGGGCGTTGGGTAGGCAGCTAAGGGAGTAGAGGGTTTAGAGAAAGCAGCAGGAGAAAGAACCTTTTATTGCCATTATGGTGGCAGGAGGGGGCATGCTTCCTAATTTATAGCTCTTTAAAGCACCACCCGAAATGTGGTCCATGGACCAGCAGCATCACATGGAAATTTGGAAATTCTGCTCACACTT
Source organism: Cervus canadensis (assembly GCF_019320065.1). NCBI lineage: Eukaryota > Metazoa > Chordata > Mammalia > Artiodactyla > Cervidae > Cervus > Cervus canadensis. The sequence goes on from NC_057413.1 coordinate 45,136,504, forward strand.
TAATCCGCACATGAATTGCCTGAGGGTCTTACTAAAATGCGGATTCTAATTCGGAGTGAGCCCGAGAACCTATTTCATAGAAAACTTCCCAGTGCTGGTCCCTGGACCTAGAGAAAGATGGCAGGGGAGGAGGGAAGGATCGAGGCAGGTGGACTGACTGATAGCTCACAATCTTTGCCACCCCTGGAATTGGAGGCTTGGGGTGTTCCCCCTTCCTAAGGAAGGCTCAGAGCCCTGCAGCTGGCAAGAAGGGTGGGGGGTGGGGTGAGCCGGGATTCCTGACTCTCGTCCTGGCACAGGTCTGACCAGCCCTTGGCTCTCCCTCCTCAGGAGCTGGAATATCAGAAACGTCAGGTGCGGGATCCGAATGACAAGTTTGTCCCGGTCATGAGCGACTTCATCACGGTCTCCAGCTTCAGCTTCTCAGAGCTGGAGGACCAGCTCAATGAAGCCAGGGCCAAGGTAAGGGGGCCCCAAGCCCACAGGTTGACCCCACCCTGACTCCTCTCCACCTGCACCACTCCCACCACAGAGGGCCCAGAGGGGGACACCCAGAGGCACAGAGCTTTGAGGAGAAACCCTGTCCTCACTCCTGCAAGAAAAGCAACTCTGTTGTAAAACTTACCATCCGTGACCAGTGTCAGGCACCTTGTTGAGTGTTTTCCACCATCTGCCTCACCACCCACCTTATGGGTCTGTTGAAGGGGTACTGTCCTATTTGACAGATGTGCGAGATCCGGCGAGGTTAAGTAACTTGCCCAAGGTTGCCCGGCTGTGTTAGACAGAGTTGGGTTGAGAAGCCTGACTTCGGAGCTCAGCTTCGCTCTCAGTTGTTCTGCCTCTCCCGCAGGCATGCCCCTGGACCCCTGCTGCGAGAGTCTTATTGAGATGTGGGTCCTCATTCAAGGTCTGGGGTGGGGCCGAAGATTCAGCCTTCTAACCAGCTTCTGGGAGATGCCCGTGCTGCCAGTCCAAGGAGCACGCTTAAGAGTTGCAAGGGCTGTCTTAGAGGGTTTTCAGCAGGTTGAATTAGAGACATAGCCGTCAGTAAACAGTGCCGGGCACGTGGCTAGCGCTCCACATCACTAACTCATTGAACTCCCCCAACATCATGAAGTAGTCCTGTTATCCCCATTTTACAGATGAGGAAACTGAGGCACAGAGTGGTTAAACAACTAACCCAATAGCTAGATGATCTGACATCCTTTTGGGTTCTAACCAGGCAGGTCCTGGCCTGTGGATGTGCTTCCCTGACTCTGTAGCTCCTGATCCTGTATCTACACCCTAACAGACCCAGAGGTGGCTTGGGTCCCTTACCTCTGGCAGATGTTAAGCCTTCCCTTCAGCCTTGCCATTAACCCCTGATGACAATGAGGGTCTCCCCTCTCTCGTCCTACCCCCACCGTCCAAGCCCAAGGTCCTCCACCTGGATGAGCTCTGCTGTGGCTGGAACCCACCTGCCCCACTGGGCTCGGGTGGGGGACTCTCCATCAACCCTTCTCTCCCAACAGTTCTCCAAGGCCCTGACGCACTTTGGGGAGCAGGACAGCAAGATGCAGCCGGACGAGTTCTTCGGCATCTTTGACACCTTCCTGCAGGCCTTCGCGGAGGCCCGGCAGGACCTGGAGGCCATGCGCAGGAGGAAGGAGGAGGAGGAGCGGAGGGCGCGCATGGAGGCCATGGTAAGGGTGCCAGCGCGAGAGCGGGCCGGGCCGGGCGCGGGGGCGCGCGCACTGGGAGCGGGAGGCTCGGGGCGCCCCGGGGGCCAGGGGGCAGACGCAGCCCAGGCGTCAGTCACCCCGTGACTGCCAGCCCCTCATCTTCCTCCTCGCCTCCCGCCCGCCCCCCCCCCCGCCCAGCTGAAGGAGCAGCGGGAACGTGAGCGGTGGCAGCGGCAGCGGAAGGTGCACGCGGGCAGCACGCTGGAGGAAGGCGGAGAGTTTGACGACCTGGTGTCGGCCCTGCGCTCTGGAGAAGTTTTCGACAAGGACTTGTGCAAACTCAAACGCAGCCGCAAGCGATCAGGGAGCCAGGCCCTGGAAGCCACCCGGGAGCGGGCGATAAACAGGCTAAATTATTGACCCGAGGACTGGCCAGCAGCGGGAGACTGGGAGACAGGGATGGGCCCCCCACCCCGAGGGGGCGAGTGGAGGAGGCGCTAGAGTGATACTTACACCAAGTGCTGGGCTTAGAGCCCTGGGCTGGGTCCTGGGGGCAGGGCTGTGTGTGGCAGGACCCGGGTGTCTCCCCACCTGAAGGGGTTCCCCTCATCTCCACTTCCCATTATTCTTCCTGCACCCCGGCCCCAGGGGTCACTCTCCTGAGACTGACTTGGACATCCCTGGCCAGCCCCAGCCCCAGCTGAAGGGGCCCTGTTTCCCACCCTTCAGCATGGGCACCTGTGTGTGGGCACAGAGCTGTTCCTGATCTAGACTGGAGAGAGGTCCACAGACCGTGTCCAGATTTCCCATGCCATGGGGAGTTAACAGTGGGCTGGGGGCACCCAGGCCCCCATCTCTCAAGAGTAGGGTTAATGGAACATTGATCTGGGGTGAAGTATCCTATCAAATGGAAGAGGCATTAGAGATGCCAGCTATGTGTTCCGGAAAAAATAGTGCTGGGAGGATGCTGCGGGGACCAAGTCATCACGACAGGGTGGCAGTGCCTGTTTCCTAGATCACAAGTCCGCTGGCCCCTCTCTGGCATGTCATAAGTCTCTTTCCCTTCCTTGGTGCCATCTCCAGTCTACTAATCCAGAATTTCAAAACTCCCCTTTGGGTTCCCATGACCATAGCTCACTATCAGGTATTTGATGGATCTGGTAAGGGTTCACGAAAGACCCCATTCATCACTGCACCTTGGATGCTGGGCACAGGGATCCTGGAACAGAACTCTCCTTCCCCACCCTGACCTGGTACACCCTGATCGTTGTCTTGGAGACAGTGACCTCACAGGTTGGCTGGGGGTTCCAGAGGCCAGCGCTTGAATGGCTAGGTTCACCCTAGTGCTCCTGGGTCACCAACGTCACTTAGAGCCTGCGCTTCTCTTAACATCTGCAGTGAGCTCCTGCTCTGTTCAGCCTGCATGGGACTGCTTTAAACTGCCTGTATCTGGCTGAGGCTGGTCCTGGGGCATCGGTTCCTGAGAGGGTCCCAAGGGCAAGGGCTACCCCTCTGCCACCTCTAAGGGGGTAGAGGGCCCCCCCGGCCATCAGCGGCATTCAGACATAGGGCACAGCAGAACAAGGCAGGAGAAGCCAGCGAAGTACCCTGCCCAGTGGAGCCAATGGTGGAAAGCTGAGGGGGTCCCACTCGCCCATTTCTGGTGCCTGATTTGGTCCACCTGACTTCCAGGGAGCCCATTCTGGTTCTCCTGTCCACACTCACCTTCATTCTGTCCATCTAGAACTGTCCTCGTGGGGCAGGATGATGACTGGTATCTATAGTTTTCTCTCGTAAAAGGACGGAGGGTAAGCCCAACACCAGCAAGGTTCATACTTTTAATACATTTCCTATCTCCTAGAATTAACCCCTCATCCTCAGTGTCGGACACCTGCCTGATCCTCCCCCTCACCTCCCCAATCAACAGGCTCCCTGCCCTTCCCCTTCTGAGTCTCACCTCCGACCTCCTCCAGCTCAGGGTTATTGCCAGTGGACAGACTGGTGGGCTGGGGCCCACTCTTCAGCTGCCTTTTCTGGCGGTGGAACCAGAGTAGCTGCAGGGTAGGGGAGAAACACAGGGTTGGTGAGCCCAGCACGTGTTGGTTTGAGGGGGAGGGACTGGAGTAAGTGTGTGTGTGACGGGGACAGGTGTGAAAAGGCCACTGGAGTCCATGTGAGGGCCAGGGGAAGGCCTCCAGGAAGACTGGCCACAGAGCAATGTATCCACGAGCCCCCACTGTTAAGAAGCTGGCGCTGGGGTGATGGGAAGGTTGTGGTGAGGGCCTCTTAAGGCCCTCCCCGAGCCTGGCCAGGCCGGAGTCCGCCTCACCCATGGGGGCAGGGAGGCCTCCGCTTCTATGCAGCAGGCCCATCCAGATCCCAGTGTTCCCACCCACCATGGAAGACTAGATACGCACCAGGAAAAGAAGGGATAATGGAAGCGTTTGGCAAGACACGTTGGGAATCACAGAAAAAGCACAGTTTGGTTTAACTGTTTACAGAGGACACATATATTGTTCCAGGGCTCAGGCGTCTCACTTCTAAAGGTTTTGCCTTCTCTATTTATTATTTTCTAGATCTGGCCAGTGGCTCTGACACCAGACGCTGCTGTAGCCAGATGGCCAACAGTGCCTTGGACCGTGGACCATCATGGCCGACTCAGCAAGAAGGGCAGGTGCCTTAGAGACGGCCGAGTTGGTCCTCGATAGACTACGTGTTTACGCCTGTTATATTTGTTCCTTGGTCATTCCCCCATGCCCTTCCCGCCCCCCCCCCCACCTGCCACCTATGGGTTAATTTCTCTAGCTGTCTTATTTTGTGTCCAGTGTAAAATTCCAATTAACCTGATGCAACCTGTCCCTTTCTCAGCAGCAGCACCCACTGCCCACCCCCTCCTCTCAGAGATGGAAGTAGGGTGTGTTTAGGGCGGCAGGAGGAGAAAATTCTCCAGGTGGATGGGGAAGGGTCTGATCCAGGCTTCACCCTCCCACTTTGCACCCACTGGTGGGGGGCGGGGAGCATGACCATCTCCCCCACCTCTACCACCTCCACACCAAGGCTGTTCTCACCAGCTCTTTCAGACGACAGATGAGGCTAATGTACAAAATCTGCAGTGTCCTTTTCGCCTGCACCTTTTTTTTATAAGAATATATTGTAATACTAAAAAATATTAAATCCGTACCACCCTCACTAGCCTGCCTTGAAACCTGTGCCCCCTTCCCAGGTGGGGGTTTGAGATTGCTAGGGAGGGGGCAGAGCCCGTGGGGTGCTGGGACCAGATCCTACCAGTGCTGGGAGCACCGACTGTTCCAGACTCAGGGATTCCGCAAGCCGGTTCCACATCGTACAGTACCTTGAGATCAGCCAAGGTGGGAGGACTTGGAAAAGAAAAGGTCAGTTTCCACGGTTTAAGAGCTGGGTGGCTGTTAATGGTTTGCCAGCAGACCTGGGTGTAGGGCAGACGGGAGGCAGGTAAAGTGGGGTGAGAGGGCGGGTCACACTAAGACGAGAACCAGAGGAACCTACCCACGTCGAGAGAGCCCAGCGAGCGCGTCCGGTGTTTTGGGGGGGATGTGAAAACCAGGAGTCTCTAACTGCACCCCCGACCTCTATCGGTGACAGAAAGCGCTTCAGACGCCCCCAGCTGACGGTGCTACGGGAGACGCTGCATCTCCATGCCTCCCACTCCGTGCCTCCCTTCTCCCCCAGGGAAGGCGGGGGCACGTGGAGAGCATGCCTCTTGACTTTTCCAGCATCTCTGGGGTTCCTCTTCCCCCAGGGGGCGCGGCTTTGGGCCGCTGGGGAGACCCGACATCACGGCTCCGTGCCCTCAGCACAGACAGTCCTCACTCCCACATCTCCAAAGCTGGAATCGTGGCTTTATTTTGTGCACAGTGAGGGTGAAGTCAAGCTCCACCGCTCCTCCCCACCTGGTGTGTCCCAGGATGAGGGCGTACAGGAGGTGTGCTCGGTCAGGAGGCCTCGGGGCTGTGGCCCATGGGGGATACTGCTCAGGAGGAGGAGGGGCCAAGGCAAGAAGCTGCAGGACAGTACAACTGATAAGCTGGAAGCCTGTCTGATGGGACAGACTCAGGCAATGGGAGGGGGATAACCTGCTTTTTCGAGGGAGCACGGCAGAGAGGCCAGGGCTGTAGTTAAAGAGAAGTGATCCATTCCTAGGACGAGCCACGCTCCCTTCCTCAGAGTGGGTTTCTCTGCTTATGAGCCCTTGTTCCTCCTGGGAAAAGGAGGAGAAGAGAAAACCCACTCAAGAAGTGGAGGTCATGGGCTCGACTGTCTCCAAGAGTTCACAAGTCACACTGTGATTATCTAGCAAGGTTAGATAACCCTCCCAGGCACAACCTTAGGGTCCAGGAAGGCTGAAGGGCCTGCTGGTTTCCTCTTGGAAGACAGGAAACCCTGAAGGTCAGTGAAGGTCATCTAGCAGTGAAGGGGTGGGCTGGCTTCAGGTTCCTACCGGCTGAAGGTAACTGGTGAAAGGAACTTGACCTCTTTCCCTTGGGTTGAAATCGCATCCCATTGCTTGACCTTGCCAGCCTGGGGGTGAGAGCAGGGGCAGGAGCTCTACGTTCGGTGGAAGTCCCCTCGCTGACCCCCGGTCTTGCTAACGAGCTTGATCTCTGCCAACACGATGTCCCTGCTGACGGCCTTGCACATGTCATATAAGGTGAGGGCGGCCACAGCAGCGGAGGTCAGTGCCTCCATCTCCACCCCGGTGGGGCCACGGGCCCGGCAAGATGCCTGGATCACTGCGGCGTGGCGCGTGCGGTCCAGCTCCAGCCGCACCTGGACATGGCTCAGGGCCACGGGGTGGCAGAGAGGGATCAGCTGGCTGGTCAGCTTGGCCGCCTGGATGCCTGCCAGCTGGGCCACCGCCAGGGCATCTCCTTTCTTGAGCTGGTTCTCCTGGATGAGCTTGAAGGCCATGGGCCCCAGGAGGACCACGGCCGAGGCCACGGCCACCCGCTCTGTGTCTGGCTTCCTGCCTACGTCCACCATAGCCATCCGTCCTTCTGTGTCCACGTGGGTCAGTTGGTCAGAGGCTGGCAGAGGTCCTGAGGCAGCAGCAGGAGCCCGGGGCTCTGCTGGGCTAAGGCACTTTGGGTTGGCATCTGAGTCCAGGTGGGAACTGAAGTGTCTCTGAGGGAGGCTGGCCCCCAGCCACTGCTGGGCAACAAGAGGGGCCTGAGGGACCCCGCCTCCTTTCCATAAAGTCACCATCTGGCTGGAGAAATTCACTCTGCGTCTCAGAACCTGAACACCGAGAGAGTTCCTGAAAGTGCTTGGAAGGGCTGGTGGGGAATCTTGGTGCATCAAAAATAACTCTAGAATGAAGATGGAAGAGGAGACTCAGTCCGAAAGGGTCTTTTGCAAAACCACCTCCTTCCCCAACTCTCTCCCCACCCCACCCCGAGTTTCCCCATTCATGTTAGGGAACGTGGAATGAAGGGCAAAGAGCACAGTGAGAAGACAGAAAACAGAAGATCCACAGAGGAGGCGTCCCCAGAATATAAGTATGCAGGCTTCCTCACCAGGAGGTACAGACAGCAAGGGTCCCAGGGTCTCTACCTGTCCTGCAGTGGAGGGTGGGGGTGCTCCCACCTGAAGCCTTGATCACATGACCACTCTGTCCCTTCATTTTCTTAAAACTATAGCCAGGCCTCAGCCTGATTTACCAATTAGTTACTCTCATCTTCAAAGTTTCCAGGAAGGGCTAACAGTAATCATCTGCTTTGCAGACAAGATTCTAAGGGAAATAATGAATCTGTTTCAATGACATCTCAAGCACATCAGAAGTGCACACGAAGCCACAGGCTGATTCACATGGTCCCAGGGGCCTCAGGGACCTTGTAGGCTCTTGTTACTCAAAGGGTGGTCCAGGGACCAGCACCATCTGAGAACTGTTAGAGACACAGCCTAGACCTCTCAAATCCAAGTCTGAAACAACAAGATCCCTACGGGATTCAAATGCGTGTGAAAGTCGAGAGGCCCTGTTCTGGACAACTCCCAGTTTTATGCAAAATGAGACCACTTTAGTTACTCTATATCCTTGACAGTAACCTTACTCCTTGTGAATCAATCAGGTCTCCCAACTCCCAGCCTTCCAACATGCTCCGGGTCCCCTAACTTGTCAGTGTCACAGATACAACCTCCCTCGGTGGGAGGGCGGGGGTGGCTATCCAGGCATCCCCCACTCTCTGCCATCAAGACGTGTCAGGCTGGGTCAAGGCCCAACACAGGAGGAGGAGGACGTGGAGGTGAGGGCAGAAGACAGGTGACACAGCTTTCCTCCCAATGGCACACTGTGGTGCGGGAGGCTGGTGTGGTCCCTGGGCTGCCTCAGGGCACTGGCTGGCTCTGCTCCAAGCGCTGAAGAAAAGAACCCCTGCCCCTGGCTGTTCTCTCTGCCTTCTCTTGCTTAGGGCACGATTCTCTTGCTTAGTGGCCCAGATCTGCCTGTGGCCAAGGGGGTGAGGCCTCCCCTGCTCTAGCCTGGGCATGTGCTAGCGGGGTGATAGCATCCCTAAAGCTCCTCGTGGAGCGGCCCAGTCCCCAGGGTTGGAGCCCATATGCAGCTCAATAACAAGATGCTTCTGCTTGAAGCATCCTATGCACTGGAGAGACACCCTGCTGCTGCTGCTAAGTCACTTCAGTCGTGTCCGACTCTGTGCAACCCCATAGACGGCAGCCCACCAGGCTCCTCCATCCCTGGGCTTCTCCAGGCAAAGATACTGGAGTGGGTTGCCATTTCCTTCTCCAATGCATGCATGCATGCTAAGCCGCTTCAGTCATGTCCAACTCTATGTAACCCTATGGACAGCAGCCCACCAGGCTCCTCTGTCCACAGGATTCTCTAGGCAAGAATAGTGGAGTGGGTTGCCATTTCCTTCTCCTAGAGACACCCTGGACACATACATAAGTTCCTGGAAGTTCCGGAATTAGGTAGTTGCGATCCTGGCTACGTCCTTCATGGAAAGCTGAGCAATACGCTTGCTTAGCTGCCAAAGCTCTGCCCAGCACAGAGACATAACAACACATGGACCAGTGGCACTGATGGTCCACACACTCATGGCCTGGTCCACGGGGCAGAAGGGAAGGGACAGACAATGACTGCATCCGAGCGGGGAGATCCCAGAGCCGAGGACAGGTCTCTGTCTTAACCAGAAGCTCCACTCTCAGGGGACAACTAACGCAGTGATCATAAACTTTAGGGCCCCTCCACTCCCAGCCTGATCTCTTGTGAGACAGAATGATGACTTCTGTGGACGTGTAGTGAGGGGGAGTTGTGGAAGGGAAGAAAAGAAGCAGTAAAGGCTGGAAGGGGCAGGAAAAGATGAAGGATGAGAACCTCAGGATAAAGTGCAGGATCTGAGGAGGGGGTTGCCTTATGGCAGGGGCCCTGCCCCAGGGGACCCCCAATGACAAGGGTGCGTGGTTACGTACTGATGGGTCACCCACCGATGAGGATCATGGGCCGGTTCTTCATCTGGGAGATAGTGAACATGCCTGGAGTGAGGGGAGGGTAGGAGAGGAGAGTAGGGACGGGGGTAGAAAGAGGGCAGGGGAGAGAGTTCACTGAACGCATGATGGACACAGTGGTGTGACAGCCGCGGGCCCACGCCCTCACCTACATGCACCCCAACAAAGACCCCGGCAGGACACTGCAAGGTCGCCCATGACAGAGCCCAGAACACAATCTGGGTGCCCGGATCCCGCCTTAGTAGAAGACAATGTGTGGGATGACAGAGAGGCAATGACACCCCTCTTTTTCCCCCACCTGATGAAAATGGCCCCAGAGCATCTGGGGTCCCCTGTCTTGCACAGGCTCTGCTGGGCCAAGAAGCATCACCACACCCCAAGTCAAGAGGTCCAACAGGAGTGATGGAGAGCACAGACCACACGGGGTCCCCAGGCTGCCCCTCATCCTCCTGCCCCAAAACTACAGACCTCCCTCCTGCTACCGACAGCCCACTCGCTACCCAGCCCGGCCTCCCTGCACCCTACCTGCGTGCTGCCGCTTCTTTCTGCCCACCGCAGCCCCGATGACCCTCAGCAGCTCCTCCTCGGAGGCCCCAGCCCGCAGGTGGTCCCGTAGAGACACCTCTGAGTTCCCGAAGAGGCAGACCTAGAGAGGGTCACACGGTGGGTGAGGCCAATGCACCCTCTGGATCCTGAGCCCTGGCCCCCATCCTTAGAGGAGTACCCCGCCCTGGCCTGAGCAGGAGGGCCTTCCACGGCTGGTCAGACTCCAAGCAAGATTTCCTGCAATGAGAGGCCGAAGGTGCTAGATGGAGTAGTCAGAGGGGCTGCAAGGGCAGGGAGCAAAACCAGACAAGGCCTGTGTCTGATTTCTAGTCATGCTTCTTTCAGCGCGTAGAGTGTGCTTTAAAAAAAAATTAATTAATTGCCAACAGAGACAGTGCATCAAAATCTAGATGCATACCTTCTCCTGAGACATTCCATGGAATGGCCTCTTTGCTGCCAGAAGAACAGATCCCAGAGAGGGGGAGCCACGTCCAAATGGTCTCCTGGGAGACCAGCAGGCACAGACCGTTTCCCCTCCATCCTCTCCCCATCCCTTTGCTCCTGGACCCTGCCCGCCTGCCCTGACTGTCTGTGGGCCCTGACTGGTGGATGAACAGCAGAGGGCTGGTGGAGAGGGCATCCTGGGGTCAAACTTGATTCAACGCTCCCCTGCTTCTGAGCACCCCTGCTCAGAGGGGGATGGGGTGGTCCCACAAAGCGAGATGCCTACTGCCTCCCATGAAGCCACATAAAGCCCCTGCGAAGTGCCAGCTCTGTACACGGCGCTCTAGACACAGGCACCGAAGCATCTTTGACAGACTGAGATGGTCGGAGGGGATGTGAACGAGCTCTCAGCGGAGGGCACAGCCACCTCCCCGTGCGGGCTGGTGCCCTCCTCGCTCCCCATCAGCCCCGAGGCTCCACTCTCTGCCCTTCTCTGCAGCCGTGGGGGGGCCCTCCAGCTGCCTTCTGCCCGGGGGACTGGCTGTTGGGAAGTCAGAAGGAGAGAGGAGAGAGAGGCCGCGCACTTCGGCAGTGGAACTTCCACCTACAGCCCCGGCCAGGCGGCCACTCTGCCAGGCTCCAGCTCTCCCAGGGCCCCAGGGACACCATCTCCTCCTGGGCCCCTTCCTCCCAGGGGTAGGACAGCAGTTTGCTGCGGCTCATCCAGTGCCTCAACACCCCTTAACGGGCCCCCGGAACCCTGCACTATAAACAGCCTATTCTTCACTTTCTGCTCAAAATCCTCACTCCACTTCCTGGGGCCGGAGCTGGGGCCGGGGCCGGGGCCGGAGGCTGACACAGTCATCATCTCTCATCTACAGCCCAGTCAGTCCTATGCCTCCAGCCCAGATAAGCCTTTGGTTTTGATTATTTTTTTTTTTGGCTGAGCCACGCCATGCAGTATGTAGGAGTTTATGGGGCTGTCTGCACTTCCCTTCCACCCCCAATCCAGTTCCCCAACCAGGACTGAACCCTCAACCCTGCAGTAAAAGTGTGGAGTCCTAACCACTGGACCACCAGGGAATCCAGCCCCTGGCCTTATGACAGTCTGCCGCACAGCTCCGTTCTGATGTCCAACTTGATGGTCTAAACCCGCCCACCAGCACCCCCGCCCCCAACCAGGTCCCAGAGCCCCCCAGACACCCGGGCGCCCCTCTCTCCACCCCCACCTGCATCTCCAGGTTCTTTCTCTCTTCCTTCCCACCTTCACCTCAACTCTTACATGTTTGGAACTTCACTAAATGGCCATCTAACTGTCTTTCTATTTCCAAATTCAAGCTGGGGGTGATTCTTCCTAAAATACGAATGGGGCATCCAACCTCCACCTTGTACAGAAACTCTGCACAGCATCCTGCTGCCAACAGGACACGCTCTGTACCTTCGAAGGGGGCGCTCGAGCCCTCCACGTGGTCTCCCCAGAGCTGACCGAAGCCTGCCCTGGCCCAGTTAGGGTGAACCTCAGACATGCCTCCTCCCCCGCACCTGGAGGGAGGCCTGTCCAGCCGCTCATTTGACAAAGAATCACATGCTACCACCCTTAGCTCCTTGGTCTCAGAGGGAGCCTTTGTGCCCATAGAAAATGGGCCTGTCTGCGCCTCCCTTCCACCCCCTATGCCCAGCGCTGAACACACAGCACACAGCATGTGCTGCTTAGATATGAAGAACAGATGGTTTCAGGGACGAGCCGCTGGCCTGGTGGGAAGGGCAACTGGGGTGGGGGCTGGTGGTAAAAGGCACAATGATCCCTGCCTGGCCCCCTGCCTTCCATAGCACCGAGTCCTGGAGAGGGGCTCCCGATCAAGCAGAAGCGACTTCAAGGACCCAAGCAACAACGGAACCAGGGAGACAGTTCCATGGGAGCCACAAGTTCACCTCCATCTGCTGCTCCCATGACCCCCCTAAACCTGACACTATTTCATCATCACCCTCATGTACCCTGCGAGCCTCCTCCAATCAGGGGGCACGGCTGGGAAGGCACATACAGAGCGCAGAGGGGCGGGGGTCCCGCAGGGGAGGAGACACTCACCTTGAGGTTCCCGTCCGCCGTGATTCGCAGCCGGTTGCAGGTCCCACAGAAATGCTCAGACATAGACGTGATGAAGCTGACCTGGCCTCGGAAACCGGGGATTTTAAAGGCCTGTGGGCGGGCGCGGAGGAGGAGATGGGGGTGGGCCAGCTCTCCCTCTCTGACATCAGACCTGACACCATTTCCTCTCCGTGGGAGCCCTGAAGAAAGCCGCCTGCAAGGCCCTCAGACAACAGAAACCCTGAGCTCTCTGCCCACACCTGGCCTGCCCAAGATGAAGGCTCCTAAAGTTTCAGGGAACTGGGGGCAGCATGGCCAGAGACGGCCACGTGGGAGGGCCAGACAAGCTCCTGTCCACCACTTACTCTGGTGTGCCCCACAACAAGCTCCTTAACCCAGGTCAGGCCTTCCTGCCTGTCAGTGAAGCAGGGAGTCCGCTATGATAGCCGTGAATCACTTCCTGCTTAAAGAGCACTGTCCTATATCACCGACTCCACCCCCAGCGCAGACCCTGCCAGCTCTCCCGTCCAAGGGTCTTAGGGTGGTGGCATGACCCTCTTTCCAGCCCCGGCCCCGCCGTCCTGCCCCCAACCTTGGCTGTGCTGGATTCCTCCTCGGGCAGCTTCTCCAGCTCCGGCCACTGCTGCTGGAGGGTGTCCAGCATCTCCTTATAGCTGACCATCTTCTTAAAGTTCCACTTGTTGCCTGTGTTGGGGGTGGCAGCCACTGAGTTGCACGCTATGGGGGTGCTGGGGCTTTAAGTTCACCCTCCCGCAGCCCAGGAACCAGCTCTCTGCCTCTGGGCCAGGACAGCACGAGGCTCAGCCTGAAATGGGGGGATGGAACCACACCTACGCTCTCCACGAGAAGCCTCTGGTCCCCGCCACGGGCCTGGTGCCAGCCAGACCCCTCCCCACCATCCCTGGAGAAATTCCTACACGCACAGTGGGGTCTGAGGTCAGCAGCATCCACAAGGGTGGCCTGACCTTGTCTGCCCACTCAGCCCTTCCCAGGGTCCTTGGCAGTGCCCCCGCTGTGTTCTCAGCGAGGCCCTGGCCAGGCTCCGCGGACAGGCCTGGCCTCCTCTTCCCCCACCCACTCTGCCCTGTGGCACCCACTGACCGTCAAAGGGCATGTACTCGATGAAGCGCACGTCCAGGGGGAGGCCCTCGGTCAAGGCCACGAAGTCCAGGAGTTCGTCCTCGTTCAGGCCTCGCATCACCACGCAGTTCACCTTGTCGGGGAACGAGGGAACCGTGAGGGTCAGCCCTGTTCTTTCTCCGGGACGGAGGGCTGGTTCTGGCACCTGCCTTGGCTCTCCACCCAGGGTCCCATTCCTTGCAGCTCTCCCCCAGTTCTCCATGGGGGTGGAAGATCCCATGGGGTCACTGGTTTTCTCTCCTCTCTTGAGGGGAGCAGGGGCAAGGCTGGAGGAACTAGGCCAAAGGAAGTGGGGGCTACCCTGCAGCTGCTCTGGCCAGGGATGGAGGCTGTCTTGGAGGAGCCAGGAAGTCCTCACCTTCACGGGGCTGTAGCCCAGCTCGATGGCCTTGTGGATGCCCTCCATGACCTTGTGGAAGCCTGTGGGAAGGGAGAGAAGGGTCTAGGCACTGCCTCCCTCTCCCCCCGACCCCACACCCACAGTGAAGTGCCAGAGCCATCAGGAGCCTCAGAGACCACAGAATCCGGGGACCAGAGAGTAGATATTTTAGGCTCTGTAGGCCAAGAGGCAAAATTGAGGCTATTGTGTAGACATGTATCATAAAGGCTTCATTAACTAAATTCAGAATATGACAATAATTGAGTATGACTTATAACACAGCTCTGCAAATAGAATGGAAGAGTGAAGTTCTTTTTGCAGGGACCATATTTCGCTTAATTGGGATTCATGGCGAATGTCCCTTATCATTAAATTCATGGCAAATGCTATCAGCAAAATCCATTCCTGGCTCGCAGGCTGTAGAAAGCCAGGCACAGGGGCTGGACTTGGCTGGTGGGCTGTAGTGTGGGGACCCTGATCTAGATGAGCCCGCTGATGGTCAAGAGGAAGAAAGCGAGGTGCAGAGAGGCAGTCAGTGCCCACTGGGGCCGGGGGCAGGAGTGGGGGTGGGCTTGCGTTTGTCCTTCAGAATGTAGGTTCCCCAACTCCCTCACAGCGCTTCCTCCTCCCCAGTGCATCCATTCACCCACTCTTCACGTTCTCCTCAAGCACCTAAGAGGCCCAGACATTGGGCCGGGCTGGTGAGCACGTCCCACGCATGTGGATCTCACCCATCTCTGTGGTTAATGCAGTGACTGCGGACCCAGGCTGCCTTCTCCTCCTGCCCCAGCTCACTCATGCATCCAAACATCTAGGTGCCTACAGACCCTCCCCTGCCCCCAGCTGGCCTCCACGGCTTCCCCGGAGCGTTTCTGGAGTAAGACAGCCGCGTTCAGCTGCTCAGTCATGTCCGGCTCTTTTGCAACCCCATGGACTGTAGCCCGCCAGGCGGCCCTGTCCATGGGACCCTCCAGGCAAGAATACTGGAGTGACTTGCCATGCCCTCCCCAAGACGGCAGGAAGACATGGCAAAGGAAAGAGTGGACAGCATTTACACAATGTGTTGTTAGTAAGTTCTCTCTTCTGTAAAGCACTCTCCCTCCAAAAGGAGGCAGGGGACACAGAGGGGCAAGTGGGAGGGCGGATCTGATGTTAGCATCTACTGTCTCCAATCTTCGTTCCAGGAAAGGAGTCAAGGAGGCAGGGGGTGTGGGGAGGTGTGTGTTTGCAGGTGGACGTTAGGGGTAGGTGGGTGTGAATAAAGCTCCCAATTACACCTTCCACCTCCCCGCCTCAGAGCCCCTGCAGGTTCAACTGATGCTCCACATCAGAGTGAGCTCCCTTGATTCGAATGCTCCATCCCTCCAGGCCCAGCAGTAACGCCTCCTCCTTGAAGCCCTCCCAGTATGCCCCTGCTAGGAGAGACAGCCCTAATGGGAGAGAGTTCTCTCGTCCCCTCTGCAGGCCTGAACTGACACCACATGACCAGCAAAGGTGGTCCCCCGGCATCACACTCTCAGCCCCTCGTAGTCTATAAGGCAGAGCAGCGTCCTGTGTCTGTCCCTCCGCTGAGCCCGGAGCGGCCCTTCGCAGGAAGCAAAGACTGTCCTAGGCTTCCTCAGCACACTGCTGGGTATAAACAGGAAGTCACAAGCTGGGGGGGGTGAGGGGGTAGGGGAGAGGAGGTGGGGCTGAGAGCTCCAGGCTGTTTCCAGAGAAGGGGAAGGAGAGCCAGATCTCCCCAGCCATCTCTCTGATCCTCCAGAGCAGTCTCGGTAGTATACCGCCCTCCCCAAATCAAAGGGCGTCCGACCCTCTACAGAACCTCCCACCCAACCCAGGGCTCATGGATGGCGGGTGCCAGTCTAGTGAGACCCAGGGCTCGGCCCCTCCCTGACGGAGCCTGGCAGGAGGTGGCTGTGGGTACGCTGGCTGCAGGGGGTGAAGGAAGAGGCTTGCTACATCAGGAGGGGCCCAGCGAGCACCCCTGGGTGCTGGGGGACCCCCCCACCTGGCAGCGCTGGCCCTGTCCCTGGCATCTAGGATGGCAGCTTCCACCCCCAGGCTGCCCCGCACTTCCTCAGACCTCACTACAGGGTAAACAATTTGTCCCAGCGTGCCCAGGACTGTCTTGGTTTTAAAATGGAACGTCCTGTGTTCTGGGAACGCTCTCTGTGCTGGGTAGGGAAGAGGGAAGGCTGGTCGCCACGGTTCATTAGCATCTGATCCCAAAATGTCCTCAAGGGGGTGGCCACAGAGAAAAGGGACATGCAGCAAGAGTGAGGAGGGAGGAATAAACGTCTAGGCTTCGTGAGAGCCCAGACACGGAGGGGGAGAGACCAGGCCCCTCGCACTTGACACGGCTCCCCTGCTACGAGGGCCTGGGAGGGTCACCCTCCACCATGAACCCCATCTGATCACCTTTCCTGCGGACGATGAACTCAAACTTGGCCGGTACCAGCGTGTCCAGGCTGATGTTGATGGCGCTGAGACCAGCTTTCTGAAGCTGAGGCAGCAGCCGGGCTAGGTTGATGCCATTGGTGGTGATGCCAATGGTCCTCAGGCCTTCCAGGCGACGGAGCTGGGCTGGAGAGAGAACAGGGAGGGGTGTCAGCCTGCTTGCTCTTGGTGAGGCCGGGAGAAGGGCTGAAAGAAGAAACTCTGCAAGGGGATAGAAAATGGGCTCTCTGTGGACTACTACTGAGCAGGTTTAGCTTAGCAAGAAATGTAAGGATAAAAACAATGATCTAAAAAAGCAACCAAAAGATCAAAGACCGAGTGCTCCCTTTGCTAGAGTGCAGATGGGACCAGATGGATTAAGGAGACCAGAGCCCAAAGAGCACAGAGGAGGAGGTTCTGCACAAAGTGGGAGGGAAACTAGCTTGCACCAAGTGAGCAGTCACCTAGACAAGGAGCAGGAGCTAGGGCCCTGCGTGTGGCAGGGAGGCCGCCTTATAGGGAACTGTATAGGGATGATTGGGTGTACTGGTCGCCCTCACATCCCCACCAGCAGGAGGAAGGCAGCTTTTATCCCAAGGCTACAGCACTTTAGCCAGCTGAAGGGGATGGGGGCAACCCTGAGTAGCTGCAGACAGTCAGAAGACAGTGAAAACTATGACACACAGATGAAAGAAACGGAAGACCACGCAAATAAATGGAAAGATATTCTCTGCTTGTGGATTAAAGAATGGACATCGTTAAAATGCACCATCCTAACCCAAGGCAATCTCCAGATTCAATGCAATCTCTATCAAATTTCAATGTAATCTCTATCAAAATTCCAATGGCATTTTTCAGAGAGAGAACAAACAATCTTAAAATATGTATGGTACCACAGAAGACTCTCAATAGTCAAAGCAATTTTGAGAAAGGAGAACAAGGCTTGAAGCATCACACTCCCTGATTTCAAACTATATTACAAAGCTGTAGCAATCAAAATGGTATAATAGTGGAATAAAAAAAGACCCGTGAGGGATTCCCTTGGCGGTCCAGTGGCTAATAAGACTCCACACTCCCAATGAAGGGGACAATCACAGATTGGGGAACTAGATCCCACATACCACAACTAAAGATCCCACGTGCTGCAACTAAGACCCAGAGCAGCCACATAAATAATCCATGGATCAATGGAACAGAACAGAGTCCAGAGATAAACCCATGCATGTGCGGTCAACTAATTCACAACAAGGAAGCCAGAAATATATAATGGGGAAAGGACAGGGAAACTACATAGCCAAGTGCAGAGGAATGAAACTGGACCACTCTATTATGCCATACACAAAAATCAAACTCAACTCAAAACAGATTAAATCTTGATGCGAAACCATAGGACTCCTAAGAGGAAACAGGCAGTAAGTCAAAGGGGCTTACTTTGACACTGACCTTGGTGATGATTTTTTTGGATCAGACACCAAAAGCAAGGGCCACAGAAACAAAAGTAAGTCAGTGGGACTACATCAAAGGAACGTGCCTGCACAGAGCAAAGCAAACGGTGGACTTGAGTCCGCCTACTGAACAGCAGAGGATATCTGCAAGTGATACATTTGACGAAGGGTTAACACCCAAAATACACAAAGAAGTCATACACCTCAACACCAAAAAAAAAAAAAAAGAACAAACAAAAACCACCACCTGATTAAGAAATGGGCAGAGGATCTGAATAGACATTCTTCCAAAGAAGATCTACAGATGGCCAACAGATACATGAAAAGGTGCTCAACATTAATCATCATCAAGGAAATACAAATCAAAGTCACAATGATATCACTTCACATTTGTTAGAATGGCTATGATCAAGAAGACAAGAAATAACAAGTGTTGGCAAGGATGTGGTGAAAAGGGCACCCCTGTGCATTGCTGGTAGGAACGTAAATTGGTGCAGCCCCCATGGAAAACAGCGCAAAGATTTTTTAAAAATTTAAAAATAGAACTACCCTGGGATCAGCAATTTCACTTCTGGGTATTTATCTGAAGAAAGTGAAAACATTAACTCGAAGAGATATATGCACCCTATGTTCACTGTAGCATTATTTATAATAACCCAGACTTGTCCATTAATGGATAAATGGATAATTAAAATGTGGTACACACACACAATGGAATATCATTCAGCCATAAAACGAAGGAAATCTGGCCATTTGCAACAGCATGGATGGACCCTGAGAGCAACATGTTAAATGAAAATAAGTCAGACAGAGAAGACAAATACTACATAATCTCACTTAAACATGGAATCTAAATTAAACCAAAAAACTAAAAAAAAAAAACAAAACAATAATCATGGATGTGAACAATATCGTCAACAAATATGTATTGGTCAATGAGCAATACATAATAAAGGGAAGTAGGAAAACATCCAGATGGTCAAAAACAGACAACTGGTAAATTATGCTTTGTCTAGATGATGGAATATCATGAAATTAAAAATGACTCTGTACCAAAATATGTCAGGTTGTTGGGAAATACACAAAGTCCAGCGGGCAGGTTAAAAACAGTAGTTAAAAATTAGGGAGAGAAGAAAAAAGGACAGGCAGGTTGCCAAACCAAAATGTTGACAGCAGTTTCAGTTAGGCAGCAGTGATATCATTTTTGCTTATCTGAAATAAACACATATTACTTTTGCAATAAGAAAATGAAAGTGTAAAAATAAAAGTTGTTGTTTTAAAAACAAAGTGAAGAACTTTACTCTGGGGACTCTGCCAATGTGAAAAAATTAGTAGTAGTTCTTGGCTCCCTCCAACAAATCAACCCTGAAGAAACACAGAAATCTAGGAGCTTAAAAAAATAGACAATCTTGAGAAACTCATAGGATGATGAGTTTTGAGCTTTTGAGCTGGTATGGGGAAGGGGGCGTGGAGCTGAAGGGGACTGGGAATGAAAGCAGTTAAGAGGAAGCCAGCGGGGGTGGGGGGTGGGCGGGTAAACTTTCTCCCTGCCCTTATCCACTGATGCCTCAGCATGATAACTGCTTGTCCCCTTACTGAAGAATCTGGTGATAGGTGATAGGAGCACCAGAGAACTAGCTCAGGAATTCACTAGAGGTCAGGTGGGTGGTGGGGGCGGGGGGAAGCTGTCAATGTCCTGCTGGGAGTTGAAGACCACAGTGGGGGACTGTCTGGCCTCAGGCATCCATTCCTCCACTTTCCTCCTCCAAAGCCCACTGAGGGTCACTGCTTCCTTCAAACCTGCTTCTCCCCGAGGGCAGAAGGCCTGCTAGACCACCGTATTACATCACTCCAGGATTACATCACTCCGGGAGGTGCCGTTCTCATCAGGCTCTAGGTGGACAGCATCTCCTGGAGTTGCCCAGTACACAACCTGCACAGTCTGACGTTAGCATCCTTAGTTAGAAAGGGCCTCGGGGCCTCAGTAAGGACCAGCGTCAGGGAATTAATAGTGCCAGCGTCAGGGCATTAGTTAGAGCCATAGTCAGGACATTAGTTAGGGCCAGCCTCAGGGCCTTAGTTAGGGACAGTATTTGGGCCTCTGTTGGAGAAAACTTGAGGGCCCTAGTAAGAGACAGGTTGTTAGTTAAGGACAGCATCAGGGGCTTAGTTAGGGATAGGATTAGGGAGATAGTGAGGGGTATTTAAGGCTATTAGGGACATTGTCAGGGCCTTTGTTAGGGCAAGCATCAAGGCTACAGTTATGACCAGAGACAGGGAGTGAGTTAGGACAGCATCAGTGTCTTTAGAAGAGAGTCAGGCCTCTATTATAGGCAGTGTCAGTGACCTGAGTAGAGACAACATCAAGACCTTATTTAGTGAGAACGCCAGAGACTTGTTTTGGGTTAGGGTTTAGGGTTAGGCTGGTCCCTGGTGGGGAAGATTACAAACATAAGTGAATAACTGTGATATTCTGGCATCTTGAGCTCTCTGGGCCTATCAAAGACTACGATCTGGCCTTGAACCTTTTCCCATTGTGTCATACAGAATAGCTCATATCCTCAGGGCAGTAAATTTACTGGCTAAACTAAGGAGACCCTTGAGAAGTACATCTCGTGCCTCCCCGACCAAAAACAAACAAAAAAACTCCAACCCTCCATTCATATCAATAGAAAAAAAAAATGATCAAACAGACCAAGACTGTAAGAGAAATACAAATATAACAAAACAAATAACAGAGGATTTTAACAAAATGAAACAGAATTTTTCATGGCAAAAGGGAACAAGGGGAAGCAGTAGCTAAAAACATTATTGTGAAATAAATGGCACAAGAAGATAAACGGTAACATCCACACAGAAGGAGAAATTGATGAGCTGGAAGGTAAGACTAAAGGGCTCTTCTAGGAAAAAGATGAAGAGAATAAGACACCAAAATATAATTTAAGAACAGTGGAGAATCTAAGTAGATGGGTCAACATCCAAATAGAGGTTCCAGAAAAAAAAAATTAAACTTGGGAGAAGGAAGGAATAGAAAATGGAAAAAAATTTCCCTATATCAGGAAAATTTCATTGAACGCCAACAGGACAGATGAGGAAAAGCTTATCCTAGACATATTATAGTAAATTTAAGGAAATTAGACAACAAAGGCAACACTCGACCCAGAGAAGAAGAGCATATGACCAACAGCAAAAATCAGACTGACATAAGACTTCTCCCAATAGCCAGACTGATTAAGGAGACAATGCAGTGACATTCTTAACATAATGAAGGAATGAACCTTGAACACAAAATTGTATATGCATTCAAATATTATAAAATTACTACTTTAATATTATAAAACTGTGGTGTTGGAGAAAACTCTTGAGAGTCCCTTGGTCTACAAGGAGATCTAACCAGTCCATCCTAAAGCAAAGCAGTCCTGAACATTCATTGGAAGGCCTGATGTTGAAGCTGAAACTCCAATACTTTGGGCCACCTGATGTAAAGAACTGACTCATCTGAAAAGACCCTGATGCTGGGAAAGATTGACGGCAGGAGGAGAAGAGGACAACAGAGGATGAGATAGTTGGATGGCATCACTGACTCAATGGACATGAGTTTGAGTAAATTCTGGGAGTTGGTGATGGACAGGAAGGCCTGGCGTGCTGCAGTCCATGGGGTCGCAAAGAGCTGGACACGACTAAGTGACTGAACTGAACTGCTTTAAAACCTTATAAAAACTACTTGGCACATCAGATTTAATTAGATTCACCATCAATATTGGAGTCACCATTAGAAACCACAACAAAAATATTCATATAAGAGAAACAAATCCAAGAGATAATGCAAACAATGTGCATTTACACATGATCAAACATCTTGGTAAAGTTATCTTAAAAAGACAGAGAGGGTGCTTACAAGAGACACAGCGGGGCAGACTATTCGTAATAACCTGAAAGTAAAATTCGAGAAAACATCAACAATAACAGTGGGGAAGGTTGAAAAAAAAAATCAAAGGTCTAAGGGTGTGCTAAAGCTTTTGCCTTGTTTGGAAGAAAAGCGGGTGGTCATTTATGTAAAAGCCAAAAAGGATGGAAAAAACACAAAAAAGTACAACAGATTTTCTAAAACTGTTGAAATGAGCCCAACTATCTCAATAATTACAACAAAGGCAACTAGAATAAACTTGCCAGTTAAAAGTCACAGATTGTTAAATTTGATCAAAGTAATAGCTCTGTGCTATTGTAAAAGACATACTGAAGGAATAAGAACACATAGCGGTTAAAAATGAATAGATGAAAACAGATAAAATAATCTTATGAAAGCTAAAAGCAAGCTGATATAGCTTTAGTAAAATCAAATACATAAACCTTAAGACCAAAAATATCATTATGGAGAGAGACCTACTACTTAGTGATAAAAGATCCAATTTATGAAGAAGACATAACAATTCTAACCACATATGAACCTAATAAAATCACCTCAACTATAGATAAAATAAAAAGCGATAGGACCTTTGAGAGAAACCAACAAATCCACCCACTTATTTATCATTGGCAGGCCAAGCAGATAGAAAGTCAGCAGAGACTGACATAACCAAAGGTTTAGACAAGAAAATTAACCTGCTGGGTCCAATAAACAAATATAGATTTCTTCATGTAATAATTAAAGGATAAACTGCTCAAGAATTAAAAAAAAACTTATAAAAATTGCCAATATACTAGGTCAAAAAGCAATCCTCAATAAATTTGAAAGGATAAGTTTCATACAGATAAGATTCTCTGGCCATATAATTAAATTACACTTTAATAAAACTATGAATTAAAGTCCTCATCTCTTGTATCTCCTGCATTAACAGGCAGGTTTTTTTTTAACGACTAGTGCCAACTGGGAAGCTGACTTCCCTACAAACAGTGCTGAACTTCCTCAGAAAATTAAAAACAGAATTACCATATGACCCAGCAAGTCCACTTCTGGGTATACACCCAAAAGAATTCAAAGTAGAGTCTCAAAAAGATATTTGTACATCCATGATCACAGCAGCATTATCCACAACAGCTAAAACATAGAAGCAATCCAAGCTGATCAATGAATGAATTACCAAAATGTAGCACGTTCATCCAGTGGAATATTATTTAGCCTTAAAAAGAAAGGAAATTCTTCACTACACTACAACATGAATGAATCTTGAGGACCTTTGCTAAATGAAATAAGCCAATCACACACACACACACAAACCCAAATACTACAGGATTTCACTTCTATGAGGTTCTTATTCAGTTGCTCAGTCGTGTCCGGCTCTGTGACCCCATAGACTGCAGCAAGTCAGGCCTCCCTTCCCTCACCATCTCCCAAAGTTTACCCAAGTTCATGCCCATTGCATGGTGATGCCATCCAGTCATCTCATCCTCTGACATCCTCCTTCTCCTTCTGCCCTCAATCTTTCCCAGCAGCAGGGACTTTCCCAAAGAGTTGTCTGTTTGCATCAGATGACGAAAATACTGGAGCTTCAGGTTCAACATCAGTCCTTCCAGGGAATATTCAGAGTTGATCTCCTTTAAGAGTGACTGGTTTGATCTCCTTGCTGTCCAAGGGACTTTCAGGAGTCTTCTCCAGCACCACAGTTTGAGGCATCAATTCTTCGGCTTTTTGCATTCTCTATGGTCCAGCTCTCACAACCGTACATGACCACTGAGAAGACCACAGCCTTGACTATACGGACCTTTGTCAGCAGAGTAATGTCTCTGCTTTTCAACACACTGTCTAGGTTTGTGATAGCTTTCCTGCTATGGGTCTTAGAGCAGCCCAAACCATGAAGATAGAAAGTATAATGGTTGCTAGGGGCTGGGGAAGAAGAGAATGGGAAGTCACTGTTTAATAGGAGTAGAATGTCAGATGTACAATAGGAATAGATGGTGGTGATGACTACATAATAATGTGAATGTACTTACTACCACTGTGCTGTACATTTAAGTAAGATGGTAAATTTTCTGTTATGTGTATTTAGACACAATAAAAAAAAAGACACAGAATTTTCCAGGGAACATGGTAATCAGATTCTAAAATTCTCATAGACAAAGCTTGGTATAGCTAGCTAAAGCACTGTTAAAGATTAAAACGGACTTCCCTTATCAGATAATGGACTTAGGAAGCTACAGAGATTAAGACTCTGTGATACTGGCATACAGATAGACAAACTAAATAGAATAAAACAAACCCAAAGCAGACCAATCCACACATAGTCTATTTATGGAGGAAGTAGAAATTATTCAATAGATGGAACTAGAAAAAGTGACTATTCACACAGAAAAGAATGAAACTGGATTCCCCGAAGTTACTCACAGATTAACTAAGGACTTAAATGCAAGAACAAAACTTCAAATATTTTAGTAAAACCATAGGTATTATTCTGACCTTGAGTGACGTATTTCATTAAGTACAAAAAGCACTAACCATAAAAGACAAAACTAATAAATTCAGGAGCTACTATTGATAGTATGGCTTGTTTTTTCAAACTGGGAGAAGATATTTGCAACACATATCAAGAACTTGGACCATACCAATATGAAAAACCAAAGAGAAAAATGGGCATATGACATGATCTGGTATGACACACAGAAATAAATAAATATATATATATAGCTAATAAACATGTGACAAGACACCTGACCTCATTCTCAACAGGGAAGTGCAAAGCAAGACCACAATAAAATGGCATTTTATACACAGTCCACTGGAAAAAGTCCAGAATGATAATACTGAATGCTGGGAAGGATCCAAAAGATACTTAGGTACTGCTAGGGACAGTGTAAAGTTGTACAACCACTGTAAGACAATGCTGAATTGTTTGCCAAGGTTAAACATTCACATATTCCATACCCTGGCAATTCCATTCCTACAGAAACTGTACACCAAGATGCATGAACGAGGATACAAGTGTTTAAAGCAGCAGTGTTTATAACATCAAGAAACTGGAAACGATCCAAACATTTACTAACAGGAAGTGTGGTATATTCACATAATGTAACAGGAGACCGAAGAGAAAAGGAGATCGAAGTGAAAAGGAACGAACCACAACTCAGGGTGACGTCTGTGAATTTCAGTTGCGTCAAAAGAGTAAGTCCTGAAAGACTGCACACAGCCCAATACTTACAAATTCAGGAACACGATCTCATTCTTAAAAAGCAAAGGAATGATAAACATGGCATTTAAAAGTGTTTTCTTAGGAAGGAGAAATACAAGGTAGTGAAGTCCACAGAGGTGGTCAAAGGTTTTTGCCAGGGATCTGATTCTTCCAAAAAAAAAAAAAAAAATTGATGAGGTAGCAGGTTTCCTTAGGAATTCATAGCGTTATCAAAACATGTAAAAACATTTGTATGAATAAAGTAAAAAAGGCCATGCATGGATCAATAATGCGATTACTTAACGAACCCAGGATTAGGATTTACTCTAAAATTCTATGTAACTAGAGTCCATCAAAAATAAATTGAAAAAACTTCACCCCCTTTCAAAAAATCGTTCATGCCTCTTCATTGCATCAGGCCTCTTACTATGGGCTCTAAGCTTTGAAACCTGGATGCTCCACATTTCATTTCTTCAACATAATGAACAGAACGGAGGACGGAAGAACAAAACAGAAAAGTGAAAGCCTGCAGGACTGAGCGATTGTCCAACTAAGCTGTTACCTACAGCGACAAGTCAGTGTTGAAGTCAGAAGCCAAAACAAGTGCACTGCAAGCATTGCCAACACCATCACAGGACTTGTGTGTTCACAGGCATATCCAGGGATACTGTGGGGCTGATACCTCCACAGGAGGCTCAGGCCACTGTACTACGGCAAGCATCACAATAACGCAAGTCACACAGGTTTTCCTGGTTTTCCAGTGCATGTAAAAGTTATGTGGGACTTCCTTGGTGGTTCAGTGATAAAGAATCTATCTGCCAATGCTGGCGACATGGGTTCAATCCCTGGTCTGGAAAGATCCCACATGCCACGGAGCAACTAAGCCTGTGCACCACAACTACTGAGTCCGAGCACCTAAAGCCCGTGCTCTGCAATGAGAAACTCATGCACCGCAACCAAGAATAGCCCCCACTGGCCACAGCTAGAGAAAGCCTGTTCGGAGCAATGAAGACCCAGTGCGGTCAAAAAAAAATTATGTTTACACTATCCTGTAGTTTGTTAAGTGTACAATAGCATTAGTCTAAGCAAATGTACATACTTGAATTAAAAAATACTTTATTGCTAAAAATTACTACTATTAAGCCTTCAGGCAGTTGCAGTAGCAACATCTAAAACAACTGATCACATGGGATTTCCCTGGCAGTCCAGTGGCTAACACTTTGAGCTCCCAAGGCAGGGAGTCCAGGTTCAATACCTGGTCAGGGAACTAAGATCTCACATGCAGTAACAAAGACTGAAGATCCTGAATGCCACAACTAAGGTCCAGTACAGCCAAATAAATAAATATTAAAAAAAAAAAAACAAAACTGATCACAGATCACCATCACAAAGGTAACAACAAAAATAAGAGTTGGAAATATTGTGAGAATTACCAAAATGTGACACAGACAAAGTGAGTGAATGCTGTTGGAAAAATGTCACCAATGGATGTGCTCGATGCAGGGTTGCCACAAACCTTCCATTTGTAGAAAAACACAGTAGCTGTGAAGTACAGTAAAGTGAAGCATCATCAAGTAAGGTGTGACTATGACTACTTGATGCTTCCTTTTTTTGAACATCGCAAACCGTCCCCATCCAACAGTGGCAGCTGCTAACCACACATGGCCATTTAAATCAGTGAAACTGTAATAAAGTTAAAAATTCAGTTTCTCGGTCACAGTAGCAGCCTCTGAAGCCCAAGGCTGCCTACTGTATCAGACAACACATAGAACATTTTCATCATCCCGGGAAGTTCTATGGGCCAGCACTGCCCTAAACCCACGACAAGAAGGGAGGAACTTGCTCATACACAAGCCAGGAGGAGCAGTGCAGGATCAGCTCTGGATTGTTGGAGGGGCTCCCAAGCTGAGCTGTCTTCTCAGGGGCAGTTCTGCAGCACCAGTCCCAGGGCTGACAGCCTCACGCAGGGACCCGGAGAGACCAAGACGGCTGACTTAGTGAAACCCACAACCCCTTCACTCTGCCCCCTGGATGGAGTCCCTAAAAACTCTCATCTGGAGGGTGGGGGACAAGTGCTTGTGAACATCTCAGCTCTGCCTGCTGCCCCCTCCCCTCCCCTTCCAGCCTTTCTTCCTCACTAGCCCCACTTACCCTGACCTGCAGGGCAGTTTTACTCTGAAGTACCACTTCTGCCAATCAAAGGAGCTGGGCTGGGAGATGTCAAAGTGGCAGCAAACACAGCAGCACAGGAATTCAAGGCCCTATGACTGCCATGGTCTCAGAACACTGGGGGAGGGTTGGGGGAGGGCTGGGGGGGGGGGCGCTGTACAGTCCCCCCTGCCCCGCCCCAATACACACCCTTGAAGAAAGAGACAAATCATTCGCAGTAGGTCACTGTAGCCCGTTCCTTGCCCAAACCAGCATCTATGTAGTGATCAACCCTTGACGATCTTCACGCTACCAAGCCAGGACCAGTAACCCAGGGCCACCTGAGCAGGAGAACCCGAGGTAACCACTGTGTGGATCATGACACTGAGCCGAGTGGGGCGGGAACCTGCCCAAGTTCACACGGCGAGGGGGTGGAAGAGCCCAGAGCAGCAATGTGGCTGCCACCTCTGCTGGCTCCCTGGCCTCTTCCTCTGCAAGGAGAGCTCTGTGTCCCCCTGACTGTGCTCAGCCAGCCCTCTCTGGCCAGCAGTGATCCCCACCCTCTGGCTCACCCACAGGCCCTGGACAGACAGCAGAGGTAGCACCCTGACAGGGCAGCCAGCCAGGTCTGGCCCCTTCCTGGAACCCAATCTGCCCGTCAGGCCCTAAGAAGTGGCCTGGAACAGGGCAGGTCAGGTCAGCTCCCCTTGGCCAGCGCGTGCAGCCCAGGAGCGATGCCAGGATTCCAGGTCAAGTGACCAGCGGGGGTGGTAGGGAGCTGGCCTCAGGGCAGGGGGAGGAAAGAGCTGGCAGGGGTCCCTGGGCCCCTCCTCAGAGCCCCCACGGCAGCTATTCCCGCCAGTGGGCTGGGATCCTCGAAGCTGGGGCCTGCGATCATTCCCCTTTGACCCCAACACAGTGCCAGGCACACAAACAGGCACTCTAGAGAATGTGCACTGAACCAGCCAATGAGGCGGACAGCAGGGGCGGGGGCCTCAGCAGCCAAGAAAATGAAACCTTATTCTCTTCTGACTTCATCTTCTATAATCGCACACTCAGTCCCCGCCCGACCTCAGGGCTTAGAACCAGCCTATGGCAAGGGCCACCCCACGCACAGCACTTGCCACTTGCTGGATATTGCCTTTTTATTTCTTCCCCGGCTCCAGCCTATAAGGTAGGTTACCCTCTTCACCTGAAGGCTCAGGATGGACTTTAAAAGTTTCCCAAGATATATGACTGTTAACAGTAGTATACAGGCGCAGCTGAGATCCCCACAAGGGCGGATCGTACTTCAGAGATTGCACTTGGAACCACCTTCATTCATTCAGCAAACACTGGTGAGCACCAGCTGTGTGCCAGGCACTTTCCTAGGTGCTCAAAACACAGCTATGAACAGAACCCACCCAGATCCCTGAGAGCGCTCAGGCTAGTTAATAAGAAGACAAAAACCAAGCAAATAACATAATGTGGTAGAGTAGGGTCGCCACACCTTTTCTGTCCGAAAGACCAGAGAGTAAATATTTCTGACTTTGCCAGCCATATGCTCTTTGCGGCAACTCCTCAGCTCTGCAGCGGGCGGGGGGTGGGGGGGGGGGATATGTAAATAAGTGGGTGTGGTTACGTGCCAATAAAACTTTATTAATGGATGGTGAATTTAAAATTTCATATAATTTTGATGTGCCACAGATGTTATTCTTTTGATTTTCTTTTTCGATCACATTTAGAAACAGAGAAACTATTCTTAGCTTACAGGCTACACACAAGCATGTGGTCGCCCTGTTCTGGCCGGTGGGCTGTATCTTGCCAGCTCCTAGGAGGCAGAACGGCTGGGGGGTGTCTGCGAGGAGTGACTTTAGACAGAGCGGTCAAGGAGGGCTCCCCTAAGAAGATGACACCGGTGCAGAACCTGAATGAGGCAGGCTAGCAGCCCTCTGCTCCCGGTGAGGGGCAAAGGCACGTGGAAAGGCTTGGCTGCCTGAATGCGGGGGAGGATGGGGGCAGAGCGGCAGGAGAGAGGTCTTTGCGGTTGATGGAACCAGATCACACGGGCCTCCAAGCCCCGGGGGAGGACTTTAATCTAAATCTGACGTCAAACCACTGGGCTCTGGCCCTTCCTAGCTTTGCGACCTTGGGCGAGCTCTCCAACTGCTCTGTGCCTCATTTCTTAACAAAAATGAGAATAACAATGGTGCCTATTTCCAGAGGGCGGCAGGACTCTGTGAGCATAACATCCCAAGGGAGTGTTGACTTCTGATATTTGTATTTGAATCAGGCTGGATGAAGCGGGACCTGGGAGAGGTGGTGACAACTTTGGTCAACTCACCCACGATGTCCACCACGTCCGGCCGGATGAGCGGCTCCCCGCCCGTGAGCCGGATCTTGTCCACGCCTTCTTTCACAAAGAGCCGGGCCAGGGTCAGAATCTCCTCTGTGGTCAGCAGGTCAGCCTTGGGGGTCAGAGGGACCCCCTCCTCGGGCATGCAGTATTGACCTGAGGGAAGGGAGGAGGCGCGGAGGAAGGAAGTGAGTGCTGCGGTCAGACCGCGAGGCCTCCGGTCTCCAACTCGCCCACCATGCTGTAAGTTTCTCCGGAATGCCAACCCAGCCAGGAGGAGAGACCCGGCCAGGTCTGAGGTGGCACAAACCCTAGGCCAGGTGCTCTCTGAGGCTCACCTTCCTCTTCTACAGCCCTCGCCATCTGGCCTTGCTGTCCCTCCGTGGGTTAAAGATGGTAAACGAGCCGCCAGGGCAACCTGGCTGGAGGTAGGGGCAGGCGGAGACCGACTCCCTCCGTGAGGGGCCGCTGGGCGGGGTCTGCCCGGAAGGCCAGGGCCGGAATCATTTAGTTCCTTCACCTCATCTGGTTTTGACCAACAGTGAGCCCCGCCCTCTGTGTGTCCTGAGGTGCAGGAGGCCAGGAGGCTTTGCCCTGCCCTGGGCAAAGCCACGCCCCTCTGTGGCAACACGTGCTCCCACACCCAGGCTAGGATCCTCCAGGTGACCGAACACCAGTCCCATTTCACAGGCTGGAAGACTGAGGTTCCGCCTGTTTAGGGCAAGGCAGCAAAAGGGGATAAGGAGGCGAGCCCTGGCTGGTGAGCGGGGCACCATTTCCTCCCTTCAGTTCCCGTGGGACAGGTTTAACAGCGCTAGTGGTCAGGACCTGCGAGGGAGTCAGGCAGGTTAGGGAAGGGTCTAGAATTGGTCTTTGAAGATGGAACAGATTAGGTAAGAACATCAGAACACCTGCATGGGGTAAGTATTGTTAGGTTGAACATTTACGACACAGGCATGTGTTTATTGGGCCATGAAGTAAATACATTTCTTACTGTGAGTTACAGTAGGAGGAAGGGAGGGAGGGAGGAACAATGGAAGAAAGGCAGGACAGATGGACGCACACACTTTGGAAGTCCCTCCAGCAGTGGCTCTGCCCCAGAGCTCTCTGTATGTTATGCAACGAGGACTGTGTACCAGCCTGGCCCCAGACGACTTGTCTGATGCAACTGGAGTGTTTTGCTATACCCGGCAGTGCTGGCCGAGGGCACTGGCCTCTTTCACCTGTTTACAGTGCCCGGCGGGCCCCATGCCGTGGCCTGCACTGTGCGCACCTCAGGGAAATATGAGGGAAGGAGGAGGAGTCCCGAGCCCGTGGTAGGTCCCAGGTCAGCCTCGGTCCTGAACCCAGCAGCAATTCTGTTCTCCAGCCTAATTCCAAGGAGAACCCAGCTTCCAGGATCACAAAACTCACTCCTGATCCCCACCTTGCCCCTGAACCCCACTTGACAAGCAAGGAAGAAGGCTGGGTGGAGTTTTCTAGAAAGAGGAATGGGGAGGAGGATTCCTGGACTGGGGGTGATTGCAGGGGCCACTGCAGCAGAGGGACAGGTGTCCAGAGAGGGCCCCCCAGGGGCGGGGGTGGGGGGGAGACTCACATCTGAGGTTGCACCTCTCGGTGAGGGAGATCCGCAGGTAGCTGTGGCGCCGGCCAAAGCTGTCGGTGAGGAAGGCAGAGAAGGGGGCGGCGCGCTCCCTCAGGAACGGCCTCGGCCTGGACGGCACCTGCAGTGGGGTGGGAGGAACCACAGGCTGGGGGGCAGGTGTGGGGAGAGCCCACCTCTGGGACACGACACGCCCATCAACCTCCCCCTCCCTCATCTCTGACACCCGCACACACTGCCTTTCCATCCATTTGTGGGCTCTGCGGTTCTGGGGGCCCGGAAGTCTCCCCTCATTCACAGGATGAGAGACAGGTCTAGAAGGAAGGACCTGCCCTCCAAGCCTCACGCTCAGCCCTGGGGGTGCAGGGCCTCTGCTGGGGTGCAGCTGCTTGGGCATCAGGACAGGGCAAAGGGCACTAGACCCCACCCGGCCCCCACCTCCTCCCTGTCACGCCTCCCTCAAAGGACGCCCATCCAGGAACAGCCATCCCCAGCATCTTTTGGACGGGTCACCGGGAGGGCATGTGCCTCTCAGTTCCCGCGAAACACATCCAGAAACGAGGAGGGAGGAGCAGGCAGCTGAGAGGGCCAGTGGCTTGGAACCAATTCTCCAACCCAGGCTTCCCCTTCCTTACCTTGAAAATGAAAGTGAAAGTCGCTCAGTCGTGTCTGACTCTATGCGACCCCATGGACTATACAGTCCATGGAACTCTCCAGGCCAGAATACTGGAGTGGGCAGCCTTTCCCTTCTCCAGGGGATCTTCCCAACCCAGGGATTGAACTCACGTCTCCCATATTGCAGGCAGATTCTTTACCAGCTGAGCCACAAGGGAAGCCCTTCTTACCTTGAGCTCAAAGCAATTACTCCTTGTGGCAGAGGTGGTCACACAAGCTGCCTCCCCCTTGGCGATGGGGGGGTAGGGGGCTCTCTGGAGCCCTCCCACTACCCAGGAGGACCCAACAGACTACACCCCCAGGAGCAGCTAGGGGCCGCAGCCAGCCAGGGTGGGTACACCTACAACGGGGGTCTCCCCTCCTGTAGAAGGCCCTGGGGTAAGGACAGTACAACCAGGGGGACCCACAGAGGGAATGAGGCCACCAGTCCCCAGGAAGGGAGGGTGGAGGTTCCAGGATGGCCACCATGCTAACCCCATGCCCAGATTACATCAGTCCTTACCCTTCACCCACCCACTGCCAGCAGATAGGATTAAGGACCCACTGAGGGGGCGGGGGGCAGAGGGGATTGCTGAAGACTGCTCACAAGGCACAGACTCATCCTGGGGGAGAGAAAGGAGGCATCCAACCTCCCTCCCCCTTTCCCAAGTCTGAGATCATCTGCTCTCTCTCTCCCCCCCCTCCCTTTAGAGCAGGGGTCCCTGAAGTCCAGGCTGTGGACCGGTACCTCCTATAAGATCAGTGGCAGCATTAGATTAGAAATAAAGTGCACAGTAAATGTAATACACTTGAATCATCCCGAAACCACCCGCCAGCCCCCAGCCCCAGTCTGTAGAAAACTGTCTTCCATGAAATTGGTCCCTGGTGACAAAAAGGTTGGGGACCCCTGCTTTAGAACACAACCCTGGGTCATGACAGATGTTGATGATAACTGCCCCACAGAAATAACATCTGCAAGGCATCTTGAGGTTTCCAAAGAATGTTCTCTGCTCCATCCCCACACCTGAAAGGATTATTATAACCAATGCCTGGATGGGACCCACGAACACCCCTGGTGGAACCAGGACTCAAAACCAGGTCTTCTAAGTTCTGTAGTCTTTCCCCTAACTGCATAGGGTGTGTCCAAGAAGGTACACAGGATGGAATACAGGGCAGGGAGAAGTCATTTCTCTGGAGTCTTTAGAACAGTGAAATCATGACCGTGGTGGTCATCTGTCAGGTCTACGGATAGAGCTATGGACTGGGGGCAAGAACCCTGATTTCCGGGCTCTGTGTGCCCTGATGGACTGGCAAAGTTCTCTGACTCCTCTTGGTCTGCTGTCCCAGCTATAAAACAAGGACAGTTATGGGCCAAAAGTGTCCTGCTGTAAAAGAGGGGGTTACTCAGGATGCTGGCAGAGAAACACCCCAGATTATCACCATCTTACAACCGAATAAAGCAGGCCTCTGGAATGGATAAAGAAGATGTGGTACTTAGACCCAATGGAAGATGACACAGCCATAAAAAAGAACAAATAATGCCATTTGTAGCAACATGGATAGACCTTGAGACTGTCATACTGAGTGACGTCAGACAGAGGAGGACAAATATCAGATCAATTACATGTGGAATCTAAAAAAAAAAATGGTACAAATGAACTTATTTACAAAATAGGGAAAAAAAGTTACAGATGTAGAAAACAATCCTACGGCTGCCACGGGAGAAAGGGGGAAGGGATAAGTTGGAAGGCTTATGAAGTGTGTGTGCCCATACACTGTGCTGTGCGCGCAGTTGCTAAGTCAAGTCTGACTCTCTTGGACTCCATGGGCTGTAGCCTGCCAGGCTCCCCTCTCTGTCCATGGGGTTTTCCAGGCAAGAATGCACAGCTGAGCTGCCGTTTCCTTCCCCAGGGGATCCTCCTGATCCAGGGATCCAACTCACATCTTCTGCATCAGCAGGCGGATTCTCTTACCACTGAGCCACCAGGGAAGCCCATACACACACTACTTTTTATAAAATAGATCTAGCAAAGACCTACTGTATAGCACAGGGAACGCCACTCTGTCATGGCCTATATGGGAAAAGAATCTGAAAAAGAGTGGATGTATGTATAAGTGATTCACTTTACTGTACAGCACATTGTAAATCAACTATATTCCAATAAAAAATTTTAAAAAAAAGTTTAAAAAAGAAAGAAAGCAGGTCTCTAGGTCTCCTGTGGTCCAGGAAAGAGAAACATTTACTTCAGGGACCTGCCCAGCCCTGGCTGCATGTTAGAACCATCTGGGGAGTTGAAGAAAAACATTCCCGTGGAGACCAATTGAATTCAGATCTCCAGGTGCCTGTGTTTTTCATCTCTCTGGGAGATTCTAACGTACAGCCAAGGTCAAGGGCCACTGACTGACTCAAGAGGCAGAAGGAATGAGAGAGAGAGAGAGAGCGAGCGAGCAGGGGGTGCTTTGGGCTTTTCCTGGGTCCATAAAACTGACCTCACTCTGCTCACTCCAGGACCGGCTTCCCAATCCTCTAAGAAACTCTGCTCATGGTCCAGGGACCAGAAAGTAGCCATCACTTCCCTGAATTGCAGTCTGAAATTATCACAAGAGTGCTCCCTCCTCTCTCCCTACTCACGCCACTGCCTTTCCACCCATGCCCTTGGGGGTGGGGCGGGGACACACAGCAGAATCAAGAGTCCCATCCCCACTGCCCACCAGAGTCCAGGAGCCCAGACACCCAGGAATCAACAGCTATTCACAGTTCAGTAACTGGTTAATCACTCCAGGGCCCCTCCTCCCACGATGCCCTCCTCACCCTAATCTGAACATCCTGGGGGAGGTGGCTGGGTGAGGGAGGAACCTGAATGAATCTCAGAATGGGAGCCAGTGACAGGACAGAGGCGCATGACTCAGCAGAAACCAGAGAGGGGGTGTGGAATGGGGCAACCCAGCAAGGAATTGGGCCCTCTGTTCTGGCCAAGGGTGGGGCAGGCCTGATTTCATTTTTGAAACCAAGAGTGACCTTATCTACAATCATTCAGATCGTACAGCCAGTACCTGAGGCAGCCTCCTAAACACACACAAAACACATTTCTCGTCTCCCTCTCCCAGCCAGGACTGCAAACTCATCACTTGGATATTAACACGCCTCATCCCTGCCTCCTCTCTCCTCCAATACTGCATGTCCTACTTTCATTCTTCCATTTTTTTCTTTTTTTCCTTTCCTTTAAACCCCCCGAAGGGGAAAAAAAAAATATTAGCACCAGTCAAAGGAGATTGGAATCCAGGAGGAATTACAGGGCAGATTAGACAGTGAAGCCTCTCGCCCAGGAGAGGCTAGGACATGTCACAAGCAGAACACCCTTGGCTGCTCAGACTCCTCGGCCCCGCCTGGGGCCTGACTCAGCATCCCCATGTCATAGCACCTGTATCAATGGACAGACAGGCAGGTCCCCTATCTAGAGAGAAAGGTGGTGTGTGTAAAACCTAGTTACACTGGGGTAGCCTTTCATTGCTAGGCTGGTCTCTACTGTCAAAATGCTTTAGCCCCACGGAGGGCCAAGAGGGAAAGAGTAAATGTATACAATAGCTCACTCACTTTGTCGTACAACGCTGTAAAGCGACAATGTGTGTTAATTGCTTCAGCTGTGTCTGACTCTTTGCGACCCCATGGACAATATAGCCCACCAGGCTCCTCTGTCTGTGGGATTCTCCAGGCAAGAATACTGGAGTGGGTAGCCATGCCCTTCTCCAAAGTTAAAAAAAAAAAAAAATGGTTTAGCCTCTAACAGGGACTCTCAACTCTTGTTACACATTAAAATAACCTGAAGAACTTCTGAGCAGTACTGAAGCCAGAGCCCCAGACCAAAGATTCTGTCTCAGCTGCTCTGAGTTGGGGCCCTGGCTTTGTTCATAGCGTTCCTAGTCTTCTCTGCAGCCCAGGTTGAGAACCATTGGCCCAGCCACACCAGAATCCGGTGCCATGTTAATCAGGGTGATTCCAGTTCTCAGCATTGGCTTTGGAGGCAGGGAAACCTGAACGACAGGCCCTGCTGCCTACTACCCTTTCAGCTTTAGCTTCCTCATCCATGAAGTATGGACAATAATCCTACCTAAGTCAACTGCAGGACCTCCTGGCACACAGTAGGGGTTCAGGAAGAGACTGCTCCCATTCACTTACTCTAACTCCTACTTAGAAATATCCGGTCATCATATATCCATGGAAGGGATACACTATGACTAGTTTTCCCACTCACATCAGTTTCCCTAGTCTTGCAAAGCCCTACTTAATGGCAGAGGGCCCAAGGCTGGGGTTTCCAGAGCTGCCCTCACACCACTCGAAGCAGGGCAAGCAGGGTCTGAGCCACCCAGGGACCATGGACACCAGTGTGAATAACTGGGCACAAGGCAGCCGGCCATATGCTACTGGTTACATGTCGTCTCCCACCAGTGCAGACTGGGCGAGGTGGGGAAGGGTAGTGGGAGGAGTCAGTTTAGGGAGAGACCTGCCCCACACGTGCCTTCCCTGGTATCCACTAACATCGGGCCTTTGATTTGACTGATGAAGGCCAACCTCCAAACAGCTCTGGAGGGTAGGTACCAGAGGAGCCGGGGGACAAAGAGACAGGCCAAATCCAAATAGCACTGGCCCAATTTATACCCTCTTTGGGAAGAGCTATACCCAAGGATGTTCAAAATTCATCTCTATTAAATGAGGGAACCTGGGCAAAGTGCCCAGCCCCAGGCCTTGACCTCCACTCGCCCTCCAGCCCCACCCTAAGTCTGAGGTCTTCACATCTGTAGGGAGAGTCACACTTCACTGAAACGAAGCCTCTGAGGAGCTGGGCAGGTTGGATGTTCAGACAGGCCTCCTGAAAAATATGCTTTCCTCCCGAGGGTGACTGCCCCAGGCCTGGCCTGGCCATCCTCCTCATGTGCCCAGTCCCTCCCTGCATGAACCTGTCCAACACGTGTTCTTCCTGGCTCCCTGAATAACTAGGTGCCGCTGGCACGGAGCCAGCCTCTCCCCTGAACCAAGGCAGCAGGCTCGGGCCCTGAGGTCAGCACCGTGCCACCCCAACAAAGCCTGCACGGAGCCTGAGACGGAGAAAAAGGGGTGTAGTGCTTGCAACTGTGGGAAGCCCTCTGTCCCGACTGTGCCAACCAGGCTGGCAGGGAGCTCCGTCTCCCCTACCCACCTCCCCGTGTACCCACGCACCTCCCCTGTGCCCCTGGAGAAGCTCCTCAAGCTGCCAGTGGACCCAGCCCAAGGCCCCTTCCAGCATCCTCGCGGCCAGCTCCCGCCCACACCCTGACAGACAGACACCACCTCCTGGCTTCCCCTTGTCTCTCCCAGCACCTCCCATCCCAAACCAGACCTCCAGGGCCTGGTGTGGGGAAGGCGCCCTACTGGAAGGGAAGGGAGGTCAGGGGTTCTAGGACCCCCTACCCTTGGTCCCACCAGCTGGCAAGCTCAGCGGATGGGCAGAACACACCTGTCTCCAAGACTCGCTCACCTCTGAGTCTCCCCGAAGGACATTCTATGCCCTCCCTCAACTGCGTACAGATGGCCTGGTCTTAAAGACATGAAAAGAGGGGAAGCCACAGACCCAGGAGCTGGGTCACGCTGGGGGCACGGCGAGTGTGAAAGCCTGGCCCCATATATCTGCTGCCTCCACGGCCCAGAAACACAGGGGAGCAACCTGTCTGCAGAGGATAATCCTGGTAGGGGATGTCCAGGGTGGGGGGGTCTGTGAGCAGACAGGTGACAGAATGAGTGTCCTGAGTGTCCAGGTGAGAGGGGACTTACGGGACACAGCATGTGACAATGGTGGCAAGGATAATAATGAAGACAAACATGAAATACACATGCACAGCATGTACACGGGCCAGACTTTTCAAGTGTGTATACACATTACATTAACTCCTTTAATCTCTACAACCACCCTAAGGAGGAGACACTGTTATTCCCATTTTACAGAGGAGAAGACTGAGGCACCGAGGGGGAGGGACTTGCGGAAGTTCACACACCTAATAAATGGCAGGGCTGGGATTCAAATTGAGGCATTCTGCTCAAGTCCACCTTCCTACCTGCTAATGATCCCTCCTCCCTCACAGTGCAAAGGAAAGGGCGGGAGCAGCTTCCCCCACCCTCCCTGCGGAAAAGAAGCCGGAGCACAGATGCGAGCGTTTGAGCCTCTGCTCACTTACTTTACAGCTCAGGGGGTCCAGGGAAGTTCACTTCCATGGGCTCCCTCAACTGAAGATACAAACTACTCACCTCAGGTTGTTTACTGTGAGGCCTCAGTGAGACCATCAATGAAGCCTCTTAGCACAGGCTGAAAAGTACAACGTACGTTAGGGGCTGGGGGTGGAGAGGAGAAACTTCCCTTTTCCTAAGTTCTTTAAAGACCTCTCAGCCATCTTGGTTTTCCCATTTTTCCCTCCATGACGTTCAGAGTTCAAGAATTTGGACACACTTCTTCACCTCCCAGCAATGCGAACTGCTTATCTAAGGATCCTGAGGGTGAGGAGGGAGGTCAGAATTGGGGAAAGCCATTTAACCTGAGACTCTCCTCCTGATTGAGCAACAGCAGGTGCTCAATCTGTTGACCTGCTGAGCCCCTGAACCTGAAGTCCTGTGCCAGGGGGTGGGAAAGGAATGACCAAATGGACCCAGAAGAGGTTCCACCAAATAAAAAGAGATGCTTCTCCCAAAATGATACCCTGACAAGATGGGCTAAACAAATTGAAAACTTGTCACACCAAAAATCCCTCTGAGATGCTGCTAAGGACTCAGGGGTGGGGGTGGGGGTGCTATCCTAACCCTAAAGAGGCAGCAGATTCCCAAACCTGCAAGAGTCCAGGTTCTGGGCTCCACTCTGCTCCAGAATCAGGCTGAACCCTCCTAAGGGAAATGAAGATGTAACACAAAGAGCCAGTGAAGGACGGGTCACACAGCCAGGTGACTACAAAGTGACATTTTTAGTCAGTGCCACATTATGAAGTAGGTGTCACAGAAACACCTGATCACACAGACAACCTCCCCGGGGGGTACAGGGTGGAAACTGTTTCAGGAAGAAGCTGTTTAAGGGTGTGAGGCAGGGCTGAGAGGGGTGCTAATAACATCACACTGGCCCCAGAGTCCTGCCCGCCTGCTCCCCCATCTCTGGGAGTCACTCAGACGTGGAAGGAGGTTGCCTGGCCGAGTGGGCAGGGAAGCTTTTGAGTCAGACCCCAGGGAGCACCCCCACCCCGGCACCTCCAGTTGGGATTCCAGGTGGGACTGGGCGGTCGATCTAGAGAACATCTTTCCACACTTCTCCCTGTGCCCCTAATTAAGCGCCGAGTGGGGTCCCTCCCAGGAGCGGACACCACTTTCAGAAGCAGCTGCCGCGGAGGGGCCGGGGTGCTTCTGGGCAGCTAGCTGCCTGGCCTGCCTCCCCCAGGAAAAGTGTGGATGCGGACGGGCTCACCTCCACGACAGGCTCCCCAGGGCATGGCTGCGTCACCGGAGCCCCCGAGCTGCAGCTCCGGACGCCGGCTCTCAGGACCCGCCGCACCACCCGGGACACTGGCTGGGCCGCCATTGAAGCCTGCCGGCGGTGCAGGATCCCACAGGGTAGCCGATTCGGGAGAACGCTAGCCCGGGACTCGCCGCCCCGGGTCCTCGAGGCGGGGGAGGGGCGGGGGCGGGGCCCGAGCAGCCAATCGGCGTGGGCGCCGGGTCGCACGGCCTTCTGGGAATTGTAGTCCACCCCGGCGGCTCCCTTTTCCTGGCAGGCTGTGCTCTATCTAGGGAGGGCTTGGAAAACGCCAAGTGCAAACTCAGCCAAAGATCCTGAGTCTTTCCTACGGGCAGCTCTGGACTTTGTGCCAGTCATATACCACGACCTAAGTGCCTTAGGGCCAGGTGAATGAAATTTAAGGAGGTGCCAAAAAAGTAGGTTTTCAAGATAATGTTTTAATGCAATATCTCAAAAAGCCAGAATGCCAAAACAAAAACAAAACAAAACATAATGAACAAAGTATCAACGTTTTACATAAAAAGATCTGAGGAAAAAACACATAGATGAGTAATAGCTGTAGACTTTTCCCTCACCATCTTTCTAGCATTATCACCCATTTCTCCCCAAAGTATGTCCTGCATTCCCTGACACAGGATTATTGGCCATTTCCTCAACTGTGCTTTCCTACCTATCCACCTCCACCCATCTCTGCCGATTTAAAGGTCATGCATGCTCAGACACAGAAGAAATTCCATTTCACTAATCTCAACAGTGCCCTCAGCCCTAAACACATACTCAACCAAATGTTCTCTGTCCTGAAACTTTTAGGCTTTTATTTCTTCCTTTGTCACAAATCCTTTAACCTGTTATGGTAGGTAGTATCCTTTTATATATATTTGTAATGCTCCAGTACCCAGTGACTGCAGTCTTCTAGAAAGAAGGGATCAATGCTCACGGTCATTTTTGTATCACCTACAGTGCTCAGCACAGTACCTTTCCCATAGTGTTTATTGAACAGTTCTTAATCAATTAAAAAAAAAAAAGCAATATCTGAGCCTGCGCATTTACGACTTATCTAAATCCTTTCAAGGAGTCTAGGCCCTGGTTGTAAGATGGTCAGCTCCCTCCTTCAGGGTACGCTTCTCCAATTTAGTGCCCGTGTTCAAAAATGTATGTAGCAAGAAGTCATAGAATAAGTGGATATCATCTCTGGAATGCTCCCTACACACCAAACACCATGCTAAGCATCACCTAGTACTTACAATAGTCCTACAGTTAATAGAATGTCAGCTTTGCAACTTAGGAAACAGAAGCTTGGAGAGGATAGGTAATTTTTCCAGAGTCACGTGGTTGATAGCTGGCAAAACTGGGCTTTAAACCCAAGACAATATGATTCCTAAAGTCAAGATTCAGTATGTATCAGGAATTGGGGAGAAGGGTCCCTTTCTCTCTCTCAAAAACAAAGAGCATATCTTTAAAATTTTCCATGGAATGCACCCTCAGTAATGAATCTGTGTACTAAGAATCCTTATACTCAAATAGGCTGCCTGTCTGTTACATCATTATAGAACTGCCAGAACCAAACACTGAAAAACCACTCATTGGAAACTCACCTTCAGTTTGAAGCTTTTCTGAAAGTCTCACTGCATTTGTACAAATCAATTATTGTCAGTTATCTTTTCCTCTCCACTAGACTCTCAGCTTTTTAAGACCAGTATCCTTATTTCCTAATACACACTTGGTAGGTAGTATGTTTCAGTCAAAGTTCAGACAATATATGTAGGGGTTGAAGGTGTGTTTGGGTACATTTGAAACAGTGGGACAAGCCTGATGGAAATCTATCTGAAAAGGGCCTGAGAACCCATGGAGGACTGTTCAAGCTCTGTCCACAGCTAAGTTTGATGCCTGTCTTTCCTCCTCCCAACCTCCCCCCACTCCCAAAAAGGACCCAGGACAAAACTTTTGAAAGCAACCAAGATGTCCTTCAGTGGGATAAATGGGTTAATAAGCTGTGGTATACCTAGACAATGCAATATTATTTCAGTACTAGAAAGAAATAAGCTAGTGATCCATGAAAAGATATGGAGGAACCTTAAATGCATGCTACTAAGTGAAAGAAATCAATCTGAAAAGGCTACATATGACTGTATGTTTCCAACTATAGAACATTCTGGAAAAGGCAGAACTATGAAGAGAGTAAAAAGATCAGTGGTTGCCAGGGTTTAGTGGGGAAGGATCAATAGGTGGAGCACAGAGCATTTTTAGGACAGTGAAACTATTTCCTATAATACCGCAATGATGGTACAGATCATTATTCATCTGTCCAAAAACACAGGATATATCAAAACAGCACTAAGAATTAACCAAATTGTAAATGATGAACTTTGGATAGTTATGTTGTGTCAGCATAGGTTCATCAGTTGTAGCGTGTACCACCCTGGTGGGGGATGTTGACGGTGGACAAGCCTATGCACGTGTAGAGGCAGTAGGTATGTGGAAAATCTCTGTAACTTTTTCTTAATATTTCTGTGAACCTAAAACTTCTCTAAAAAACAAAGTCTTTATTCAACAAAAACCCACAGTTGGTTTTCTGGCTATATGCCCATTGCCTCTCTCTCTCATAATAGAAGCCTCAAGTATGCAGCCCTCTACACTCATTCAAATCCCTCTTCACTCCATCGGTAGCTGTGGACTCTGCAAATTTAGGCATTTTAATTAAGCAATGAAATTTTTAAAAGTTTTGAAAAATATTATTTCAACAATTCATTTAATGTCTATGTTGTTTGGACCTTATTCACGCTGCTCTCCATTTGCCTCTCCAGATTCCCTGTGACCCTCCCCACCCTGCTCTGAGGACTAGTATGTTGGTGTCTACCAGCTGTTTGATGGCATCACCCAGGCACCCTTGTCTCTGGTTTCCTGCCTAGCAGGAGACATAGGCAGGAGACTAGAGACGAGAAAGAGAGAGAAGTCAGAGTGTTTATTCCTCCTGCCTGTTTTGCTGTGGGCTGGCACTGACTGTCCTTTTCTACGACTATAATTAAATGGCCCTTCCATCATGAGTCCAGTAACACCAGGTCCAACAACACCGTTTCTAGCCATTGTCCCCTCAAGCTGGGCTGGGGTTGGCTTTCCTCTCTTGATGGTCACAGATGCCTCAGCATCCCTGTAGCCATTTGGACTCTGCCCACACCTCAAAAATGACCCCTTTGAAAATTCCACCTAAATGTACTGCCAGTTTCTAGCTGGTTCCAAGACTGATAAAGGATTCAAGGATGTTTCCCTCCCATAGTAGCCTAGATTCACCCTTGTTGATAGTGGTAATTACAATAGAGCAACAGTTTATCTACGTACCTTCTGCAATGTAAGTTCTTTGAGGGCTGCTGCCAAATTTAAGTCATCTGTAATCACAACACCTAGCATGGTGTTTAATGCACAGTAATCTCCCAATAAATGGGCATTAAATAGTACATTCTATGCCTTTGACTTGCCTTTCCAGTGAGGTGGCTGTATTAGTCAGGATGGGCTAGATTGT
Organism: Cervus canadensis; assembly: GCF_019320065.1. Classification (NCBI taxonomy): domain Eukaryota; kingdom Metazoa; phylum Chordata; class Mammalia; order Artiodactyla; family Cervidae; genus Cervus; species Cervus canadensis. The sequence continues at coordinate 45,179,048 of NC_057413.1, forward strand.
GCTGGTATAACAACCAACCCCAACATCTCAATGGCTGAAAACCACAAGTGTTTCTCAAGTGTGTTACATACCCAGTAAGGGTTAGCTGAAAATTGTTTCCCATTGGTGTTATCCTGACTCTGAGCCCCAGGTTGGTGGGGAAGCTGATATCCACACAGAACATGTGGAGAGAGAAGGAGTGTGCAGAGGAGCAAACCAGCTCTTAGAACCTCTTCCTGGAAAGGCCACATATCATTCCACTTCAAGGAAGTCATGTGGCTACATATAATTTCAAAGGGAAGAAAAGTTTAGCTTCCTGGCAGAGAGGGGAAGCAGATGTCGGTGAACAGTAAAAATTTTACCAAGGGAACAAACTTCCCCTTGTGTTTTAATGCAATATCATCCAAGCTGTTCTGTTCCCCTGGACAACTCTTGCCTTTATTCATCCCTGTGGTTTGCATTATATACTGAAACCAACCATGGAGGTTTTATGTGTCTGCACATGTCACTATAGTCCCAGTGCTAGGAAGTGCTGACTTCACCATTCAGTTGTCTGTCATCAGCAAAATTAGCGGGGAGAGTTTGTAGTATGTCTTTAATTCAGTGGTTCTTAAAGTAGGTTTCCAAGGTCAACCGTCTTCCTAATACTGCTAAGATACCATCTGCCTTTTCCATTCTCATGCTCCTATGGTTCTATAGATGAATTTTAAACAGGTTATGCAATAGTGGTTTCAAAACAGATTGAATGCAAAAGCAGATATGAAAATCCAGCTTTTCTATGAAGCTCAACAAAGAGATCTGCAAAAATAGAACACAATGCCACCTTTCTTCCTAATTTTTGGAAAATATAGATATTTTAATAAAAATGCTTATAATAGGTATTGATTTTGTTATTTTTAAATGAGTTAAATATTTTTAAATTTCTGTCTTACTTTCTAATATGATAAATATAAATTAAATTGGCATACTAAATATATATTAAATAAAGATAACACATGGAAGCAAAAATTCTATGGGTCTTTTGTACTTTTAAAGAGTAGAAAGGGTTCTTGACAAAAAGGTTGAGAATTTCTGCCTTAATATATGCCTTTTCATCTTCTGCAGACCCAGAGGCATCCTAATAGTGCTTTATAATTACTCTCTGATCACATCATCTTACCTAAACCGTAAACAAACAAACAAACAAAAAACTCAGACCAATTCCCTATTTCCCTGAGCTCCTGGTGGGCTATCTGTTTTATGAAGAGGATGGTGGTGGGATGATGGTTTCAGGGAATCCTCCCTAGGAAACCAGGTTCAATGAAGGAGCCCCACACTGGAAACCAACCCCACTTCAGATATAACCTCTGCCATTTAGTCACTTTCTATTTGTTTGGTTCAGGTTCCTCATCAGTTAGGAATCATAAACAGGTTTTCAGTTTCCCTAGAATTAAATCATAATGCATAAGCAACCACTCTATTGTTTTTATAATTTGTTTAGGAGCAAAGAGTGCCTTACCAGTGTCACCAAAACCATCTTCGCCCCACATGAAAGAGATTAGATTGATTCCATTGGGTTCATTAAGCCTCCAGGGGTCTGTGAGTCCACACCATGAACACTCCAAATCAAAATAGCTTAACTGCTTTCCAAGGGTAGGTAGCCAATAGCAATCATGGGAAATGAGGTAGGTATGATAATGAGTTGGGAAAGTTGAGAAGGGATTGCCAGGAAGGATGGGTCCCAGCAGCAAACTACCTACCAGGGAGCCCTGAGACCCTCGGCATGTGGGAGAAGAGGAAGGTGTGGAAGGGTGAGGAGAACCTTGTGAGACCTTCCCACCCCTGCTAGGAAGTTACTCTGAACTCTTTCTCCTAATCTCTTTCTGACTGTAAGGTGGTTTAGGATTGGTCCATATTTTTAAATTTTATTTATTTATTTTTGGTTGTGCTAGGTCTTCATTGATAAACCAGGGCTTTCTCCAAATGCAGTGAGTGGAGGCTACTCTCTATTTGCAGTGCATGGGCATCTTGTTGCGGTGGCTTCTCTTATTGCAGAGCATGGTCTCCAGGGCACACAGGCTCAGTAGTTGTGGCACATGGGCTTCGTTGCCCCCACGGCACATGGAATCTTCCCAGACCAGGGGTCAAACATGTGTCCCCCTGCATTGGCAGGTGGATTCTTAACCACTGGACCTCCAGGGAAGTCCCATAAATTCTGAAATACTCCTTACTTCAAAAGGTGGAGCCTTTTGAAGGAATTCCCTGGCAGTCCAGTGGTTAGGACTCAGCAGTTTCACTGCCAGGGGCTCAGGTTCAATCCCTGGTCGAGGAACTAAGATCCTGCTTGACAGGCAGCAAGGCAAAAAAAAAAAACTGAGAGGGTGGGATGTATGGAGAGAATAATGTGGAAACTTACATTCCCATATGTAAAGGAGATAGCCAATGGGAATTTGCTGTATGGCTCACGGAAGTCAAACTGGGGCTCTGGATCAACCTGGAGGGGTGGGATGGAGAGGAAGGTGGGAGGGAAGGTCAAGAGAGAGGGGACTATGTATACCTATGGCTGATTCATGTTGATGTTTGGCTTAAAGCAACACAATTCTGTAAAGCAATTATCCTTCAATTAAAAAAATAAATTTAAAATAAAAAAATGAACACACTAGTTTTCTGTTTTTGTTTAAGGTAGAGCCTATTTTCCCTCCCCTTAAATGTGGGCTGGATTTAGGAAGAGTAGCAAATAGAATGTGGCAAAGGTGATGGTATTAGGCTTCTGGAGGGTAGTTTGTGAAAGGCAAGCAGCTTCCTCCTTGCTGTCTCATCATTCACTTTCTGGGAGAATCCAGTTACCATGTTGTGAGCAGCACTTTGGAGAGGCCCTCAGACCAGGAAAGGACACCTCCTGCTGACAGCTGGTGAGGAACTGCGCCTCCAGCCAACAGCCTTGTGAGTGAGCAAACTTGAACTCAGACCCTTCACCCCCAGTTGAACCTTCCAATGACTGCAGCTTTTGTATCTTACTGCAATCTCTTGGAATACCCAAGCCAGAATCGCACTGCTGGCCACTGCAAGAGTCCTGATCCTCAGAAACTGTGTGAGAAAATGTTTGTTTCAAGCCACTACTTTTGGGGTAACTTGTTACACAGCCGTGGATAATTAATACAGTATGCAAATTCCTCCTTGTGTTATTGTTTGGCTGATTCATGTCAATGTATGACAAAAACCACTACAATATTGTAGAGTAATTAGCCTCCAACTAATAAAAATAAATGGAATATATATATATATTGCCTGGCCCAGTTACAGGAAAGGGGTGCCCTTTGACAGCATATTCTTGCTAAGATGGCAGAGTAGAAGGACATGCGCTCATCTTCTCCTGTGAGAACTCCAAAATTGCAACTAACCGCTGAACAACCATCAACAGGAGAATGTTGGATCCCACCAAAAAAGATATCCCACATCCAAGGGCAAAGGAGAAGCCCCAACAAGATGGTAGGAGGGGCAAAATCGCATTTAGAATCAAACCCCATGCCTGCCAGAGATGCACAGAGGGCTCAAACAAAACCTTGTGTGCACCGGAACTCGGGGATCCCACAAGAGACTGAGCTAACCTGCCTTTGAGTATTTGAATGTCTCCTGTGGAGGCACAGGTCAGCAGTGGTCTGCCGCGGGGACTGGGGCTCTGACTGCTGCAGACCAGGGAGGTGCAGCCTGTGAGCCCCACCATAGAGCCGCCAAGCAGACAATCTGAAGAACAATTATACCAAAGAAGTTCTCACACTGTTCTGACAGTTCTAGGGTGCACAACAGATTTCCCAACCTGGGGATCCAGCAAAGGGACTGAGAACCCCCAGGGAATTTAACTTTGAAGGCCAGTGGGATTTGATTATAGAACATCCACAGGACTTGGGAAACAGACTCTTGGAGGGCACAAAACCTTGTGTGCACCAAGACCCAGGAAAAAGGAGCAGTGACCCCACAAGAGACTGAGCCAGACTTGCCTGTGAGTGTCCAGGAATCTCTGGCAGAGACTTGGGTCAAGAATGGCCTGCTGTAGGGTCAGGGGCACTGATAAAACAGTCTTGGCATAAGTCCTTTTAAAGGAGTTTGCATATTACTGCTATTATCCCTACCATAGTTTGACCTCAGGCCAAACTACAGGGAGGGAACACAGACCCACCCATCAACAGAAAATTGGATTAAAGATTTACCAAGCATGGCCCTGCTCATCAGAGCAAGACCAAGATTCCCTCACAGCCAGTCCCTCCCATCAGAAAGCTTCCACAAGCCTCTTAGCTTTATCCATCAGAGGGCAGACAGAATGGAAACCACAATTACAGAAAACTAACCAAACTGATCACTTGGATCACAGCCTTGTCTAACTCAATGAAATTATGAGCCATGCCAAGTAGGACCACCCAAGACAGACGGGTCATGGTGGAGAGTTCTGACAAAATGTGGTCCACTGGAGAAGGGAATGGAAAACCACCTCACTATTCTTGCCTTGAGAACCCCATGAACAGTATGAAAATGCAAAAAGATACGACCCTGAAAGATGAACTCCCCAGGTCAGTAGGTGCCCAATATGCTACAGGAGGAAAGTGAAGAAATAGCTCCAGAAAGAACGAGGAGGCTGAGCCAAAGCAAAAACAATGTGCAGTTGTGGATGTGATTGGTGATAGAAATAAAATCTGATGCTTTAAAGAACAATATTGCATAGGAACCTGGAATGTTAAGTCCATGAATCAAAGTAAATTGGAAGTGGTCAAACAGGAAATGGCAAGAATGAACATCAACATTTTAGGAATCAGTGAACTAAAATGATCTGGAATGGGCGAATTTAATTCAGATGACCATTATATCTACTACTGTGGGCAAGAATCCCTTAGAAGAAATGTAGTAGCCCTCATACTCAACAAAAATGTCTGAAATGCAGTATTTGGGTGCAGTCTCAAAAATGACAGAATGATCTCTGTTTCCAAGGCAAACCATTCAATACCACAGTAATCCAAGTCTATGCCCCAACCACTAATGCCAAAGAAGCTGAAGTTGAACGGTTCTATGAAAACCTACAAGACCTTCTAGAACTAACACCAAAAAAAGATATCCTTTTCACCATAGGGGACTGGAATGCTAAAGTTGGAAGTCAAAAGATACCTGGAATAGCAAGCAAGTTTGGCCTTGGAGTACAAAATGAAGCAGGGCTAAGGCTAACACAGTTTTGCCAAGAAGGCTAACACAGTTTTGCCAACAGAAGGCACTGATCATAGCAAACACCCTCTTCTAACAACACAAGAGACAACTCTACACATGGACATTACCAGATGGTCAATACTGAAATCAGATTGATTATATTCTTTGCGGCCAAAGATAGAGAAACTCTATTCAGTCAGCAAAAACAAGACCAGGAGCTGACTGTGGCTCAGACCATGAACTCCTTTTTGCAAAATTAAGACTTAAATTGAAGAAAGTAGGGGAAACCACTAGATCATTCGGGTATGACCTGAATCAAATCCCTTATGATTATACAGTCGAAGTGACAAATAGATTCAAGGGATTAGACCTGATAGAGTGCCTGAAGAACTATGGGTGGAGGTACGTGACATTATAAAGGGGGTGGCAATCAAAACCATCCCCAAGAAGAAGAAATGCAAAATTGTTTTCTAAAGAGGCCTTACAAATAGCTGAGAAAAGAGAAGAGAAAGACAACTTTTGTTGGAAAGGAAAAATATATCCATCTGAATGCAGAGTTCCAAAGAATAACAAGGAGACATAACAAAGTCTTCCTAAGTGATAAATGCAAAGAAATAGAGGCAAACAATAGAATGGGATAGATTAGAGATCTCTTCAAGAAAATTAGAGACACCAAGGGAGCATTTCATGCAAAGATGCACACAACAAAGGACAGAAACAGCATGGACATAACAGAAGAAGATATCAAGAAGACGTGGCAAGAATACACAGAACTATACAAAAAAGATCTTAACGATCCAGATAACCATGATGGTGTGATCACTCACCTAGAGCCAGACATCCTGGAATGCAAAGTCAAGTGGGCCTTAGGAAGCATCACCATAGACAAAGCTAGTGGAGGTGATGGAATTCCAGCTGAGCTATTTCAAATCCTAAAAGATGATGCTGTGATAGTGCTGCACTCAATATGCCAGCAAATATGGAAAACTCAGCAGTGGCCACAGGACTGGAAAAGGTCAGTTTTCTTTCCAATCCCAAAGAAAGGAGTGCCAAAGAATGTTCAAACTACCAAAAGTTGCACTCATCTCACATGCTAGCAAAGTAATGCTCAAAATTCTCTAAGCGAGGTTTCAATAGCTTGTAAACTGAGAACTTCAAGATGTTCAAGCTGGATTTTAAAAAGGTAGAGGAACCAGAGATCAAATTGCCAGCATCCATTGGATCATCGAAAAAGCAAGTGAGTTCCAAAAAAGCCCATCTACTTCTGCTTCACTGACTATGCCAAAGCCTTTGACTGTGTTGTTCACAACAAACTGTGGAAAATTCTTAGAGATGGGAATACCAGACCACCTTACCTGCCTCCTGAGAAACTTGTATGCAGGTCAAGAAGTAACAGTTAGAACTGGACATGGAAAAATGGACTGATTCCAAATTGGGAAAGGAGTACATCGAGTGTGTATATTGTCACCCTGATTATTTAACTTTTATGCAGTGAACATCATGCAAAATGCCGGGCTGGATGAAGCACAAGCCGGAATCAAGACTGATGGGAGAAATATCAATAACCTCAGATATGCAGATGACACCACCCTTATGGAAGAAAGCAAAGAGGAACTAAAGAGCCTCTTGATGAAAGTGAAAAAGGAGAGTGAAAAGCTGGCTTAAAACTCAACATTCAAAAAACTAAGATCATGGCATCTGGTCCCATCACTTAATAGCAAATAAATGGGGAAACAATGGAAACAGTGGCTGACTTTATATTTCTGGGCTCCAAAATCACTGCAGATGGTGACTGCAGCCATGAAATTAAAAAACACTTGCTCCTTGGAAGAAAAGTTATGACCAACCTAGACAGCATATTGAAGAGCAGAGACATTACTTTGCCAACAAAGGTCCATCTAGTCAAAGCTATGGTTTTTCCATTAGTCATGTATGGATGTGAGAGTTGAACTATAAAGAAAGCTGAGTGCTGAAGAATTGATGCTTTTGAACTGTGGTGTTGGAGAAGACTCTTGAGAGTCCCTTGAACTGCAAGGAGATCAAACCAGTCCATTCTAAAGGAAATCAATCCTGAATATTCATGGGAAGGACTGATGCTGAAGCTGAAACTCCAATACTTTGGCCACCTGATGTGAAGAATTGACTCATTGCAAAAGACCCTGATGCTGGGAAAGACTGAAGGCAGGAGGAGTAGGGGGTGACAAGGATGAGATGGTTGGATGACATCACCGACTCAATGGACATGAGTTTGAGCAACCTCTGGGAGCTGGTGATAGACAAGGAAGCCTGGCGTGCAGTAGTCCATGGGGTCGCAAAGAATTGGACATTTCTGAGCGACTGAAGTAAACTTGATATCTGTATCGGTGGAATTCTGAGTTGTTTGCTCTTCATTTTACCCCACCCTTATGTGGGATCATTTTCCATCTGTCTGCTCTTCTCTTAAGAAATTGATTGTGTGGACTCCCTTGCCCTCAGGCTTCTGGTTGGTTCCGTCTACGGAAAACACTGGTAGGGGAGCAGAAGGCAGGACGAGAGAGGGGTCTGGACATCTACCCCTTTGACTCTGATTTCCTTCCCACCAGCCTAGGGAGGCAAGAGATGATATTGCACGTGGCTTTGTTTTACCCAGACCTGCAGAGCAAGGACCCTGTTAAGGTTCATGCATTTAAAAGAAAATCAACTCCCTTTTGATTCAGCTCTTCTTTTGAACTGGAAAACAGCCTGTAATTCCCTGATGACAATCAGATCCACTTAACGCAAGCCTGATTCCTCTGCAAGCAAAATTAAGTCTCACTCTCTAGATTATGTGATTGTTTATTAAATTAAATTGGGGTAATTATCAGGGTGGAGAAATGAAACAAGGAGTATCAAAGACAGATACTTCTGGAAATACCTCAGAAGGTCTTCCTGCTCTTTGGGACTTAGCTGAGATTGACTGAACTGAGAACGCTGCACGTGACACATTTCCTTGCTAGAGCAGTCAGGGAGGGGCAAGCCTCTGAATAAGGCGGGCGCTAGATTGAGAAGTGGTTTGGCTTGGCAGCAGGGAGACCTGGCTGCCTGTCCTCACTTGCAAGTTCCCTGCCTGGCTGTGGGCAAATAACTTCTTGGGTTTTCAAAAGGAAATTGGTTTGTCTTATCTACTTCATGGGCAGGTCGTTATGGAAAAAAATCAGTTAAATATAATTTTGCTGGGTTATTATACAGAAGATGAGGCACAAAGGCCTAAGGAAGTAGGCCAAGAACACATGGATAGCACGTGGTGAAGCTGGGATTTGAACCCAGAAAGTTTGGCTCTAGAATCCATGCTCTCAGGCACTCTGCCCTGTTGGTAGCCTTGACCTTGACCACATCCCTCAGAGAGTCCCTTCAGTTATTCCCCAAGTGTCTCTCTAGAGCTGTCACTTCTTTCCTGCTGTAATTCTGCATTATAGTCTATGGTTGTTCACAATCTTACAAAAGATGAAAAAAAGAGACTGGAAATTACTTTAAAAATTAGTTTTGAGTTAAAAGAACTTTACATTTTATATCAAAGCTGAATTCTAGGTAAAGTATATTAATTATAAATGAAAAACATAACATTCCCTTTTTTCCTAAATTTTATGAAGCTAATGTGAATGAAAATGCAAGTCCAAGATCTTTTATTGGAAGGCCTAGAGGCCAGATAGATTTCAGAATTTAGGGATGTTTCTGGGTTTTGAAAAGTCTTACTTAGTATATTATACACTTATGTGTACACAAAAGTATATGAATATGTTACATAACACAGGGTCTAGGGAAGCCTTCAGAAACCCAACATTTTTTCTCAAGAAAACAGACATTCACACTAAGTGGAATAGGTCATGGTGATAAGTAGTTCATATCAGTAGGTTATGTTATGTTGACAAATGGAGAACTTTATTTTTCAGAAGTAGCTTGGCTTGGAGAATTAGAGATAAAAGATTGTGGGCATGAGGTAATACAGAATCAGAATCGGGCCAAGGGTAATAAACCTAATAAACTTATATCAGAGGGAGGAGCACATTCTTCCCCCTTCTAGTTCTAGTTACTTCCTTGGGAAGGAGGATGTAGTTTCCGGCTCTGTCCCCTCCCCAGGTCAAGATGAAAGAGATCTTTTTTTCCCCTTGTAGTTTGGTAGACTGGGGCAGTCCTTATGCTCTGAAACACTGACCCTAAGAAAGACATCAGAGTGTTTGCTTTTGGAGGTGGAAATAGCTTCTCTTTGCACCTCCAGATCCCCTTCCATCTTCTCCACCTTGCTCTGGGCCTCAGAAAGCTGACCTACAGGGGCAACCTTTGGCCTCTAGCTTCTGATGGGGCTCATCCAGCAGGGAGCCCAGCAGGAGCTGGGAGTGGGGAAGGGCAGTGGCGGGGTGCTAGTCCCTGGGCTCCTGAGTGGCGCCCTGGGAGGCCCGAGTCCTTCAGCTGCAGTCACAGCCTCTGTCAAGGCATCCTCTCCAACATGACTTTCTCCTTGCTGGAGTCCGCTATCTGTCCCCTCTTCCTTGTTCCTTCAGGCCTACCTCAACACACACACACACATACACACACACTCACACACACACAGTCACCAGCTCCAGGACACTGCACTTTCCCTTGGAGCTTCACCTATACCTTTATGTTTATGATTTCCCTTTCCCATTTATCCCTATCCTGCAAATAAGCATGCTTCTTCCTCATGTGTTGTTACCCCTCGGTCTATTTTTTGAGACACAGGAAGGGCCCCCAGAAATGTGTGAGGGGTCCAGTGATCAGGCAAAGATGTCAAGGGCAAGGTCATCCAGGACAGACCCAAGAGGGCAGTTATCCAATTACTCAATTCCCTTCCTGTGGCCTCTGCAGGAATCGCTCTTCCTAAGAGATGACCCCTTGGTCATCTGGCTTTTCATTCTTTGGCTGTCTTTCCCTCCCTCAGACTGTATATAGTCAGAAGGCATGGATGTGCCCTAGAGTTCTGCCTGTATGATACACTAGAATGGAGACCTTCTTCTGGGCAACTGGAAATTGTTCATGAGACTCAACACTCTACCAGCTTTCAGCCCTGCCAGCCTCTTCCACCTCCACCCCCCGCCCCAGTTTTACTCCTTCCCCAGTCACACCTTGTTTGTCTTCTACCCTTGACCCTCAGGAAAAGGGATAAAAGTGGAGAGAGAAAAAAAGAGTGATTGACGCTGGCTAGTTCATCTGGAGTCTACGCTGGCTTCAAGGCTGTGTTGCCACAGATTTGCAGCTGCCATTTCTTGGTTCATTGCTCAGTTTTAAGATAAACTTTTTCCCCAGCTCCTAGCACATGGTGCATGATCAGTTACAGTGCAGGTGCAGTCAAGAAAAGAAAGATCAAGTCATTGGGTTCTCTAATTGAATGCAGAGTATACAGAGGTCAGTCACAGGGAGGAAAAATGTGGGAAGATGACCTGACAAACAAGGGGATGACCATGTGTCCCCATGTTTCTGCAGCAAAGGGTCAAAGGGCAGAGCACTGCCACAGCCTCTGCACCTCCCCCTCCTCCTGCCCCAGTTCCAAGAAGAGAACAATGCAAGGCTGAGAAAACTTTTTATCTACAACCCAGATCAGACCTCTCCCACCTCTGCCAGGATTCATCTCCTGCTGGCATGCTGTATTTCTCCTCTCCTCAATTATGCTAAAATCTTTCTCTCATGCCTGCCTCTAATTACACTTCAAAAGGCTCCCTCCTATTACCTTAACCATGTGACTGATGGGGTCATGTGTGGGCTGATGCCCGGGTGCACTGCAGGTGTGGTTTTCAGCCCCAGCACAATTCTTCCCACCTGGAGCCCGAGGGTTTTCTCAGAAGCCAGGGGAGCTCACTTGGCAAGGGTGAGGTGGTCAGCTGGTCAGTGTTGGTGGTGGGGACGCCCAGAGGCTACCCTCACCCAGCGGGGTCACAGGAGGCAGCAGATCCATGACTGGAGGAGCCATTCAGAGGCCTGGTTCACACAGTTCCCGAGGGGGTGGGCAGAAGGACTGCACCCTCGTTGTGCATGGCTGTCCTGCCTTTTCTTTCATCCCCGCCTCCTTCACCCTGCTTCACTGTGCTTCCAGTTTCACCTTCTGAATATTACCTGTACCCAAATACTCGTCCATGGTCTATTTTTGAAGAAATCTAAACTAAGGCAGTTGGAGAGGAAAATAAAATCATCGCCAGCTTCTCTCTCCTGTTACGTCTCATTTACTCTCCCATCCCACTGAGAGTTGACTCTGTCCCTGCCACTTGGAATCACCAGGTCTTGCCAAATCCAGGGATCCTGTTCTATCACACTTGACCTCCAGGTCCCAGTTGATGGACCATTTTCTCCTTGGCGCACACTCCTTTCCTGACTTCAGGGACAACCTTCTCTCCCATTTTCCTCTTATGATGGAAATTTCTGGTGGTAAGCTTTTCTCTTCCCATGGTCTCATTCAAAGATGCCTTTTTTTTTTTCCACTTTCCACTTAGGCATCCACATTCCCCAAAGCCCCTCCCTAGCCCTCTTCTCTTCTCACTCCTCGCATTCCCTGGGGGACCACAAACTCCACTGGCTTCCATTCCAACAAATGCCAGTGATGCCCCCATCCTCCCATCCCAGCCAGACCTCTGGGTTGAGCCTCCTCCTATGCAAACCTGCCTACTGGATGGAGCCTCTTGAATGTTCCATGCGTCCTCAGATAGGGCTTCACAGGTGGCTCAGTGGTAAAGAACCTGCCTGCCAATGCAGGAGACTCAAAAGACTTGGGTTCAATCTGTGGGTCGGGAATATCCCCTGGAGAAGGGAATGACAACCCATTTCAATATTCTTGCCTGGAGAATTCCATGGACTGAGGAGCCTGGTGGGCTACAGTCCATGGGGTCGCAAAGAGTCGGATAGGGTTGAGTGACTGAATATGCATTCACCAACTGAAGTCTTTGTGGTGGTACATTTTCCCCCTAAGAAGTCTGGAAGAGAAGGATAGAAGAAGAGAGGCAGGAATGTGAGGAGGTGGGGTTGGACACTGTTCTGACCATCTCTACCTTGGTAAGTATGCTAACCGAATGAAAGGTGAATGGAGGAAACTAGTGAAAAGAAAGGTGGCAAAGATATGGGAGAAGCTGAGGTTCTGAGAAGGCAGAGGGGAATGATTAAAAGGAAGAAGGAAGGTTCAGATTCAGATACTTGCAGGGGCCAGGGAAATATGCTGATGTCACCCCCACTAGTTAGCCTGTTTCCTGCTTGAACCAGGAAGCTAGATCTTTTGCTGGGGGTAGAGTGAAATGGAGGACTTTTGGAATGGGGCACCAGTTAGGCTGCGACAATGGAAAGCACAACACAAGCTGACTTTAAGAAAAGAAGGTGGAGGGAATTCCCTGGTGGTCCAGTGGTTAAGAATCCACCTGCCAATGCAGGAGACACAGGTTTGATCCCTGGTCTGGGAAGATCCCACAGGCTGCAGAGCAACCGAGTCCGTGTGCCACAACTATTGAGCCCGCACACCACAACAAGAGAGGAGCCCCTGCTCGACGCAACTAGAGAAAGCCCGCATGCAGCAAGGAAGACTCAGCACAGCCATAAATAATAGAAGCAAAATTTTTTTATAAAAGAAAATGAGTAGATTGACTGATACAACCTGACAGTCTAAAGGCAGACTTGGATGCAGGCATCGTTTGGCTCAGAGAGTCAGGATTCCATCTGACTTCTGAACCGCACCTTCTCCCCCTCACAGTTATAAACACCACGTCCTCACTGCAACACCCAGAGGGATGTGGTCTCCTCTGGGACTCCAGCAGAAGACAGGGGATGCTTATTTCCCAGAAGCCCCTACAATTGTCTTGGTGTCTCATTGGTCCAAATTGGGTGATGAACCAATCACCATATCCAGAGAAACAGGAGAGCTGATTGGCCGAAGCCCACTGCTGGAAATGCAAATGAAGCCAAATCCACCCAAATCACAGCAGTGAGACTGGGGGAGGGACACTGCCTTAAAGGAAAACTTGGGTGCTTTTGGAGGAAAAGGTTGAGGTGGAGGGTGGCAGAGAACAGATGCAGTAAGTCAACCAACAAAATGTCCACTATAGTTCATTTCTGGGGAAAATGTGAGAAGCAACTGTTGAAACATTTGTCAAGGTGACAGGGGTAGAGTAGGATAATTAAGTAGTTTAGAGACTGCACTAGGGGATTAAGGACAGAAAGGAAATTTTAAATGAGTTTAGCGACTGTTGTAAGCTAATGACCACTCAAGAAAGAAACCCAGTAACCTAGCAACAATCTATACTACCTTAAAGGAAGACCAGGTGGATTCAAGCACCAAACATACTCAAACCACAAACCCTGATGGTTAAAATACAAGACAATAGATGTGGGTGTCTGAATCTTGTTACATGAAGTCAGAGAGTTATAGTCCTTGAAGAGTAACATTTCTGCATGGAGTCAAGACAGAAATATAGGTAAAAAAGGAAAGAAGCTAGGTGAAAGGGGACATTGTACCGAAACCTGAAATGAATTACCATATTTTCATATATGTTACCACCTGGTTGCTATCATAATATATATATGATTTAAATGGGTTTCTCTGGTGGCTCAGACAGTAAAGAATCTGCCTACAATGCAGGAGACCTGAGTTTGATCCCTGGTTCAGGAAGATTCCCTTGGAGAAGGAAATGGCTACCCACTCCAGTATTCTTGCCTGGAGAATTCCATGGATAGAGGAGCCTGGCGGGCTACAATCCATGGAGTTGCAAAAGTTGGACACAAACTGAGCAACTTTCACACATGATTTAAATAGCACCATGACAGTCCTGATTAGACCACATAGGGCCAAAGGAAAAACTAATTATGTCAGCTTTAGTGTCTGCCCGGAAATGAGGAAGAAGGTGGTCTTCTTCTCTTCCAGCTGTTTCTTTTATTACAAAAGAGTAGCCCTCTTTGTTTTGGGGGCCACTGAGCTCCCTTGCCTGCCTGCTTGCATTAATATCTCCCACACGCATCCTATGCTAACAAACTCACTCTTTGCCACTTTGCCTCATACTGAATTCTTGCTGCGACGAGACAAAAGACCCAAGCATCAGTAAGTTCTGACACCAAGTGAGCGGTTGTAATCAGAAGACAGTGGGTTCTAGTCCCTTTCTAGTCAGGGATCATGGGTTCAAGTCTCAAACTGAGATGTGGGTGGGTTCAAGTCCCAGTCCATAGACTTGAGTCCTAATCTGAGTTTTGGCTGGGTTCGAGTCCCACCCAAGAAGGAGGGTGGCTTCAAAGGTGTGCTCAGGATGCTTATGGAACAGAGAAATCTGTAGTGGCTGCATACCTCTTGGTTTTATGACTGTCCGCAGCAGGCTGGTGGTAGGAGAGGAGGTGAATGACAGGATTGATCCAAAGTTGGAGGATTGGCCTGTGAGGACAATTAGGCAAGGTGCAAGCTGAGGGTAACAGAGGGCTTGAAATGATGGATGAGGAAGCTGGGAATTCAGAAGGGAGCTGATACAGTAAGATAAAAATGAAGCAGTTCAGGGACTGAATGTTCAGAAGAACTCATCAAAGGTTGGGTATGAGGAAGAGGAGACTGTAAATGCTGCCAAGAGACAGTGAGAGAGATGCAGTGAGCTAGAGGGACAAAGCTAGCAAGAAAGGGAGAGGGTGGGATACTGGCATTTAAAATTCAGAGTGAGACAGTGATGGAAGGGGGTTTCCCAGGTCCTGTTTTCTCAATGAACATGTTATGACACACAGGTCATAGTAGGCTTGATGTTGCTGTCGTTTCAGTTGCTAAGTTGTGTCTGACTCTTTAGCGACCCCATAGACTGTAGCCCACCAGGCTCCTCTGTCCATGGGATTTCCCAAGCAAGAACACTGGAGTGGGTTGCCATTTCTTTCTCCAGGGGGTCTTCCCAATCCAGAGATTGAACCCACGTCTCTTCCACTGGCAGACAGATTACCACTGAGCCACTGGGGAAGCAGCGAACTTGATAACAACCCAGTAAACATCTAAAAACCTCCCACCAGCCTCAGAAATATGAGACATGTCACCAAGGCTTCATCTGCCTGGGGGTCCTGTCAGTGCAGCTGGATTCTTTGGACAGAAGGGTCCCTGGGGGTTACTGGCCATCCCTCTGTCTCCAAAGTTGTCTATAAGACTCTGAGACCACCTCAGTTTTCCTCCAGTCAGGGGTTTTGAAAAAGTTTGTTTTGTTTTGTTATTCTTGTTATTTTGCCTTCTTCCAGGATGGGTGAAGTCGCCTTAGTTCTTGAGATAGTAAAGAATGGAAAAGAGGTGTGCCAGGAATAGCATACATACTATATGTTCTAGCTTTTTTATTTTTAAATCAAACACATACTCTAGGCTAAGTAGATGTGTACAGAATTTCTAAAAGCATGTGCAGGCAGAAGGAGTCTTAGATGGAATCTAAATTTCTAGCTGACTGGCTTGACCAGTGACAGGTTCTGTGAATCCAGTTGTTTAAATATACATATAGGGTCTATAAATAGACCCTCAGTTTCTATATATATGCAGTGAACTTAAGTATGGCTTTATACCACGGGTCAGCAAACTTCTCCTCTAAAGGGCCAGAGACTAAATATCTTAGGTTTGGTGGGTGTCCATTGCGTCTACCCTGATGCTATAGCAGGAAAGTGGCCACAGATAAGTGTGGCTAAACAGTAAGTGTGATTGTGCTCCAATATGACTTCATTTACAAAAACAGACAATCACAGACTAATTGTAAAATGCAAAGCTATAAATCTCTAGATGATAATGAATGAGAAAACCTAGATGGCCCTGGGTATGGTGATGACTTCTTAGATACAATACCAAAGACACGATCCATGGAAAAAATAGACTTCATTAAAATTAGATTATTTCTACTCTGTGAAAAACAATGTCAGGAGAATGAGAAGATCAGCCATAGCCTGGGAGGAAACATTTGCCAAAGACACATCTGCTGAAGGACGGTCATCCAAATATACAAACACTCTTAAAACTTAACAGTAAGAACACATACAACCCAACTTAAAAAATGGGCCAAAGAGCTTAACGGACACCTCATCAAAGAAGATATAGAGGTGGCAAGAAGCAAATGAAAAGATGCTCTACATCGTAATTCATCAGGGAAATGAAAATTAAAACAATAATTAGATTTCTCCACACACTTACTAGAATGGCCAAAGTCCAAAACAATGACAATGCCAAATGCTATTGAGGGAGTGGAGCAATAGGAATGCTCATTCATTGCTGGTGGGGATGCAAAATGGTACAGCCACTTTGGAAGACGGTTCAGAGGTTCCTTATAAAACTAAATGCACTCTTGTTACACAGTTCAACAACTGTGCTCCTTGGCATCTAGTCAAAGGAGTTCAAAACTTATGTTCACACAAAAACGTGCATACAGATGTTTCTAGTGGCTTTTTTCATAATCGTCAACCCTTGAAAGCAACCAAGATGTCCTTCAGTAGGTGAATAAATAAATAAGCTGTGGTACCTCAAGACAATGACCTGCTCTGCCGGGTGAAAGAGCAGGGCACTACTCAGCCCTTTAGATGCCAAGTCCCCTACCTCTTGCCCTCACCTGTGTCTGGTACAACCTTGCACTACCAGAGAGTGGCATCGTTTGCTTCTAAAAACCACACAAATTACACTATATTCATAGCAAATATAGTCGAAAGCTTCTCATGTTGTAACATCTGCATGCATGCTAAGTCACTTCAGGCGTGTCTGACTCTTTGCGACCCTACAGCCTGTAGCCCGCCAGGCTCCTCTGTCCATTGGATTCTCCAGGCAAGAATACTCGAGTGGGTTGCCATGTCCTCCTCCAGGGGAACTTCCTGACCCAGGGATTGAACCTACACCTCTTAGGTCTCCTGCATTGGCAGGCAGGTTCTTTACCAGTAGTGCTGCCTGGGAAACCTGTAGAGGGCTATTAAAAAGAAAACAGATACTGATGCCCATTTAGGCCTGATGGACAGGGAGAGAAATGAGGAGAGAGATTTAATATGGGGATGACATATGGGTAAAGCTGATGTATTATTTAAAGTACCTATTGCTCACTTTAGTTCAGTTCAGTCGCTCAGTCATGTCTGACTCTTTGCGACCCCATGAATCGCAGCACGCCAGGCCTCCCTGTCCATCACCAGAATTAACTTTTATGGTTGAGCCACTAAAAAGTCTTTGGTTTATTTTTCATCTGCTTCACAGTTTGATGCATATTAAGGAAAACTCCATGCAATCATTCAAGGACCCAATTGTCTTACATCATAAGACTCCACCATCTTTTAGGAAGATGCCCGTTTCTGCATTCAACCAGAGCTAGAAAAGGGTGGGAAAATGGGGGCACAGAGAATTTTGTAGGAGGGTTTATGGCTCATGCCTAAAGATGGCAACATCACTTCTATTTATGTTTCCTTGGCCAACTAATTCATGGCCAAACTTCAAGGGAGGTAGGGAAATCTGTCAGTCCAGACAAAAAAGAAACAGGTTTGTTGGACATATAGGAAGACTATGACAGCTGGGGGCCAAATGAGGGACAGACATTACTCTCTACTCAAAATTACATTCCCAGTTGACAACTGAGCCTGTGTTCCTGTTGGGAAACAATTCTCTGTGGGTACCGTCCTCTCAGCAGAGAACCTGACAGCACTCTGGGCTATCTTTTTGTGAAGGTCCTACAGATCCTTGGAAGATGGAAAGAGTATCTCCCTCCAGAGCTGAAGGCACATTAGTTTGATGTCCAGGATAAAAAAGATACTGTCTCCCTCTGGGGCAAAAGTTAGACACATTTGCCTGCACCCCTTTAAAGACTGAAGTTCCCTATGCTCGGGGCTCCTCAGGGGTGAAGGAGAACTATTATGTGGTCAGCATCCACTGGATGCCCTGCCTTGCCCCATGGCACAGGTGGGCAAGGGGAACCTGTGCAGACTTGGAGCTCATGCTGCCTGCTCTGCTATGAGTAGTCAAGTCCCTCGTTTCTACCCAGGCATTCTGTGTCTCCTGGAAGCAACCATCAAACTTGTACCAGGCTAACTTGTCAGCTTTCCAGTAAGGTAACATCTCAGGTCCTTCTATTTTTGAGAGTTACCTGATCAAATGTATCACGGTTAGCATCGAGTAGATGCCTCTGGCTCAGTAACCTTCGCTAGATTTAGGGAACCCCAAGCGGCAGACTTCACTCACACTTAAGTTGAACACCCTGTGTGCAGTTAAATGAAATGACATCAGTGCTGACAGTATCAACTATGAAGCCCCTGTAGGCACTTGTAACCTAATACCAGGGTCTGCACATTGTGCAACTTCAGGGAACTATTCACATCACAGTCTAGAAATACGCAATGTGGCTGCTCCCACTATTGCAGCATTTCATTGTTCCTAATAGTCAATGGGTGTATTTTCCCATTATTTTGGGTGCCACTGTGTTTGGGGGGGGGGGTTGGTGGAGGGAAGCTGCCAATTAAGCCAAGACAAAAATGCTCTTTTATTATGACTTTTTACTGTATATTTATTGAAAGAACTCTTTAATACTTATCGAGACAGATTTAGCATATCTCAATCTCGTATATACATAGGAAAAAAAACTATTCCTATTCAACATTACACTGGAAGATCTAGCTAGTACAATAAGAAAAAAAATAAAGGGCATAAAAATTGGAAAGGAGGAAATAAAACTATCTCTGTTTGCAAACAACATGATTGTTTATATAGAAAATCTTAAAGAATCTAAAATAAAAGTTGGTAGTGTATTTATCTTGGTTGGAGGATAGAAGGTGAATATATAAAAATCAAACATATTTTCATATGCTACTGATGAATTATTGTAAATTAAATCAATGCCATTTGTAATAGCACTAAAAAAAGCCCATGAAATATTTAGAGATAAATCAAATATATGCAAGGTTATGCTTAAAACTATAAACATTGCTGAGAGAAATAAAAGACTGTGTTAATGGTTGGAAGACTCAATATTGTCACAGTATCAATTTCTTTAAATTGATAAGTTCAACATAACCCCCAAATTGCAAAGTTCTAGAGGGTTGCTTTTTTGTGATAGAAATGGAAAGTTGATTCTAAAATTTATGAGGAAGAGCAAAGAACAAGAATAGTCAAGACAATTTAAAAAAACAAGAACAAGTTTGGGGGACTTAACACTATTTCAGGATTTACTATAAAGCTACAGACATCAAGATAGTATGAAACTGGCCAAAGTTTAGACAGATCAGTGGAACAGAACATAGACTCACATGTTCCATTGATTTTCAATAAAATTTGAAAGGCATTTACATGGAGAAAGTTTTTCAATAAACAATAATGAAACAATAGGATATTAACCTATAATCTTGAACCATATACAAAGCATAACTTGAAATGGATTATAGACCTAATTGTAAAAACCTAAAACCCAACAAGGGGCTTCCCTGGTAGCACAGCTGGTAAAGAATCCCCCTGCTCTGCAGGAGACCCTGGTTTGATCCCTGGGCCAGGGAAGATCTCCTGGAGGAGGGCATGGCAACCCACTCCAGTATTCTTACCTGGAGAATCCCCGTGGACAGAGAAGCCTGGTGGGCTACAGTCCATGGGGTCACAAACAGTCAGACACAACCGAGCGAGTAAACACTTAGCACACAAAATCCATAAAACTTCTACAGAAAACCCAGGAGAACATCTTTGTTACCTTGAGTTTGGCAAAGATTTCTTAGGTAGGACACAAAAAGCATGAGCCATAAAAGAAAAAAAAACTTGACAAACTGGACTTTGTGAAAACTAATTATTCTGCTCTTGGGAAGACAGCGTCAAGAAAAGGAAGCTAGACCACAGACTTAGATAATATTTGCCAAACATCTGGTAAAGGACGCCCAGAATATAAAGAACTTTCATAACTCAATAAGAATATAATCCAACCAAAAATGATGTGAGGGACTTCCCTGGTGGTCCAGAGGTTGAGAATCTGCCTCCTGATGCAGGTGACAGGGGTTCAATCCCTGGTCTGGGAAGGTCCATGTGATCTAAGCCCATGTGCCACAAGTACTGAAGCCTGCACTCTAGAGCCCATCCCTGCAACAAGGGAAGCCCCTGCAACCAGAAGCCCCAGCACCACAACTAGAGAGTAGCCCTGCCCCCTTGCTGCAGCTAGAGAAAGCCCACTTGCAGCAACAAAGACTCAGTACAGCCAATAAATAAAAATTTAGAAAAATGATCTGGACAGACATTTCTTCAAAGGAAGTATATAAACAGCAAATAAGACCATGGAAAGATGCCCAACATCATTAGGAAAATGCAAGCTAAAGACAGAATGAGATGCCACTATAAATTAAGAGAATGCTTGTACTTTTAAAAAGCTGATCATACTAAACCCTGGTGAGGTTTCAGAGTAACTAGAATTTTTGTTCATTGCTGGTGGGAATGTAAAATAACGCAGACACTTTGGAAAGCAGTTCAGCCATTTGTTATAAAGTTAAACATAGACTCACCATATGACCCAGAAATCCTACTCCTAAGTATTTACCCATGAGAAATAAAACTGTATATTCATATTAAAACCCATACCTAAACATTTATAGCTTTGTTCATAGTTGCCAAAAATGAAAAACAATCCAAATGTTCTTCTATTGTGAATGGATAAACAAACCCTGATATAATCACATAATGGAATACTACTCAACAATAAAAAGAAATGAACTGCTGATAAATGCAAAAACATGGTGCTCAGTGAAAGAGGCCAGGTACAAAATGCTGCATGACATTACAGAAAAGAGAAAGCGATAGAGATAGAAAACAGTGGTTGCCGAGGGCTTGGAGTATGGGTTGGGGACTGGTTATAAAGGGGGAATAAGGAAATTTTAAAAATATTCTCTCTCTTGATTTCAGTGGTGGATATATGACATTATACATTTTTATCAATTCATATAATTGAACACCTAAAAGGGTATATTTTATAATATGTAAATTTTACCTCAATAAATCTGACTTAAATTTGTAAATACTGATTAAGGGATCCCTAATTTTTTCCCATAGAATTCAAGTCTTCTGAATTATCTTCAGTGAGAGTTGATGTCAGAGTATTTTCACACTCTATCATTCTCTGGGGAATCAGCACTTATTCTTAAGAGGGCTCTAATATTGCATCTGTTGATTTTCTTTCAAGCTGCTGATGCTCCTCCTATAAGTTTTGATGCTGGATCTTTATTGATCTAACTAAAAGATGTCAAATAAAATGTTTGCAGACCATGAGGACTCATATCCCCGGTGGCATACTGGTCAATTGCAAATCCTCTACATTTTGGCCAACAGAGTGTTTAGAGACAATTTAAATGTGGGCTAACATCTAAAGTTTGTGCACAGGCAGGCAACCATAACTGCTTTGCAGCTGCCACCTGGATAACAGCAATTGTAAGAATCTGTTAAATTCTCAGGTATTAAAATGTGAATGTGCCGATCCTCAAGTTGGTCAGATATTATTATGGGAGAAGTCTACATGGAGAAGCTGGACTCCAGAGCTCCTTTTGAAAATCCTGTTGCAACAGTGATGTGATAGAAATTTTTAATTAGTTTTACAATGTTTTTTCAGAGAACTACGTTTTCAGTTGGTTTAGGTAATGTGTATGCATGATACAAAGTCCAAATTGTAAAACAGAGTACATGAAAAGTCTCCCTCCAACCCCTTGACCCTCAGACACCAAGTTCCCTCCCTGAGAGAAGCACTGTTGGGGGACCCCGTATGTCTGAATGGTTTGAGAAGGCAGAGGCTAAAGAAGTGGAAGGAACAAAAGGCCATTTGTCAGCTAAGAAGAAAAGACAATAGTCTGGTGGCAGAGATGCAGGAAATAAAGCCATAAGTTCAGATAGTGGGGATGTATATCACTGAGAATTGAGCTTAGTTACAAATGCAAGCAATCTAAGAGACAGTGACTTAAGACAAAGGTTTATATTTTTCTCATATAAAAGAAGTCTGGGTGAGCACTTAAGGGCTGATATAGCTGTTCAGTTATGTCATTAATTCTCAGGCCTCTTCTATATTCCTGCTCTACCATCTTTAGAAGGTAGTCTCAGGTAGCAAAAGTGGCCAGTGTTGCTCCAGCCATCATATCCAGATACCAAAGGATAAAGAAAAAGAAGAAAGGGCAACAATGCACGTGCTTGCTATCTCCTATTTACCCTGATTCATTTCAACTTTGTTCTTCTCCTTTCCCATCTGCTCTCTGTTTCAGCAGGCTGGCCTGGGTGGGCTACATCAGTGGCTTTCTTGCCCTTTGTATTCTGATAGGTTCAGCCCACAGGATCCATTGCAGGAGATTAGAATGTGAGAAGAGAACGGGCTCAGGGTTTTTTCCTTCACTGACTCCCTGTCTACAAAGTCACACCTGGCTGGCTGCCACCTGAAGGCCCCTGTTCTCAAGGCAATCTGCTCTGCCTGACCCTCCCCTTACCCGCACAGAAAGAGATAACAGTTTGGCTGATCCTGATCTTGTGTCTGTGCTTGTGCTCAGCAGTGCCCGACTCTGCAGCCCCATGAACTGTAGCCCTGCAGGCTCCCCTGTCCATGGAATTTTTCAGGAAAGAATAGTGGAGTGGGTTGGCATTTCCTACTCCAGGGGATCTTCCCGGTCCAGGAATTGAACCCACGTCTCCTGCACTGGCAGGCAGATTCTTTGCCACTGCACACACTAATCTTGTACTCCTGTTCTATTTTTCATGATTTCTATACATTCTGCTCACATGTTTATCAAGCCCCATTATATATAAAACCTTCCATGTTATCCTAATTTCAGTGTTCCAGCTGCTTCCCTGCTGGAATTCAGAATGATATAAGTCACAGGCGTGCTGAGTCAGCCTCTTTTAAGAAGTCTTCCTAAAAGCTTCACCCAACAATTTCTTCTCGCAATTATAAGTTAGATGGCCATTCTGCTGAAGGGATGTAGGCATATATACATGGCTTATTGTTGGTTGTCAGGGGACTGGTCATTAACAATAAAGAAGGAGGACTAAACACTGAGTAGGCAGCTAGCTGGTTCTTTTAAAAGAGGAATAGAGGGAAAAATAAAGATGGCCCTCAATCCAGTGCCCTGGGACAACCTGAGGGGATGGGATGGGTGGGAGGTGGAAGGGAGGTTCAAGAGGGAGGGGACATGTGTATATCCCTGAGAAACATTGTCATTAACCAGTCTGAGGAGAGAGGCACAAAGTCCCAGTCATTGAATTTCCAGTAGCAGTCACATTTTAAAAGTGAAAGTCGTTAGTCATGTCCGACTCTTCGCGACCCCAAGGATTATACAGTCCATGGAATTCTCCAGGCCAGTATACTGGAGTGGGTAGCTTTTCCCTTCTCCAGGGGATCTTCTCAACCCAGGGATCAAACCCAGGTCTCCCACATTGCAGGCGGATTCTTTACCAGCTGAGCCACAAGGGAAGCCCCACATTTTAAAGGTCACTGTCAAATTCATAGGCAACTGCCCTTGAAGTTTCCAAACTTTGAAGGTCTTTTTCTCCCCTCTCTTATACAGCCTCTTGTAGAATCTGATTAAAAATAGACCTTTTTAACTCTGAAAAAATACACGCAAACCATATGTACAATTGTTTACGAGTATTCTTTCTGCACAAAAATCCAATGCAATAAAGTTTTTTTCTTTTTTTTTTTTTTTTTAAAGCATAGCATAGTTGTTATCAAATTGTGTCCTGGAGCTGAACTACTTAAGTTTGAAATCTGGCTCCACATATACCAGTGGCGTGTCCTTGAGCAAGTTATCTAGCCCCCATGTTTGTTTCCTTATCCATAAAGTAGATAGAGTGGCCCTGAGGAGGTACTTGGCAGACCTTCTAGTTCAAGGAGCATAGTGGCTGAGGGCCCCCGCTGCTGCACTTTGGAATCCACTGTGGCATTTGTGACACAGCCACTGCTCCCATGGGCTTCTCCCCACCAATGATGGGATATGGCAGGGATACCAAGGCAGGCTCACTTCTGGAAGATACTAGATTCCATCAGCTAACATTAGCTTGAAGACAACCCCTTCCTGAGCTTTGGTGAACTTCATTAAGACTGCTCTGCCATCCAAGACAATTCTACCAGCCTTTCTTCTCTCTTTCACTCAGGGTTAAACAGGCTGTGGTCTAGTGACTCTCCCAGCCTTTACCAACTCCCCTTCACCTCCTTTTTCAAAGGCATGTTCCTTAATAAAATCTTTGCACGTTTATTCTGGTCTTGGTATCTGCTTCTCAGAGGACCTGGACTAACACAGTAGGGATAATACTAGTTCCTACTTCTCACTGAGTTGTTGAGAGTATAAAGGAGTTAATTCACTTACTGTGCTTATGATAGGATTTGACAAATGGTAATAATTCAATACATTTCAGTTATTAAAGACCAGATCTTACATGGCTACTATTATAGCATACTAGATAATCCCCCAAGTCTTCCATTATTAAATACCATAAAATTATGTTGAAATACAGAAAATAGTCTTCTACCTGCATAGTTGAACTTATAAAAAATAAAAAACCCCAGGGGCAAAATGGAGAGGACACCAGAGCAGCAGTCCCGAGTTCACAGTGTAGCTGTCACCAGGGAACTTCATGACAACTTTGAACGTAAAGATGAGAATTGTCAAAGAGCTTTAGAACAAAAGTGGGGACTAAAAGCCAAACTATCAGCAAAAAGAGATCAAGGAAGCTTGTCTATCTTCACTTATATCTGGATAAAGGGAAAAGATTCCTCAAGACACCTGCCCTGGTGGCTCAGAGGTTAAAGCGTCTGCCTCCAATATGGGAGACCCGGGTTTGATCCCTGGGTCGGGAAGATACCATGGAGAAGGAAATGGTAACCCACTCCAATATTCTTGCCTGGAGAATCCCATGGATGGAAGAGCCTGGTAGGCTACAGTCCATGGGGTTGCAAAGAGTTGGACACGACTGAGTGACTTCACTTCACTTCACCACTCTTGTGGCTGAGAACTCCCAAGCTGGTAATACCAGTGACAGAGTGAATACAAGTCCTCTTGGAGGGATAAACCCTCAGCGGATTCTCAGGGTTCTCTTCGACATGGCCCTGAAGATGATCTCACAATCCAAAACTGCAGAACCAACAAGGAAATAATCCACCGTGAGTGAGATTTAGTAATGTGAGGAGCAGGATTAGATTCCCAACAACTTAAGGTAGTGCATACACACTGAGGAAACCAGATCTGAAAGAGACACATGCACCCCAATGTTCATCGCAGCACTGTTTATAATAGCCAGGACATGGAAGCAACCTAGATGCCCATCAGCAGATGAATGGATAAGGAAGCTGTGGTACATATACACCATGGAATATTACTCAGCTGTTAAAAAGAATTCATTTGAACCAGTCCTAAAGAGATGGATGAAACTGGAGCCCATTATACAGAGTGAAGTAAGCCAGAAAGATAAAGAACATTACAGCATACTAACACATGTAATGGAATTTAGAAAGATGGTAACGATAACCCTATATGCAAAACAGAAAAAGAGACACAGAAGTACAGAACAAACTTTTGAACTCTGTGGGAGAAGGTGAGGGTGGGATGTTTTGAAAGAACAGCATGTATATTATCTAGGGTGAAACAGATCACCAGCCCAGGTGGGATGCATGAGACAAGTGCTCGGGCCTGGTGCACTGGGAAGACCCAGAGGAATCGGGTGGAGAGGGAGGGGGGAGGGGGGATCAGGGTAGGGAATACGTGTAACTCTATGGCTGATTCATATCAATGTATGACAAAACCCACTGAAATGTTGTGAAGTAATTAGCCTCCAACTAATAAAAAAAAAATAAATAAAATATTTTATTTAATCTCTGTCTGATATAATCTATCACATTAAATAATAGAATTAAAAACAAAACATAACCAGAGATTGAGACTCTGGAAAAGAACCAAACAAAAGTTTTAAAGACTCTCTTATCTGAGGTTCTTTAGAAAGCAGAGCTGAAGGCAAGGATTGGGCTATTGATTTGTTATTCAGGAGATGAAGCCTGTTGAGATTAAGGCAAGGAGGAAAGGGGAAGTGGGCCAAGGAAAGACGGGAACCAAGGTAATAGGGTATATTACAGTGCTGGCCACTATTTGATAAGCCATGGAGAAACAGCTGGTCACTTAGCAGGAATTTTGCCTAGCACCCAGGACTTCTCTGGAAAGTTTTCAGAAAGAAACACCATCTTTATTTGGAAGGAGAATTTAACTCCCCAGCTCCCTCTTTTTTCCTGTTTCCTATTGCTCAAATCCACTCCATGGAGAGCTAACCCATAAGTGCGGTGTTGTTCATCCTTTGATGCCACTCAGTAAACAAGATCCTCTGTCCAGAAGCAGAGGAACAACTCGGTGCCGACGCCCTAGCATGTAGAAGGTGAAGCATTGTGATCCCAGGCCTCCAGCCAACTTGGGGAGCTCAGCAGAGATAGCAGAGTACCCACACACTTGTGGAGTTACTAGGAGTTGGAAGAACTTTGAGGATTGAGAGGCAGTTTAACTCCGAGGAGGTGAACAAGCTTAGATTCTGATATGAAATTAAAAATAGAGTCATTGAAATGAAATACTTCCCAGTAGATAGATTGAATAGTATATGACTACAACTGGAGATGAAACTGTAGATTGAAAGAGATAATTTAAGAAGGTATACCTCTATGCTATATATATATATTTATGGAATGCTTCATAAATTTGTGTGTCATCCCATCCTTGTGCAGGGGACATGCTAATCCTCTCTGTATCATTCCAATTTTAGTCTATGTGCTGCCCTAAATAAGCATCTCTATGCTATATTCTGAATAAAGAAAAAAAAATGAGGCATGAAAGAGTGAAAAGATGAAATGTATATCCAATAGGAATTTAAGAAGGTGAGAGTAGACAGGAAGAGGTTACATTGATAAAGAACATGAATCCGGAGATTCAGTTTCTATGTGATATTTTTGATGTCCAAGGATAGCTTTTGTATGCAGAGAAGGTGATTTTCATTTACTTGGGTCTGATTTTTTTTACAACTTTACCTACTGCAATTATAAATTTAAAAGCCTAGTTTTTCTTAAACTCCTAAATTCATGTTATAAGTTTTATTACACAATTTTATATCCAGTAAATTTTATATAAAATAGAGACAATTTTCAGGGAAACTTTCATTTAAATGGACTGATTATGTAAGGGAATTTGATTTTGAATAATATTAAGTAAACTTGAATAGGACAGACTAATTACCTTTAAATACTTCAAATAATATTTATACGTTTAATGTATTCAGTTTTCCTTAAGACTTGGAATGTCCAAACTCAACAAACTTATAACTCAATAAGCTAATCCTTCCGACATTGTTAAATAACTCTCTAATGCAAGTTCTTTTAACTACTCTACCACTGTTTATAAACCAAGTCACTTTATATCATTCAACTTCAAATTGTTTAATTTGGAATCACAGGCCAATTTGTCATACCTTTTAATATGCAAATTCAATTATATTTTATAAATATTTTAAATGCCAAACAGTCATTATCTTGATTGTAATACAAAATGATTAATGCCATGGGTTTGACATATTTCATAATTTCATATTTCTGGGGTTAAGAGACACAACCCACTGAGCTTTACTGTGACTTTAAAAGTCCTGAGCCAATAACTCAGGATGTTGGGCTTCCCAGGTGGCTTAATAGCAAAGAATATGCTTGTCGCCTGGGGCAAGTTGGAGTTGCTTATTGAACAGACACATTTGTTTCAGGAATGCCAGACCTGCAGCTGCCTGTGTCCAGTGTGGTCCTTCCTGTACTGCACACCGACATACTGAGTCCAGTTTTATTAATCTAGAAATTACACGAGACTCCATGTCTATACCCTTCAGGTGAGGTTGATACCTCTTCTTCCAATTACACAACCACATAATAATCTTTGTAACCTCTTTCCCTTTTGAGGACTTGATTTGATCATCTGAATTCTTCAACCTCCAACCAGATTGCAACTGATTTTGCTCACTCATCTCATTACTGTCTGGCTGAACTCTATTTTCATTTTTTTCCACTATGTCTTTGGGTCACAGGTTTTGGCAATCTGTAGTCTTTGGCTTTATGATTAAAACAATTGTGAATGGCAGGAATAAAAATAGATGCACACGGAGACACACTGAAGCACAGAGTAACAATAAAGACAGAGAGAATATCTTGAAACAACCAGAGATGTGTGCCGATAGTGCTCCTAGAAACAAGGTGAACATGCCTAAAACCTGCAGGATTTTCTGTAGGCAGGGTTGCAAGCTCCAACACCTCAAAGTGGTACACTACAAGAAGGGCAAGAATTATGCATATGTCCAGGGGAAGTGGCATTATGAGAGGAAGCAGAGTGGCTATGTGAGCAGACTAATCCAATTGTCCAGGAAAAACTAAAATCACAAAGACTGTGCTGAGGTTGTAGATCAAAGGACTCTTGCTATTAAGAATGTAAACATTTTGACCTGGGAGGATTTAAGAAGAGAAAGGGTCAAGTGATCAAGTTCTAAGCATCATTCTTTGCTCTTCTAAAGATAATAACGTCTTGAAGTAAAAAAAGTAGAAAAATTACATCATCAAAGTGGAGTGATAGATAGCTGACTTCTAATTAACAACAGTTGAATAGTATCTTCGAAGCAAGAGAAAATAGTGAATCTATACTTTTATACTCAGTCAAGCTACCATTCAGGAATGGGAAAACAAAAGTCATTTTTAGAAAGGCGAAGTCTAAATTCATTAACAAACACTGAAAAAAAACTGCTGAAGTACATGGATCCTTCTGTATGAAAACCCTTGCTATTTGCTATCTGAAACTAAGGAATGAAAAAGATTTCATAACATGGTGTACTTTTCAATCTCAGTACCCAAAATCATCATCCAAATCTAGGAACCCAAAAATTCAGAAGACGAAAACAACTTACACTAAAGAAAGAAATTAATTCACAAAGAAAGAAGTGAGTCTCAAGAAGGAATGATGAGCTAGAAAAATGACAAAGCATATAGGTAAATCTAAGTGATCCTTGACTGTTTAATAAAAAAACAACTGTTTTGGGGGAACACAAAAGCTACATAAATAAAGTATGCACTGAACATATAAATTAGGATAGGTGATGTGAAAGAACAAGTTCAAGACTTGGCAAAAAGCAGTCAATGTTTAGGAATGTTGATTGTAGTAGACACTGTTGTCATTCAACCCCTATTATCCACCTAAGTTCACTTATTAATGGGATAGACATTTTAACAGGCTGCCAGGGGTTGCTCAAGCACATGTGTCTCTCTATGCCTGATGTCTTTTTTCTGCATCATAGAACTTTCTCTGCCTTAAGCAGGTGTAATCTGAACATGCAGGGGAGTTAACACTTCCAGGAATGACTTTCAATCAATGGAGGAGTCAGTAGATAAATGTTCCAACCTTCTTATCTCCTCACAG